>NC_091396.1:56516050-56823431 GCF_032191515.1 Phaenicophaeus curvirostris | reverse complement strand
GGGAATATGATCAGCTACAACAGGCAGCATCAGTGGGAACAAGAACATATGATCTTTTGTTATAATTAGGAGGAGACCTCAAGCAGAGCATTGATTGTCTGAAATTATATCTACACTGTAGGAGGCAAAGTGTAGACTACACTTAAATTAAGCCTTATTACAAAATAGAGGCATGTTGCTAGGGCATTACCAGATGGGACGGGGCTGCAGTGTGGGACAGAAGCCAGGGAGAAGCTTAGGACTCTGCACAGTGCTACAGATTCTCTCCATCTTTCCCACTCTGTGCATCAAATATGGGTACCTGAAAGAAAATTTGCAGTAGACAGTGGAAGATTACAAGGTCCTAGTCCCATGGAAGAGGAGCAGAATTCAGGAACTAGTGGTAGGATTTGCATTATTTCCATTCTTCCTCAGTAAATCTGCATCCGAGCAATTTTCATCTGATGTGCTCACTGTAAATCTAGTAAATGTGCTTGTGTTCCACCAAAAAAGATTTAAAATCAAAATAGATGATCTACTGATAATTATAGCAAGTTTCTCTTATAAAAAGCTAATTTGCTGAGACAAGGTTTTATTGGTTGATGTGGAAGGTGAGTGTTTACCTGGTCACTTGAATAAAAGCAATGGTTTCTTGTTATGCTGGCAGGAGCTATTGTACGTGTTTGAATGATGACTTTCCTACTGAAGATTTAGAGGTAATTTCTTTACCGTAATTGTCATACTGCACTGACAATCTGAATGCCATTAGCACAGTAATAACTGAAATTAAAAAATGAAATATTGTCATTTGAAGATTAATAAAAAGAACATAGAACTTGCATGTTGACTCACTTGAGCTGTTTTTCCCTCTACCTGTTGTTCTGTGTATTCATAGTCTTTCAGTGGAATTTATTCCAGTAAGAGCAGTATTTCTTCATTTAAGCATTTCCTAATGGCTTTTATATCTCTGGACCAAACAATTAATGGACTTTGTTACAACATATCTGGCTTGACAGCAAACCTGAATTATTTAAAGGAAAAATTATCATTTACATAAGATACAAAAACATCCTGAAACGAACCAACAGTTGGAAGCGGGAACTGCTGGGAAATGGGCTTTAAAACCACACAAGTGTTCCAAACCAAAATGCTACTATTCTGAAATTATCAGAAATCATTATACTTTTCTTTACCCAGGGAAGGTGCTCAGGCCATTAGGAATGGATGCCTGAATTAGCAGACTATTGTCCCTCAGCTAGAGCCTCTTAGAAGCTGTTCAGGCTACCTAAATATTTTAACATCTGAATATTTAAAGATATTTAATGGGAGTTGAGATCATTTTTTTTTAATTCAACTGTAGTACTGAGAGTAGGCCAAGCTAATTCAGGCAGTTGAATGTGCTGCTTGTGACCTAGCCAAGCCAAATCAGTGTCTGGTTGCCGTGCACAGGGACAGTCCCATCAATCCCTTGCACCACTAGGCATGGCCATGTGCCCCTGACGACTCCCTGGGACCTGTCTAATCACATGCCAAGTTGGTTTATGCTGTTTAACCAACAGAGAACCAAATCCAAAGGTAGAAAAAAAACAAACCAACAAACAAACAAAAAACCAAATCAAACCAACCAAACAAATACATACGCACAAAAAAAACCCAAGCACAAAACCAACAATGCAAAATTTATGTTTCTTATGGTTTAGCTTTCCTAACATACTTCTGGGATCAGATGATCACCAATCCCAACAGAAAGTGCAATACTGAAAATCCCATTAAAAGAGGTAGGCAAGGGCAAGATCACACTTCTTGGTAGCAGCTAGGTATAAGCTGGCTTTAGTTGTAAAGCCATGCACAAAGGTGGATGAGATGATGCAATTATTTCTCACAGTGTGCAAAAAGGAAAGGTAGGGGAGCTCAGAAGCCGTCACTAGTGCCTTCATCAAATGACGATTATGAAACTCCAGCCAGCTTTCTCATGTGAAAGGCAATTGTCTCAATAAAAGTTTTTATTAATATAGATGGGAAGCAGGAGAGAGGAAAGAGAGGAAGTAAATTTAGGAAGGTTGCTGCCTGCGTCTCTGATCTGCCTAGTGTATCAGAAGTGATGAGTACAAGATGGTTACAACTGCACTCAAGATCAGAAGTCACAAGGGGAAATAAAAAATTAATTTACAAATACATTTCACAGTTCATGCACAGTTAGGTGCAACTTATTTTTTAAAATTCTCTTCTGTCTTCATGATTCACTTTACTTGATATAGTATGTGTTGTTCTATACTTCTGGGAGATGACTTATGAATAATACAATTAGTGGGTTTGGGCTTTCAGGAAAGGTCTACGCTTACTGGAATTTATTCAATTTAAGCAATAGGCACTTGCACTTTGCATACTCTGCAGGGTAACTATGATGTAGGCATAACTATTGAAATAATTGTTTGTCTCACCTTACACTAAGACTGAATTAGATTCACCTCATTTAAATTCATACCAATGTCTGAGTATAATAGCACAATAGCATAAGAATCCTAGCCCAGGATCCTTATGGCTCAAGCAAATGCAATGAGTAGGCTGGTGGGATTAGTTCTGTTTCTTTAATGCAATAGTTAGCACAGTCATGGGGAGAATAGGCAGCCTTTACCCTCTGTGCACTGCTCCTTGAAGACCATCAATGTTTTCCTAAACATTTAGGCTGAAGTACAGGAATCCAGAAACGGCAATTGTGAAGGTTACTCTGAGAGACCCAGAAGCTAATATTGTATATGATTGACAAAATGTTCAGCTTTTAAAGTCGCATCAGATATCTTGCTGATGTTAATCAGCATGTTTGTATTTTACAAATGCTATTGCAAACCAATTGCCAGTCCATTAAAAGACCGAAATTATTAAGGTGATCTGAATGTTATTTAGCTTTTAAAACATAAGTAAAAATGTTAGTGCTCATTTAACATTCATTGTTCTAACTGTAGTTAGGAGCACCCCTACAGCTAGCAATCCACTATCCTTGTTTAAAGACTAAAAAGTACTGTTAGCTTCAAACCCAGCTGTTGGAGCTGACTGTATGGTTTTGGGGGTGATGGGAATTTTTTTTAAATTTGCAATTGATCTGCAGGGAGGTCACAATCTGATTTATATTATCAAAGAGGTTTTCTTTGGATCTGAGCAGGAGACTCGCAGACTGCAACTTATACAAGAAACAGAAGCAAAAGGGATTTTTTTCCAGCAACTTTTTTTACCATGGTCTCCGAGTGAAAATATTGCACAAGTGAATACCTCTATTTTCTGAGTCAGATTAAAAGTCATAAGGGGCTGGGGCTCCCTCAATTTTTTTTTTAAATTAGTCTGGCAGAGGTTAAGGCCATGTTTATGAAAGAGTAGTATCCTTATAGCCAGCCTTTTTTTTTCTCGCTCTCTTCCCAGCCTGTTAGAGGTTATAGATTGCTAATAGTTAAAAACTTATGTGCCTAATAGACATGTCATTGCAGAACATAAGGGAGAGATTGCAGCCTTTGCACCTGTAAATGAGGGACAGTATTCTGTTTCTATCAAGTATCTGAGAGAGTTCATTTTACTGTGGAGTTAAAGGACTCCTGAGTCATTATGACCAGTTATCACCAACATAAGGCATCAATGCAGAAGTCTAAATATCTCCTTGCAAAGAAAATATCAGAGCAAACATAACCAGTTTCCTAATTCATAAGGTTGTATGCTCCCAGCTACAGCAATCCCAAAGAGAAGGAAGCTTCAAATAAAGGCTAAGATTAGTATGCACACAAGTTTGGGTGGTTTGGTGTCGACGCCCTGGAACTGAAAGTCAAAATGGTTTCAAAATAATGCTGAAGATCTGCTCACAAAAGGGCAGTTATGTTCAAGCTATCAATCCCCAGCTGGTTATGAAGACTAGAGGTCTTTGATGGTGTTAGTCATTTCAGGCAATCTAGGAAAGGGAGCATAATTTTATTAAAAATGCTTTTGTTTGAGGATTTTTTCCAAATTTTACCACAGGCAACTGAACACATTAGTTATTATTTCTGAAGATCTCCTACTCTTCCGAGTCAGAGATAAAACAGAACAAGAAACTCTTCTTAGGATGGGCAGCTTGTGGCTTCAGGAGCAGAATCACAGTTTGACCATCGTGTAAGAAAGGAGTTAAAAACACATAGTCACCATTCTTTGACCTGCTTTTGCACTGTGTGTGTACATGAGCAGATGTGTTCGTTTGTCAAGTGGTAGTTGTTGACAATGCTGTTGCACTGGCACAGAGGGATATCTTGCCCTAGAAAATATGTCAGTTCAGAGTAGAGTTCAACGGTTAGCCTCAATGACTAGTTAGAAACAACACCCCATATGTCAGCAGACATCATACAGCCCCGGCCTGAGACTGAATAGGGCAGAATGATCTGGTCCCCATATCAGTTCAGCAAAGCCTACTGTCCTTGGCATTGCTCCCAGCTCTGCTCTCAGGGCTTTCTTAGCAGCGGGCTACAGACTGACCTTTGGAAACAAACAAAATGCACAAGCTCTGAAGTCCCATCAGACTCCTCCCAGCACTTTTTTCTCTGTTAAAGAGAAGAAAAACTGCATAATATTGCAGAAAAAGACAATGAAAGAGATGGGAAAGATCCGCTGCCTGAGCAAACCCATTGAACTTAAACATCCTGTGACTGAAGGAGATACTGTTACAGTGAAAAGGCTGCAGAGTTATCTAGGGCATGTACGCCTTTAAACTTCCTAACTTAAAAATGATACAAAACTGAACTAATTACTTTACTCACATGTCAGTAAAACCTCTTGACCACTCAAAATCTCACATACCTGTCTGAATTCAGAAGGTTTCAAAAACTCACCAAAAAAAGCCAAAATAAAAGAAAATATCCTGCCGTTTTTTTCTTACATTCTCGCCCCCCATACCACACCCCATGCCCTCTACCTGCCATTGGTTTAGGCTTCCTAAATTATTTACGTTCCTTTAAACTCCTTTGCAACACTTCCATCAAGTTATCTGTCTAGTATATCTATGCTGCATGCATGACATCTCTTAATGCAGCCACCCTATTTGTTGGTTTTTCACTATATTTATTGCAGTGTTGGCCAATCATATTAAAAACTGGACATGTCATGAACTTCTGCATCTCTTATTTCTATGATTCTAGTACTAATAATTCTAGACTAATCTTTTGCTGTTATATAGCCATCAGGGATAGAGCAGGCCAGCATTCTGATTTTATGCAAGAGTATATGGGACACGGAGACTCAAAATCTAAAAAAATATAAAAGGACCATGTGGAAAACCTTTGCTATATTTCATATGCCACCCCATAAATAACTTAATTGAAGATATTTTAGCTGAAAAGTGATTCCTTTAACTTTGGTGCCAGAACACAGATTTTCAGGGAATTCTACAAAAACATTGGTAATTAAATGTTTTGTGCGTACTCTGGGATAACAGATTTTCCTGTCCTTTTCGCCATAAAGATTTAAGACCTACAGAAGACAGAAGGCTTAAAATATGGATTTCCATTTTCAATTAAAACACGAAGAGAGAGAGAGCAAAAGATTGTGAAACATTCCAGTTCCTTTTTGGAAAATATACGAGCATCCTGATACAGAGAACTGTCTGAAATCAACACTGTTTACCTCATGCCCAAAGGGCAGACAACAGAGAATTCACAGCAGGCACAGAGAGTGCAAAACTTTGATAAAACACACCTTATAGGTTCCTCAGTACATCATTAAGATGATGGGGCAAATGTAGCCACACTGACAGATTACATTTTCTCTCTCAGAACAAATTAACACAAAGTAAATACAGTCTTTGCAAAAATTCAGAATTCATATTTTTGGCTTTAAAAACCACTTTCTGATTGTGGAAACAATTTAAATGTGTCAATCTCTTCATAATCTCTAAACTTAGAATGAAAAAGTAGGAAAGATTGTTATCGCTAATTTTGCTGGTTTATGGAACCAGTACAGATGTGGTTTAAGGTTCTTTAAAATGATTTTTAAGTTCTTATATGATCACTTTCTGTCCCAAACAAGTATTCTTAATCTGTTCTTTGTCAAAAAGTAGACCAATTCCTTGCTTCTCTATTACTGTTAAATACATTTTCTGTCTCTTTTCTCTCCAATACTTTAATAGCAGTGAACTAAATACTTTCTGGAAAAAGGCACCAGGAAGGGGCAAATTAGGATCCAGACTTATATTAAATATGACGGTGGGTATTAGTGAATGTCCCTGCAAATCCTTAAAGGATTAGGCCTCAAATTTATTCCTTAGCTGCAATCTGACCTTCTTTTTTTAAGGATTAGGGTATCATGAAATCTTTCCTCATTGATCTATGTCCCTGTTGTCCTAGAGTTTCATCCTTTTCTTTTTGAAAACTTGAATATCTTAACTTCTTATCCTTTCTTTTTTTTTAAAAAAAAATAGTAATAATATCACACATGATTGCAAGGAGAGAAAAACTGAAGCAAGGGCTGAACTGAACAGATGATATAGTGTGCATCCCTATCCACAGAGCACGGGGAAAGAAAGAGCCAGGCAGCTGACCTGTTTTTTCCACTGGCCATTGGATCCTTAGAGCAAAATGTCATACCCAAAAGATAGTAGGATAGCAGGGGCAGCAGTGCAGCAAAGAGCCATATATTTTTTGTGGCATGGCAGACCTTGCTATTGCTACCACAGAACCAATTTGAGCTAGTTGTGGAGGTAACATGCAAAGCCTTTTGCCCAAATACCTGGGAACTTTCTCCCCTCCAAAAACCACAGTAGGTTGCTCAGTGATAGAAAATAGAGGGATGTCAAAGATAGAAGGAGAACACAAAGGAGAACAGCAGCACTGAGCCCTAAATCAGCCATTGCAAAATGCTGGCCTTGGTGGCTGGGGAGACAGACAAACTCTGAAGTCTTTTACTCTCTCCCTTCTGCAGGTGCAGTGGTTAAGAAATATTTCTGGGTTTGAATGCTGCTCTCAGCAGCAGTGTATTTATCTTGGGCATGTGATGAAGCAGTGGATGCTCAGATCATTCTTGTCATTAACAAAAAAGAGCTTTATGTTCTCCGTGAAGTGAACATACTCTAGAAAGACACATTTTAATGAAGAAAGATGGGTGCATGTTGTCAGGCCAATATTGGCTGTCGCTCTCCTGCATAGTCAACTGCTGCAGCATAAAGGTATCAATGGATTGCCACCTGTCTCTCTTTCTGTTCTTCCCCTTGTATTCATATAATTTATGTGAATTATCTTCAGTATCTACAGAAGTAACCTAGGAAACTTTTTGAATAGCCATAAAACAGAAACCTAATTTCTTATTTAAAACAAAGAAACCTAAATAAATCCCCAATGCTTTTAGCAAAATTGAGACAAAAAAAAAGGGAGGAATCTGCTCCTTTCCCCCAAAAGGTTGGCCTAAAACATTCACTATGAGTAAATAAATAAAATAAAGGCCAAGGAAATAAACAAAACCTGAGTTCTCTCTTCTATGCACCCTTTCTCCACGCTACTTCTACTAATAAATAAGCTAGAATTTCCCAAGGACCAATTAGGGTTTTTATTGGCAGAACTACAAAGCAGTGCCCTTGGTAGAGTTTTCCATTTAAAATCTCTAATCTGCATGTTATCTGATCCTGAACAACCTTCTTCTAAGTAGAATTTATGCACTCACTCTCTCTTTGAATGTCCCTTGGGACTAGAGACTATGTATAGCACTAATTCACTTAAATTTCTCATTTACTGGGAAAAAAAAGCTTACAAGTTCTTCCAAGTTCGGTTCTTTGTAATGATCTTAATTGACTGCTTCAGAGCAGCATAGAAATACAGTGATCAAGAGTGGCAAGAACAGCATGATAAAACATGACATATTAGGAAAAAAATGTTATCTTGGCTTGTAATGAAAAACACAATAAAATGATCAGAGTGGGAAAAGGCTCACAAGAAATCATAACTGTATGATGTTCAAAATGGAAATCAATCAACAAATCAATAATCTGGAAAATAAAGGGTCACTATCCCTGCACAACAGAAGCCCCTTGCCACATTTTTCTGCAATTTAGAGAACCAGTATTTGCCTGCTTGAGTCATTTTCATATAATCTGGCTAGCAAACACATTTTAGATCTCTTTGTAAAAACCCCTGAGTTTTAAGTGTATAATTATTCTTTTAAGAAAAGAAAGAAATTAATAAATAACAAAGTTTTTGAGAAATGCAGCCATGAACGTTGCAGCTGGAAGCCAGGGGGTGCTGAGTGCATTGCATCAGTTTGTGCATTGCACAGTTTGTCACTCAGACAAACACTGGAAAAAAACCTGTGCCATTTTGGAGCTCTGGCTTTACCAGAATCGAGCCTAGAACCTTGTCTGGGTATAGCTTACACTGGATGACCTTCACAGCTCATCTTTCCTCCTGTTATCCACATATCACAGAATCACAGAATCACCAGGTTGGAAGAGACCCACCGGATCATCAAGTCCAACCATTCCTATCAAACACTAAACCATGCCCCTTAGCACCTCGTCCACCCGGGCCTCAAACACCTCCAGGGAAGGTGACTCAACCACCTCCCTGGGCAGCCTGTTCCAGTGCCCAGTGACCCTTTCTGTGAAAAATTTTTTCCTAATGTCCAGCCTAAACCTCCCCTGGCGGAGCTTGAGGCCATTCCCTCTTGTCCTGTCCCCTGTCACTTGGAAGAAGAGGCCAGCACCCTCCTCTCTAAAACCTCCTTTCAGGTAGTTGTAGAGAGCAATGAGGTCTCCCCTCAGCCTCCTCTTCTCCAGGCTAAACAACCCCAGCTCTCTCAGCCGCTCCTCATAAGGCCTGTTCTCCAGCCCCCTCACCAGCTTCGTTGCTCTTCTCTGGACTCGCTCCAGAGCCTCAACATCCTTCTTATGGTGAGGGGCCCAGAACTGAACACAGTATTCGAGAAGCGGTCTCACCAGTGCCGAGTACAGAGAGAGAATAACCTCCCTGGACCTGCTGGTCACGCCGTTTCTGATACAAGCCAAGATGCCATTGGCCTTCTTGGCCACCTGGGCACACTGCTGGCTCATATTCAGTCAGCTGTCAACCAACACCCCCAGGTCTCTCTCCTCCAGGTCTCTCTTCCTCCATATGAAGGAACAATCTAGCAGGAAGAAGAAAGACTGAATGAGTAGGTAAGGAATTTGTGACCCGTCAGCTTCAACACCTGTATACAGATTTTATGAGGTTAAGGGAACCTGAAGTGGAAGTGTTCCACGTGGGTGGAAGTGTTGATCTGCTGGAGGGTAGGGAGGCTCTGCAAAGGGATCTGAACAGGCTGGACCGCTGGGCAGAGTCCAATGGCATGAGGTTTAACAAGGCCAAATGCCGAGTCCTGCACTTGGGGCACAACAACCCTATGCAGTGCTACAGACTAGGAGAAGTCTGGCTAGAAAGTTGCCTGGAGGAGAGGGACCTGGGCATGTTGGTTGACAACCGACTGAATATGAGCCAGCAGTGTGCCCAGGTGGCCAAGAAGGCCAATGGCATCTTGGCTTGGATCAGACACGGCGTGACCAGCAGGTCCAGGGAGGTTATCCTCTCTCTGTACTCGGCACTGGTGAGACCGCTTCTCGAATACTGTGTTCAGTTCTGGGCCCCTCACCATAAGAAGGATGTTGAGGCTCTGGAGCGAGTCCAGAGAAGAGCAACGAAGCTGGTGAGGGGGCTGGAGAACAGGCCTTATGAGGAGCGGCTGAGAGAGCTGGGGTTGTTTAGCCTGGAGAAGAGGAGGCTGAGGGGAGACCTCATTGCTCTCTACAACTACCTGAAAGGAGGTTGTAGAGAGGAGGGTGCTGGACTCTTCTTCCAAGTGACAGGGGACAGGACAAGAGGGAATGGCCTCAAGCTCCACCAGGGGAGGTTTAGGCTAGACGTTAGGAAAAAATTCTTTACCGAAAGGGTCATTGGGCACTGGAACAGGCTGCCCAGGGAGGTGGTTGAGTCACCTTCCCTGGAGGTGTTTAAGGCATGGGTGGATGAGGTGCTGAGGGATATGGTTTAGTGTTTGATGGGAATGGTTGGACTCGATGATCCGGTGGGTCTCTTCCAACCTGGTTGTTCTGTGATTCTGTGAAGTTGTTGGAGAAGTACCTTATACATGCTGGTCATCCAGTCATCTCTGGCTTTCTATCAACTTTACAAAAGAGACAGGTGCAATCCATAATTTGTGCTAATTACTGAAACCAACAGCAGACTGTGCCTCCAACCCATAGCTTTCTGCACTGAGGACTATGAAAAAGATAACTGAATATTTTATCAGATCCCTAGTGCTTTTTGAAAAAAAGCAAGAAATTGCACTCTGCTTTTGAGAAAAAAAGTTCACATGCAGTGATGAGTTTCCATAAGGTGCTAGAAATTGTCAAACCCCTGAATTTTTCAGGTTCTTTTGTGGAACACTTCTACAAAGCATTTACTTAGGGAACAACAATTCAGGGACTAAAAATAAAGTCTCTTTAAATTTAGCAAGAACCATCACAAAGACAGACTATGGGAAAAGAATTTCTTAGCTGCACCTTCAATCTTGCAGTTTGAGTTTAGGACTTCTGAAGTTGGGTTGCACTCAGTTCTCACATAAGGCTGAATTCCCACATGTGCACCTTCCACTGCAGTTGGAAATCACATTGTTTACCAGTGTCAGTGCTAAACAACTAGCACTACTTGATCATTTTATCAGCATCTTTTAGAACAAGACTCAAAATGAGAAGTTTTGAATGTCTGTTGAAAGGATTCTTCACTCTGGAAAACAGGGTTATATTTGTGAGCACAACTGTATAAAATCAAATATTGTCACTGAAAGCATTTACTAAAAAGTTTAAAATTCTTTAAAACTCATTTATAAAGATTTCTCTGTGCTCAGTTTATAAAAGAACGTCTCTCATGCTGATGCCAGAGCATTGGCTATAAAATCATAAATTATGATTAAAGTAAAAAGACCTTCAGCTGACCACTGTCCCTTCATCTTCATGCTGTCTCATTCTCTTTTCACGTTGCACAGTACATGCTGGTACTGCTGGGAAACTGCAGCACGATTGTCCATATCTCCTTACAGATGGGCTACAAAGGATGCTGATTTGTCACATTCATTTAATTGCTTTTGACCTCATGCCATACAAACTGTCCTTTCATGGGTTTTGATTCTATAGATCCCTGATTATCTTCGGGGGGGAAAGAATTTAAATGCCTTTCTCTGGTTCACAGCCAAATGCTTTTCATACAATCTAAAAAACATCTTGCAGCTTCCTTCACAGCCCTGCCCCTTCCTCCTCCCCTCTTACATCTGCTGTTCTAAAACCCAGCCTGTTCCATATTTCTAAAAATTGAAAACTAGATTTCTGAATCACTTCACCTTTTGGTTTCCACTCAGATTATTAATCTATATCATAAATAGAAGCTCAGTTGGCTCTAAGCAACTGTTATTTTAGTGGCTGTCAGGCACAGTCTTCTTTCTCAGTCTGGGGACTTGTTTATATTCCTGCATCCTGGCCCACTACTGAAGATTTCCCCAGCTTTCATTCAGACAAAATTCCTACCGAGATTTTAAAGAACGGCCTCCAATGAATCCTTATCCTCTCCTGTGGCACTCATGATAATGGAACCTGAATCCAAGCTGGTTTTGCTGGTCTTTTTCTCATGGCACTCCACTACAGCTCCAATCAAGTGAAAATTTTGCCCTGATTGCTATACGAAAAGGACACTGCCAAATGTACTCAACATGCTGCCATTTTTTTTGCAATTTTCTCAGTCCAAAATAACCCTGATTTGCCTCCTAGCATGCCCTAAAACCAGAGGCTTTCCAGGTGTCACTGGGACGGGAATTAAAGTTGACATGATGGGTTGGACTCTCCTGCCCCTAATCAATGTCCTTCTTCATCTCACGAGATGAAAACAGCAGTGAACCACTCATAGAGGATGCTCCTTAGCACCCAAGGCAGTTGCCTCTCTGACAGCCTCTCAGGGCCACAGTCTGTGGCCCCAGCATCCCACTCTGCTTATCCTGGCAAAGCTGTTCTGGCACACAGCTGCAAGAGGTACTCTGACAACATTTGATCTTCTGAGCAGGTGTCATCAGAGTAGTACAAATCAGCAATGAAAGGTGCAACAAGGGGACAGATTGCCTTGTCAAGCAATACCTGAGGAAAAGGGGCAAACACCATCACACAGAGGCATCAGGAGAACTGTTCTTCTTTAGAAGCTCTGCTCCCTGCACTCCATGGTACTGGGTAACAGGTCCATCCTGATGGCAGGAACAAGCTGTCTTCGTCTCTCTGAGAGACACAAGCTATTCTTTCCTGTCAGCAAGTCACTTGCTCTGGTCAGCCCTTACAAAGATGATTTTGTTGACTCAATTTCAAAGTAGAGGGACAACATGTCTAACAAAAAATGTCCACATGGATCTTCAGGGAACAGAGCAATGCAGATATACCTTTTATTCCTCCAAAACCAAGACTAAGTCATAGTCCCTTGAATCTTGCCTTGGAGCACTAGCTTGAAAGATCTAACTATCCCACAGATATAAAGGTTTGAATGCCATTGTGCGCTAGGCAGTGGAGCTAATTTTCCTATTCAGCGATTGTGTCATTTTGTAAAATGTGTACAATATGCAGTGTCATTTATTATAAAACACATAGAGTGCAAGAAGATTAAAATTCTGACAGAGGCGTATTAGACTTCCTTAGCAAAAGAAAAAACTTCATATGTTTGTGAATCATTCCTGAGATAATCATATGCCTTTAAATACCATAAAGAAAACAATTTTCATGTTTTTTTCAGGAAAGCATCATGAATATTAATACAAGACAAATAAAATGTGTCTATTTTGGTGACTAATGAGCTTTGTCCCTTAAAAATTCTGTAATAACTGCATATGGACTTTGAAAGGCTAAAAGCACTACTAATCTGACAGAGATTTGTGTGTGAACATTTTATACCATAAATTGGGCAGATATCAGACTAATTTTTTAAAATAAAGCCCAACTGGCTTTTGGTATTTTGAGTCAGTTTGTACTCACTCCTACCATGTGAGAAAGGTGTGCAATTTTGGAGACATTTAAGCTCATAGCAGAATACTGTCAATGAATGCCTCAAGAAACTCTAAAGGTTCAGAAACTTATTTTGAGGAAGGGAAGAAGGAAGGGCAGAAAGAGCATTTATAATTAAAGTGTCTTTTTCAACAATAGGTAGGAGTCCGAGTCATTTATATGCAATGGGTACTCTTCAAATAAAGACAAAACCTTTCAGCTTACGACATTCTCCATCAGCTACCCAGCACACTGCAGAAGCTTAAAGCAAAACAGCAGTGCCTTTACAACTTCACCTTTCATCATCTGCCTTACTTGTAGTTAATGTACAGGAATGAGGAAACCAATGCTCAATTCTCAACTCATCATCTAAGTCCTATACAACAACAGAGTGTGTCATTTAATTTATATTCCAGTATTCTGACATGAACAGCAAAAATATATCTACTGGCTTCACGAACGTACTGAGAGATAAAGTATTTTTTAAGAATGGACAGAAAGTGTTTCTCCATATTTACAGCTGTCTTTAAAAGTAGGGTTGCTGTAGGGATCTATATAACAAGACAAAAGAATGTAAAGGTAATTCAGAGAGTTGGAATTATTCCTATCATTCAACAGAGTAGATTTTTTCAGGAAAAAAGCAAGGAAGGGGTGCAGGGAAATGGTCAGGCAAAGGTAGTAAAGGCCCTAGTCAAGAAGCAAGAGCATCATAGCTATACATGACAAAAAAAGATTGACACTTATGACATGGTTTATACACTCAACACCTCTAAAAATGTCAAACATAATCTGGGAAGAGTTGGAGTCTAAGTTATAAATGCATCCCCAGTGACACCAGAATATAAGTTTCTTCCCATGTCAGCCAGCTTTGATACAAAAATAAATGATGTATCTTGCTTGTGGGAATCACTGCTCCTGTTCTTAGTGCAGAAAAATCAAAATGGAAGTCACAGGTACTGCCATTACTTCATTAAGATAGTTGACAGAGAAACGCCACCCAAAACCAAAACATTTCCCCCCCCCCCCCCACTTCTTTCCTTCTTACTTTATATCATACATAATCATTTCTGGGAAAAAAATAGGGAAAAGTATCACTCTGGCTATGGAAAGATTTCTAAATTCTACTCCAGTGACAACATAGAAAACAAGGAAAGAAGGAATATGGCAAATTTCCTGCCAACTAGAATCAAGTACCACAATCAAACACCACCAGGGTGTTTGTTGGTAAACTCTGAAAAACAAAATACAAATCATGGTCTAGGATTAATTGTACAGATGAAGTTCAAAGGAATAGCCTGCAATGAAGACTGTTGTCTCTGTCTCCCTTTTTTTTTCTTTTTTTTTTCCTTTAAATATAAGCCAATACTTTGCCAAACCCACACTGAGCAATCTGAACCATTTTGAACTTGTTCAGCACAGGGTATATTGATCAGCAGAGCCCAGAATGGAGAAACAAAACTCAGACATAAACAAGTGAATTTAATCAATTGAAGCTGCCCAACAGCTAGCAAAAAATAATGCAGATGATTTTGACCACAATATAGTTTTAAGAAAGTCATGTGAGTTGTTTCTCAGCGTGGTGTAGGGAAGGAGAACTGACATGAAACCAGCCATTTTTTCTGCTGCACTAATTGTAATGTTTAACTTGTTCACTGGGATTTTACAAATCTAAATGAAAATGCTGAAGAAAGTACTGGCCAAAAATAATCAGGATTTTCTATAATTATAGGAGTTTCAAAATTATAAGAGAAAGCTTGGAAATAAAGCTACATGTTAAAAAATCAGTTTAATGTGACCTAGAAGCATCAATACAGAATCTGAAAAACTGAGAAAGAATCAACCAATGTTCCAAAGGATAAATGTGGTTAGTGATTATTAGCTTTCCCTGTTCTCAGGGAAAAATAAAAATCTTATCTGTAGGAGTCTAGATAAAAAGAAGTTATTTCAAACCAAGTGGTTCAAGTGCCCTTTGGAAATGTAAAGATTGAAGTTACAGGCACAGAGAACTGCTACACAGGAGTAATAAGCTGATGTCTTTATCTCAGATCAAATAATGAAAATCTGTTCAAGGAGTTAAGCTGCTAGAACAGGAGGTTGCAACAATATAATCCATTTAGCTTCATAGGACACCAGCTTTGTTTTGATTTAAGCTCAAGGACTGGAATAAGCCTGTTTCAAAAATAGAAGCACTAGCATCAAGGATTGATCAAATAAAGTCTTTTATCTACTCCTCCGTGCTTGTGAGAGCCTGTCAGGTATGTCTCATGTTTGCTCAGGCAGAGGGAGTCCCTTCATGTTGGGGACATTCTCATCCTGCAACTCCTGCTCATACCAGGAGGCAATTGTTTTTAAAGGAAGAGTCTAGCCCCTTCTGTGGATATTACTGCAGAAGAGAAGGAGGCTTCCACAGGATGCAGCTTTTGACATGAGACTGGGAATTTACCTCTTTGGCTATGTATTGTGGATATAGTCCTTGCCCACACATTTAGCAGGAAGCACAGTAGTGCTCATGCTGCAGAGGACATCATAAGGCAGTTAAGTAAATAGGTGAGCTTAATTCAAGCACAGCTCAGGAGCAATCACCATTATAATAATTCATATTCATGACACACTTACATTACAAGGCAGATTAACTTGATCGCACTAGTTGTTAAAAGGTTCTGATGCCAGAAATAAACATATTTGTACGTGACTAGATGAACAAAAAAACCACAAAGTCCTGCAGAAAGTACCAGAAATTCCCTGTACAGTTAGAATGACGTTGCCTGGTATAAATATATGTGATGATGTCATTAAAGCCTGTGTCATAAAGCAGTTGCTTTGTAGGACCTCTACTACTCTATATGATTAGTTTTCTGAGTATCCAGCTGGACTCCACAGGGTTGGATTTACAGGTGTATTTGAGTGCTTGCAGATGCAGCTGAAATCAATGAAAGCTAAACCTGGAGAGCCATCTAATTCTAAGCATTCTTCAAGTCCTCAGATGGGACATGTAGAAGAAACACACACGTTTTAATCAGGTTTTGGCTCCTGTTTTGGCTTGTAAAATATTCAATATTTGTTCTTCAAGATTCTCTTCCTTACATCAGCATTCTTTTGCAAGCAGTTATACCTCTCTCCACTAGCTCCATGTGTAAACTACTCTTCTTTAGTTACCCTTAGCTATGTCTGTGTCTGTAATTCTTTGTTTCAATGCAACCACTCCCTATCTGCATCTGCATTTTCAGTTAATTTTTTCCCACTTCAGTTAACTCCCATTTCACTTAATTTCTTCATCACCATTTTCATCAAACTTCTTATCCCCATCTTTCCATTTTGCAGTGCAACTTCTGTTCTCTCTGCTTTTCCATCAAGTATTCTTCCTCTTCCTTTTTAACCGCATGCAGACACAGATGTCAGAAGATGACAGACAGCTCCCCTGCTCTGTGCTTTAATGTCTATGTTTATCCTGGTCCAGAGCACCTATTACAGAACAAATTTGCATTATTTCTGTAGCCTAAACCTTACTACGTTCAATCATGCTGGAATATTTGGACAGGTAAGCTAATAAAACTGAAGTTTCTTTTGAGCTTGTGCAAACTTCAATTACCTTAAGATTTGTACCTTGGCTAAATTTCTAAAGTATTTCAGGCACTAATAAAACATGGATTCTGACACAAAAGGCTCTGCTATCAGATTTAAAATCACAGTTAAAAAGCTTAGAGGCACTATTGATATTTTGCAAGTTTACCAGAATTATTTTTAACTTTAACTCTGTTCTTAGGAATTTTTTCTTTCCAAAGATTGCCTCTAATAACTAGCATTTAGCCCAACTTTAATCTTATAGTCTCATTACAAACAGCTGAAAGCTTGATTAACTTTCAGAAGAGTCAGTGAATCAGCTCTGCCTATGAACATTTCCAGACAAAGAATTCCAGTTTTTAAGCAGGTATTGCTGAGGCTACAGTAAATCAGATTAAAAGTTGTATTGGGCCACCACCATTCTTCTACCCTAAAATTACCTATAAATAACCAGAATGTTTCTTCAACTTTCTGCCTGTATATGTTTCTTTTTTCTGCCTGTGTAACACATCTTCTGTGTTTCATAATGCCTCTGCCACAGCACTTCAATTAAAGTCAGGTTAATTCAGCTCAAAGATTCCAGACTATTAAGACTGAGGAAAGCATGTAGTACAATTTATTCTCTAATGATACTTTGTAAAGGCAAACCTATCACTTGCTATTAGGGTTAAAATACATGGCCTTAAATGTATGAGGAAACATAAGTTAATTAAACAATAGAGTGTCAGGGTTCTAATTATACCCTCTGCTGAGGAGCAACGAATAACTGAAACCTTTAAATATCTGATTAGAACAACACTCATATACCAGTGATATTATATTAATTGAGCAGTTGAAGAAATGCTATGTTGGAAACATAAGAATTTAGAGCAATAGCTCTTTTGCTTTGCTAGCCAGCAAACAATACATGGCACATACAGGTTTTATAATTATGTACAAATTAGTATTTGCAGAAACTTCCACAGATCCAGTCAGGTTACAGCAACAGCTGCCTCCTCCCAGGTCTGAGCCAAGGGAAAGCAGCAGTGGGTTAGTGAGGATAGAGCGCTCCAGCTGCAAACAGCAAAATACAGAGTCCTTGGCCAGTTTGTAAGGAAGATTGGCAGCTTCTCACCTCAGCCAGTTAAAATGGCTGCACACGCAAGAGCTAGAATAGTTAGTTCATCCTGATTACCTGCAAAACAGCTTCTTCTTACAGCCTGAACCACATGCTGCATCTTCATTCTCCATTTTATCAGCCATTTTACCTCTTTCCTGAGGATGGGATAAAAAGCAGGCACTCTTCTCCCTGCAGCATCCAATTCACAAGGACCGCTTCCTCGTTGTCTGTATGAACAAATGAGACTCTTCACACCAAACACGCCCTCTTGAGGGAGAGTTGATAGCACTAGGGTATTTTCACTATTAGCACTATTTTCAGTCTAAAGCACCTAACGTATTTGTTTATGAAAAACAGCATACCCGACTAACAATGCAGTTACCCTGGAAATATTCCAATTCAGCTTAAATTAGACACACCAGTTCTACTAGGAGAGTCAGCATCCCTAGAGAAAGCAAGAACTGTCCCCTTTGCACCTTAGGTGGGGTATGGGACAAACAGTCCACTTTGGTGATACAGGGAGTTAAGCACACATCTGCTGACTACCAGCTTTCTCCAAGTAAGATGGAAATCTGTAGTTATTTGGGGGCTATATCTGCAATCTTTCTTCTTGATCTTTTTCTAATTCTAAAAAATGTTTGCTTGCTTTTTAATCAGCAACAGAAACAAAGAACTTTTGTTCCCCCAGTCCAAGTCTAAATCACTAAGCTAAAGACTAATTTTTATTTTCTTAAGAAAGCCTCAGCACTACACATTGGAACTGTAGATCCACCTAAGAACTGTAATACCGTTCACCATTAACCTACATAACTTAAAAGGTGGGATTCATCCTTAGCCTAGAGGATGTGAGAAGAATGGCATTAAAAGGAAAAATCAAGGTCAACCAAATTCTAAAATTCTGCTAAAATGGTTGTTTCTTTGAGAAAAGCCTGTATACCCTGGGTAAGAAGAAAGACTCACCTTAGCCTCCCTCAAGCCTTAAAAACTAATTGCTAAGGCAGTTAAAAGGGAAAATGATTGATAGTGGACTTCCTACTTGAGCATTCTTATAAATCTGTTCCACTCTTTCCATTTCTAAGTGCCTGTAAACAAAACATTTAAATAAAACACTTGTGTTAAATAAAACAACACTATTTTCCTTCTCATTTTTTTAAGTCTTTTGGATCAATTTAAGAGGCCTCAGTGTTTTGAATTGGTAATTATACCAACCTACCAGCAAGCTATAGAGTCACTGGTGTCTGATTAGGATAAACATGGGCAGCTGTAACTCTTCATACAAGTCTAAACCAGCAGCAGCAAAGGCCAAGCTAAGATTTAAAGGGCTGCAATAAAACTTTGTCCTGAGCTTCTCAATCAATCTAATAAGGTTAAACCTGGTGTTTAATGAGCTATTTATCACTGTTTGCAAACACAAATCGATTGCCTTCATAATATCTTATTAAAAGAAGACAAGAAAGCCACAACACCATAGGCAACTAGGGCAGCACTGCCTAGTTCTGCAGTATAACCAGTGTTATTTTGCAGTCTTTACCTCTGCCAAGGCCAGCTGTTTGTAACATCTAGCTCACAGCTGAGGGCTCTCAGGTCTTGCTTGTCAGCAAAGCTTAACTGAGGCTGCTGCTGATCTTGTGTTGAGCTGCCTTCATGCCTCTGGCTGCTTTCATCCTTCTCAAGTGTCTCTTCCCTTTATACTACCTCGTCTCAGGTGTTCCTCCTCACTTTAGCTAATAGGTGGCTCTCACTGCTCCAGCTCTGAGCCGTGCACTGAAAGTGAAAACTAAGGCATTCGTAGCAAACAAGTCCCTGCTCTCAAATGCCTTCTGTAAACAAGAAAACCCCATGAAGTGTAGGGATGGAAGATACAGAAAATTATCTTTTCCTTCCAGCTCCATGGTTAATTCCTATACTTTACTCCTGCTAGTCAGCTTAAGAAGGAAGACACACAGTAAAAAACCTAATGGAATTGTAATGCATGCATATGGCATGCATGCAGAACTGTTTTCCTATCTTTTTGATTGATAAAGCTCCAATCCAGGCAGGCAAGATTTTTAAATGCTGCCCTAATTCCAATGAATTCCAGTTCAGAAATCAACTTTGCTGTACTGCAATCTCTTACCTCCCGCTTTTGCTGCATAGACATCAGCATCATGTCAGATTACCCATCAGCATTTGTACAGGCAGCTCACTGGGTATAAGAACTATGCATGTTTGAAGGTAGGTGTCAGTCATCTGTTTTCCAGTATATAGCCAGTTGTCTTCATCAGGGAATAACCATGTTCCCAAACACACCAAAAATGTCTGCTGAATAAATACCAGGAGAAACACAAGTTGTGTATTTGACAGTGATTTTAATTGTGGCAGGCTCTTTTTTTCACTTCTGGAGTGGCAAAGCAAAACAGTTTTACTATACTGCTAGAATTTTGTTGTCATACAAGAAGCAATATGTAGGCCTTTCTTGCTGCATCTTTATTCTGCATTGTGTTGCAGAGAAAAAAGACAAGATCATGCAATTCATTAGTTACTCATACTGCTTTACAATGGTTTGCTTGGAGATCTGACATTGCTAATCATGTTTATTGCCGAATAATATTTTGGAGCAACAAATTACAAGGAACTCTATAAAGATGAGCCAGGGATTTTGTCTTGTCTGTAATGATCACAAGGATAGAAAGCTGACAGGCAAGACTCTTTGTCTTAGCTTAATATGAATGAACAATCAAGATATCTCCCATTTTAGAGGGAAAAATTCTTTGAGGTACAAGTGGTAGACTTCAGCCAAAACCTATGTCTTGTACTATGAAGGATAACATTCTATGAAAGGCATGCATTTTAATAATGATAGACTGTACATCTCCAAACAATGATTAAACTATTCATTATATTCAGTCAATATGTTTAAGAGTCACTGGAAGACACCAGCTGATTGACAAAGGTGCTTTGGGGAATGAAGTCTGAGCATGTTTTTGTAATTATGTAGTGAATTTTTGTTTGCTGCAGTTTGGTCTGAGAATGCATTTTCACTCTTTCTACAGAATATATTATTACTGTCAGATACAGTGCTCTGTCAGGTACGAGGCTGAATAAATGACCAGGTGTTCAAAATGGTGACTTTTCTTCAAATTCTCTGGAATTACTCTTTCCAATCTGTCCTCTTTATAAAAGAAATAAATAAAAAAAAACCAGACAGTTTTGAAAACTGGCCATTTCAGATAATGCTTCAGCATTTTTATCCCCTGATATTCTTGTTTTCTAATTTGTAAGAGAATCATTTTGGGTGCACCATATCAACCAGTCCGTGCAATGCAGTGGTGTATAAACTGCAACAGAGTACATACATGTGTTTAGCTTTCATTCCTCTTTTACTGAACAACATGCCTCAGCATCTTCCTGGTTGTGTGCTGTCAGTATGTCATAATTCTACTTTATGCCTCGCGGGTTCTTAAAACTCCTCTGTAGTTCCTGGGCATTCAGCTATCTGGCACGGTTTTGTCCTTGTGAGGTAGTTGCACATTTGGAAATGGATACCCAAGGCACCAAAGACTGATTGGTTCTCCCAAGCTCAAACATTAAGTAGTTGAGGTGTGTCCCCTTTCCAAAGGCCATCTTGTCTATCAAGTCACCTTTAATTTACATAGTTGTGTAGTTTATTTCCATCTCACCCCATCTTATCTCTTCCTTCTTCATTCTGCCTTCTAAGCCTCGGAAGGGCTTTTCACTTAACCACATGGGAAAAGCTCTTCAGCACTCATCTAATTGCCAAAAGTATCTCCACAACTGTGAGCTTGTGTTAGGCCAATAATAAAACAATTATTTTGTGAATCAGAGAAGACTTTCTGCAAATAAAGTAACCACACAAGTGACACTGTTTTGAGACGTCTTTGGTGGTAACAACAAAATGGAAACTTCCAGTTGCAATGCTTTTATTCACAGATTAATTTGGTTTCATGTCAGCAATAATGAAAGTGATATTTTCTCTGTTTTACAATAACATCTTTATGACATTATGTTATTATCCATTTTCAGATGATATTTGCAATGGTAAGACATAAATCAAGACAAAGTGGGAACAGGAGTTGATTGAAAGACAATTTCCTCTGCAGTGAATGAGTGACCTTTCTTAAAAGTTCAGAAGCTGTGCTGGAAAACCATTCATTTATTTTATCATTTTAGTACTTTTAACTTTGACTTCTGTTCCTCTCACACTATTTCGGTAAAATACATAAACTAAGTACATTAATTAATAAGAACTGTTCTCTAAAAATCAAACCCCATGTTTTGATGATGTCAGGATCTGGATATGAAAAAACTCATTTTGAGATACTTCATTCTTAATCTTGTCAACTTTCCTCTGCACACTGATTTATTGGTCACTAGCACTAAAAGAGGTTGAAACAATGAGGAGTTTCCACAGTAAGTGAAATTGCTCTTCCACATGTCAGCATAGTAGACACATGTAAACTCTACAGTTTCTCCTTCTCCACCAACTTCTTGAATCTCATATGGATATAGCCTTTGCAGGATTTTGATCCTTAAAGAAGGAAGGCAAAACAGGAAATACCAAACTATCTGAGCTAAGCAAGGGCAACATTAGAAGTACAATAGGCAAATTCCATTGTTCCCTACCCCTGCCTTCTACTCATTTTATCATGCACAAGTTCATTGCTCTTCTCTTTCTCTACCAAAAGATAAGTCACACAGCCGTCAGTCAACACCCTCAAGTCCTCTTCCTCCAAGCAAAATTCTAAACAGTCTTCTCCTAGTCTGTAGCACTGCACAGGGTTGTTGTGCCCCAAGTGCAGGACCCAGCACTTGGCCTTGTTAAACCTCATGCCATTGGACTCAGCCCAGCGGTCCAGCCTGTTCAGGTCCCTTTGCAGAGCCTCCCTACCCTCCAGAAGATCAACACTTCCACCCTGCTTAGTGTCATCTGCAAACTTGCTAAGGGTACACTCAATGACTTCATCCAGGTCATTGATAAAGACATTGAACAAGGCTGGACCCAGCACTGAGCCCTGGGGAACCCCACTTGTCACTGGCCTCCAGCTGGATTTCACACCATTTCCCACCACTCTCTGGGCCCAGTCATCCAACCAGTTTTCACCCAGGAGAGTGTGCGCCTGTCCAGGCCAGAGGCTGACAGTTTCCGAAGCAGAATGCTGTGAGAAACTGTGTCAAAGGCTTTGCTGAAGTCCAGGAAGATACATCCACAGCTTTTCTCTCGTCAAGCAGGCAGGTCACTTTGTCATAGAAGGCGATCACGTTAGTTTGGCAGGACCTGCCTTTTGTGAACCCGTGTTGACTGGGCCTGATCACCCAGTTCTCCTGCATGTGCTTCATGATAGCACTCAAGATCACCTGTTCCATGACTTTTCCTGGTACTGAAGTCAGACTGACAGGCCAGTAATTCCTTGGGTCCTCTCTCCGACCCTTCTTGTAGATGCCACAACATCAGCCAGCCTCCAGTCTAGTGGAACTTCCCCAGTCTTCCAGGACTGTTGGAAGATGATGGAAAGGGGTTTGGCAAGCATGTCCACCAGCTCCCTCAATACTCTTGGATGGATCCCATCTGGCCCCATGGACTTGTGGGTGTCTAGCTGGGCAAGCAAGTCTTTAACTAACTCCTCTTGGATCACAGGAGCTTTGTTCTGCTCCTCTAACTCCTGGATGTGTATACACAGGTAACAACTTTCCTTACTATTAAAGACTGAAGCAAAGAAGGCATTAAGTACCTCATCCTTGTCCTCATCCTTTGTCACAGTTGTTCCATTTGCATCCAATAGGGACTGAATATTCTCCCTGGTCCTCCTTTTGTTGTTAATGTATTTATAGAAAGATTTTTTGTTATCTTTCACTGACTTGGCCAATCTGAGCTCTAGCTGGGCTTTAGCTGTCCTCATTTTTCCTCTGCACAATCTCACTTCCTCCCTGTAGTCCCCCCAAGACATCTATCCCTTCTTCCATAGTTCATAGACGTAATGATGCAAAAAAATTATTGAGTACCTCAGCTTTCTCCATAGTCTGGGTAACAAGATCTCCTGTTTCCTTCTGAAGAGGGTCTCCATGCCCCATACTCTTCCTTTCATCACCGAAATACCTGTAGCTTTTCTTGTTGCTCTTCATGTCCTTGGCCAGATTTAACTCTACCAGGGCTTTAGCTTTCCTAACCTGATCCCTGGCTGCTCAGACAATTTCTCTTTATTCCTCCCAGGCTACCTGCCTTGCTTCTTTTTTGAGTTTAAGTTTTCCATGAGTTCCTTTTTCATCCATGCAGGCCTCCTGGTGTTTTTGCCTGACTTCCTCTTTGTCAGACTGCTGAGCTTGGAGGAGGTGATCCTTCAATATGAATCAGTTTTCCTGGACCTCTCTCCCCTCCAGGTCTTTATCCCAAGATACTCTAAGAAGAAGATCCCTGAAGAGGCCAAAGTCTTCTCTCCTGAAATCCAGGGTAGCGAGTTTGCTGTCCACCCTGGATTTTGAACTCCACCATTTCATGGGCACTGCAGCCATGGCTTCCCTTGAGCATCACAGATAGTTAATTTACAACAGGCAGTGATTTCTGTTCATTCTGTCATTTGATACAGTGCTAGTCCACCAGCTACTGTGTGCTAGAAGGACTGCCATATTTCACATAAGATGCTCAGGTGCTCCTGGGAGCTCTGAAATGGCTAGTCCGAACTTTACATAGACATGATTCTATTCCTCAGCTTCCACCTTCTCTCTCTCTGGAGAGAGTCCAGAGAAGAGCAACGAAGCTGGTGAAGGGGCTGGAGAACAGGCTTTATGAGGAACGGCTGAGAGAGCTGGGGGTGTTTAGCCTGGAGAAATGAGGCTGAGGGGAGACCTCATTGCTCTCTGTAACTACCTGAAAGGAGGTTGTAGAGAGGAGGGTGCTGGCCTCTTCTTCCAAGTGACAGGGGACAGGACAAGAGGGAATGGCCTCAAGCTCTGCCACAGGAGGTTTAGGCTGGACATTAGGAAAAAATTTTTCACAGGAAGGGTCATTGGGCACTGGAACAGGCTGCCCAGGGAGGTGGTTGAGTCACCTTCCCTGGAGGTGTTTAAGGCCTGGGTGGACGAGGTGCTAAGGGGCATGGTTTAGTGTTTGATAGGAATGGTTGGACTCGATGATCCGGTGGGTCTCTTCCAACCTGGTTATTCTCTGATTCTATGATTCTATTCTTTTTCAAACTCATGAATTATAAAATATACTACAGAAATAAAAGGCCCCAAAGGTGCATATCCCACAAATTCCATGTAAAATATTATTTTATCCAGCCTTGTAACAATACCGATAGAAGATTTGGGGTTTTTTTTCCTAGAAAGGATACAGGTAGAACTTACTAACCCTCAAAATCCTGGAACAACATACTGTATCAAAATGCAAATCCACCTTCCCCTAGAAACACACTTTCTCGTCTCAGAGACAGTTTGATTCACAATCCTATTGAGCAAAATAAACATAAGTACTCAAATACAAGCCTTATGATTCACAAGAGGGAAGGTAAGAGAAAATAACCCATGGGGCAAAAAATACAGACAATGAAGTTATGACAGTCGCTGTTTTGCTGGTCAACCATCTATCACTACAATCCATCATATCTGAATATCTTTCCCAGACTGATTGTGAATTTCTGTTCTGTATCCTGTAATGCAGCCTACCTCATTATAATCCCCTTGGCAGCACAGAAGTAAGAGATGGTCTTATTAGCTGCCAGAAATAAAACATATTTTAACAGAAGAAAGCCTCTTTAAACAATATATTTCTTCAGGGAAATTCATCGAGGGTGAGAGCAGTAACAGAGTAATTCTTCAGGAGTTAAGACATGAAAGATAGACTATTGTGTAAAGTACAGCTTTGCTAAAATCCATGTGGAAGACTGAAACGCCATGCTATGTGGCAGACTTCAGATAAGTTATCAGGGCTGTTAAGAAGTGTTCTTATGCAACAATATGAAGTGGAATATCTGTCAATTCTCTTACCTGTTTGGGCTAAATTTCTGAAGCACCTTGCATTATTTTGAACCTCAAAAATTTTAAATTAATCCAAATGTTGTCATTTGGATGATGACATTTTGAGTCTTCTCATTGCCACAAACTTATTAAAAGCTTATTAAAAGTAACCCTTTTATGTATGCACCTATAGGGGATCACCTAGAACTTGCATTTAGGAGTTTAATCATTACTGTAGCAGATACTGTTATTTTTCCTCAGTGGAATCAAGTATGTTCAAGAGTGATTTGGTTTAGTCTAGACCAGCACTTTCCAACACATTAAGTTTATTTGGAGCTAGATCATGTCTTTTCAGGGGTCACAACCATGCTGTTTGCACGGTGCCCTGAAAAACCTTTAAACTGCAAATCATAATACCAAAAAAACCATTATTTGCAGCTAATGAAAGGAGGCAGGCATGCTGCAAATTAATTATAGTTTAAAACCAGCACTGGATCTTTGTTTTGGGGTTTCTCATTTCTGAATTTTTGCATATGAAACATTTCATAGAATCATAGAATCATAGAATAACGAGGTTGGAAGAGACCCACCGGATCATCGAGTCCAACCGTTCCTATGAAACACTAAACCATATCCCTCAGCACCTCGTCCACCCGTGCCTTAAACACCTCCAGGGAAGGTGACTCAACCACCTCCCTGGGCAGCCTGTTCCAGTGCCCAATGACCCTTTCTGTGAAGAATTTTTTCCTAATGTAATTTACCAAGTATTCCTGCTAAAGCACAGCTTCCCTTTTCTATAAAAGAAATCCAAGAATCATGTGATTCCATGATCTGAAATGTAAATAATTTGTGGGATATTTAAACCACAGTACATTTTATAAGGCTGAGAAATATGGGAAATACAGTTTTACAAAATAGGAGGTATAGTTTAAAATTTCTTTTCCCCATAAGAACTACCTTAAGAATGCTGATGATGTACTGTAGCCATTTAGCCAATGACTGAATGTGGTGCTCTTTGTGGACAGAAACCATCCATCAGGCCCTGACGCAGAGAGACTAGTTTCAGCAAAGGCAATATCCCACATTATTACCACCCTGAAACTGTCATGCTACCTGATAGAATGCGATGTCATGTCCCATTAGCAGCATGTTAATGATACCTACCCTGAAAGAGAACTTTAAGTTTTCAGAGCTGGTGGATGTATTTGGGTTCTGGACAAGGTTAGTGTTATATGGAGATCTTGATGAGTTAAAGCCCCTACAAATATCTCTTTGTTCTTCATATTCTCTTCTAAGGGAAAAGCAAGTAGTTCAAAGTAAGGCTCTAAAACAACACCCATATTATGTTCTGGGCTGAAATATATACCCTAAAGTAATTAATATTTCCTCAGTCATTCAGGCAAGCAAACATTATTTTGGTACTAGTTGTTGATCAGCTTCTGCATAACAGGAAGTGAAAATATGTCTAAATCACAAGTACTCTTTTCTGTCTATAATGCATTATAATACTCTATTATTTAATTTCTACTCCTACTTTGGCTAAAGATTAAGAAAGATCAATTAGAAAAATAGTTAAAAGGCAGTTCTACAAAGTAGCTTACATTCTCTGTCTTTGGAAACAAGAGAGATGTTTACATTTTGAAAAGCCTTTTTTCTCACATTAGTTAGCATGTTATAAGGCTGTAAACATCCCTTTAGTATCTTGAAGTACAAACTACTAAAAGACTAATTTTCAAGTAAAATTTAACAACGCACAAAAAATATACCTAGCAAAAACCTGGCTATAAAGAGCTTAATAGGCATATGAATTTCTGCAAATCAGTTTGGCTTCTGGAGTATTTTTCTGTTTTGCCTTCACTACATCTTCTTGAAGAAATTTTAGGAGAAATAACCAGAAAAGCAGCACTGGCAACATATTGGAAAAGTGCTGGTTACAGATGGTGTAAGGAACATTAACTTGTTGAAAATCCATAAAGACTCAAAGCAAGAAACAAAAAGAATGGAATACTAAAACAGTTCATAAATTCTAAAAGCATTCCAGCTTAGTAGCTTTATTTCCAAAGTTAAGCAAATAAACTTGAAATTTAATGATAGGGTTACTAATAGGTCATGTTCTTTGCAGTGCTGACCCAAGGTTAAGTATTTTCTGCTCCAAGCTATATTGAAGTCAATAGCTTCAGCAGGGTGATATTATATGCCCTATTTTTAATAATGTTCTCAGCTTGACACCATCAAATTCCTGTATCTTTCTTTTGACTAAAGTAAAGTTTATGTTCCTCAAAGTCATTGCATATGACATTTGCATGTTGCAGGGGTTTTTTTTTTCCCATAAAAGAGGCAAGGATTATTGGAATGCAAAATCTAATCTACAAGTGTCCAGAATGACCATCTCCTAGCAAAGGAGAGGTCTCTTTATAAATACACTCATTATCAGCATTCATTTTCTGTGTATGCTGTGGTTTCTGTAGAGGTGTTTAGATGCTGATACAAATGTGAAATGAATGAAGACTGTAGCAATCTGTGCGTAGGTGTGCAATAGCCAGGCTGCTGCAAGTTGAGCGTGACTGATGTGCAGATAGCAGTCTATGTGTGGAGAATGATAAACATGGTGGCAGAAAATATTAGTGCACACATGAAAGGGAACTTGCTATATATTGCCTGAATTTGCAGCACATCCCCTCTGTCAAGATTACCTGCCCTTTCCTCTCCCCTCTCCAAATTTGATTACACTTGACAGAGTGATGGGTCCTGCAGCCAGATAAGACACATTTATTTTGCTGAACAATCCCAGGGGCTTCGAAAGACAGAACCATACTCTGGCAAACGTACAACTTAGGTTGTCAGGATACAAGCTGGACATATTCTTTTTTTGGTCTAGAAATGCAAGTTCAGAGCAGCTGAGGTTATTTCTAGACTGAGGTCAAATTCAGCAAATAACTTGAGCTAGATCTCGAATTTTTAAGGGATGGCTTGTCCAAAATTCCTACTGCACCAGGGTTAATGACTTGCAGGGCTAATCCTGCTGAAGACCTGAACCACTCCAGTCACCAAGAGCATATGACCTTCCCCAAGGATGTCTGAGGTATGTACACAGGCACTACAAGGCAAACACAAGGCTTTGGCTGGTGAGGCCCCAGTCCTGCTAGCCCTGGGGGAAACCCTGTGGATCCTCACCCCTGGGAGCCCTTGCCCTGGCTGCACCCTGACAGTGTTCCTCTGCAGATTTTGAGTTAGTAAAGAAACTTCAGTGCCCCCTTTCTTTCTTCCTGTTAATGACTGGGGGCTGTGAAGTTTTGCACAGCTGCCACTGGACTGTCAGGGAATGGTTTTGAAGATCATTGTCAAGCCTTTCCATTATGTCGTGGCTTAGCAACAGAAAATATTCACTATACATGAGGGCTGAGTAAGCTTCCTTCTCCAGAGTCTCTGCTGACATCATTCCATGAAGGGAGGGTAAGCGAGACCAATTACGGACATTAAGGATCAGACAGGTCCTATCCATTAATACATGGCTCCATGGCCGGTGTCACTATAATAACTTCGGGGGTTTTGACAATCATAGAATCAGAGAAACATAGAATAACCAGGTTGGAAGAGACCCACCGGATCATCGAGTCCAACCATTCCTATCAAACACTAAACCATGCCCCTTAGCACCTCGTCCACCCAGGCCTTAAACACCTCCAGGGAAGGTGAATCAACGACCTCCCTGGGCAGCGTCTGCCAGTGCCCAATGACCCTTCCTGTGAAAAATTTTTTCCTAATGTCCAGCCTAAACCTCCTGTGGCAGAGCTTGAGGCCATTCCCTCTTGTCCTGTCCCCTGTCACTTGGAAGAAGAGGCCAGCACCCTCCTCTCTACAACCTCCTTTCAGGTAGTTACAGAGAGCAATGAGGTCTCCCCTCAGCCTCCTCTTCTCCAGGCTGAACAACCCCTGCTCTCTCAGCTGTTCCTCATAAGGCCTGTTCTCCAGCCCCCTCACCAGCTTTGTTGCTCTTCTCTGGACTCTCTCCAGAGCCTCAACATCCTTCTTGTGGTGAGGGGCCCAGAACTGAACACAGTATTTAAGGAGCGGTCTCACCAGTGCCGAGTACAGAGGGAGAATAACCTCCCTGGACCTGCTGGTCACGCCGTTTCTGATCCAAGCCAAGATGCCATTGGCCTTCTTGGCCACCTGGGCACACTGCTGGCTCATATTCAGTCGGCTGTCAACCAACACGCCCAGGTCCCTCTCCTCCAGCTTTCTAGAGAGACTTCTCCTAGTCTGTAGCACTGCATAGGGTTGTTGTGCCCCAAGTGCAGGACCCAGCACTTGGCCTTGTTAAACCTCATCCCATTGGACTCAGCTCAGCGGTCCAGCCTGTTCAGATCCCTTTGCAGAGCCTCCCTACCCTCCAGCAGATCAACACTTCCACCCTGCTTAGTGTCATCCGCAAACTTGCTAAGGGTGCACTCGATGCCTTCATCCAGGTCATTGATAAAGACATTGAACAGGGCTGGACCCAGCCGTGAGCCCTGGGGACACCACTTGTCACTGGCCTCCAGCTGGATTTCACACCATTTCCCACCACTCTCTGGGCCCGGCCAGCCAACCAGTTTTCCACCCAGGAGAGTGTGCGCCTGTCCAGGCCAGAGGCTGACAGTTTCTCAAGCAGAATGCTGTGAGAGACTGTGTCAAAGGCTTTGCTGAAGTCCAGGAAGATACATCCACAGCCTTTCCCTCGTCCAGCAGCCGAGTTACTTTGTCATAGAAAGCAATCAGGTTAGTTTGGCAAGACCTGCCTTTTGTGAACCTGTGCTGACTGGGCCTGATCACCCAGTTCTCTTGCATGTGCTTCATGATAGCACTCAAGATCACCTGTTCCATGACTTGCCCTGGCACTGAGGTGCCAATACCCTTGGGTATCCACTCAATACCCTTGGGTGGATCCCATCCGGCCCCATAGACTTGTGGGTGTCTAGTCAGGCTAGCAAGGCTCTGACCACTTCCTCTTGGATCATGGGAGCCTCCTTTTGCTCCTCTAGCTCCTGCGTTTGTACACAGAGGGAACAACTTTCTTCACAATTAAAGACTGAGGCAAAGAAGGCATTAAGGACATCAGCCTTTTCCTCATCCCCTGTCACTGTTGTTCCTTCTGCGTCCAATAGGGACTGTATGGTCTCCCTAGTCCTCCTTTTATTATTTATATATTTATAGAAGGATTTTTTGTTATCTTTCACAGACTTGGCCAATCTGATTTCTAGTTGAGCCTTAGCCCTTCTGATTTTTTCTCTACACAATCTCACTTCCCTCCTGTAGTCCACCCAAGAGGACTGACCCCTCTTCCAGGGCTCATAAACATTTCTCTTCTTCTTGATATCTCTCAAGATCTCTCTCTTCAACCCAGCTGGTTTTGTCCCCTGCCGGCTTTTTTTCCGGAACATGGGGATGGCTTTCTCCTGAGCTGCTAGGATTTCCTTTTTGAAGAGCTCCCAGCCCTCATGGGCTCCCTTGCCCTTAAGTACTGTCTCCCATGAGACTTTGCCAACCAGCCTTCTGAAGAGTTCAAAGTCTTCCCTCACGAAATTTAATGTTACTGTCCTGCTAACCACCCTCTTCACTTCACCTAGAACAGAAAACCCTATCATCTCATGATCGCTTTGTCCTAGGTGTCCACCTACTGCCACATCCCCCACAAGGCCTTCTCTGTTCACAAACAGCAGGTCCAGGAGGGCACCCTCCCTTGTTGGTTCATTCACCAGCTGTGCAAGGAAGTTGTCTTCCACGCACTCCAGGAACCTCCTAGACTGCTTCCTCTCTGCTCTATTGTACTTCCAGCAGATACCAGGCAGATTGAAGTCTTCCACAAGAACGTGAGACATTGATCTAGAGATTCACCCCAGCTGTTTATAGAAGAGCTCATCAGCTGCTTCTCCTTGGCTGGGTGGTCTGTAACAGACTCCCATCACAAAATCTACCTTCTTATGGGCTCCTCTGATTTTAACCCACAGTCACTTAATCTCCTCATCGCCACGATCCATCTCAATGGTGTCCAAGTCCTCCCTTACAAAGAGGGCTACCACGCCTCCTCTCCTACCCTTCCTATCCCGTCTGAAGAGCTTGTACCCCACCACAGCTGCACTCCAGTTATATGAGTTGTCCCACCACGTTTCCGTGATGTCAACAACATCATAGGCTTCTTGCCCTACGACAGCTTCCAGCTCTTCCTTCTTATTCCCCATGCTGCGTGCATTGGTGTAAATGCACTTCAGCTGAGCTGCCGAGCCTTCAGCCCTCTTAGAGGGAACAGAGTTCATTCCCAATTGCCTGGTAACTGGAGTAGCTAGCTCCAGAGTGCCCGTATCTCCCTTACCACCCCCAGGTGTGTTCACCCCCACTTTCTGTGTAGTGATGTACTGGTGGTCCTCACCAGCACACCCTCTCTGAATCACCCGTGCCCCAATGGTATGGCCTAAACTGAATCAGGTTTACTGGTATCAGATGGGAGCCACCATTCTGAAAGGGGAAGGAGGGTCTTTGCTCAGGAGATTGCAGGAGTCATTGACAGGGCTTTAAACTAGATGTGAAGGAGGAGTGGGATAATATCAGGTTTGCCTATGACAAGCTGCGGGAGGGCACACAGTGGTTGGAGGGATAGGGTGTTGGTATGACCCCTCCACCTGCTGCCCCGGCGTATGCTGGGGATGTCGTGGCACAGTTAAGTCCTGTGGAGATGAGTGGGAGGCTCTTGAGGTAGTAGGTGCCAGAAAATAAACTTCTACAGAACACCTTGAAGGAAATAAGGAGATGTGGCCAACAGCCCGGCTGAAGTGCCTCTATACAAACGCACGAAACTTGGGCAACAAACAGGAGGAGCTGGAAGCTACCATGCTTCTAGAAAGCTATGATCTGGTTGTCATCACTGAAATTTAGTGGGATGAATCCCATGACTGGAGGGTGGCTATCAATGGCCACAGGCTGTTCAGAAGAGACAGACCAAGAAGGAGGGGTGGACTCATTGCTTTCTACATCAGGAAACGGATAGTGTGAAGAGCTGTCTTTGAAGAGTAGCCACAAAGTTGAAAGCTTGTGGGTCAAAATAAAATTCCAAGTCAGCAAAAGAGACCTCTTGATTGGTGTATCCTGCAGTCCACCTGATCAAGGATAGACAACTGATGAAGCCTTCTTCCTCCAGCTACAGGAGGCTTCACACTTGCCAGCTCTCATCATACTGGGGGACTTCAACCACCCTGACATATGCTGGAGAGGTAGCATGGCAAGCCGTAGGCAATCCAGAAAACTCCTAGAGTACATCGAAGGTGCAATACTAGATCTGATGATCACCAATACAAGTGAGCTCATCAGTTACATCAAGATCGGAGGCAGCCTGGGCTGCAGTGATCACACACTGGTGGAGTTTTAAGTCCTGAGGGATATGGGGCAAGTGAGGAATATTGGCAGGACCCTAAATTTCAGGAAAGCAGACTTCCAGCACTTCAAGGAGTTTGTGAGTAGGACCCCCTAGGAAATGGTCCTCAGGAACAAGGGAGCAGAACAGAGCTGCCAGATATTTAAGGATGCTTTCCATAAAGCACAAGAATGCTCAGTCCCCAGATGCTGGAAATCAGGCAGGGAAGGGAAGAGACCAGCGTGGCTGAATTGAGATCTGATGGTCAAATAGAAGAGCAAGAGGGAACTGTGCAGGCAGTACAAGCAGGGACAGGGAACCCAGGCAGAGTTCAGGGACACTGCTCAGTTTTGTAGGGATGGGGTCAGGAAGGCCAAGGCACGTCTAGAGCCGCACTTGGCAAGAAAAGTGAAGACTAACAAGAAGGGCTTCTATGTGTGTGTCAGTCAGAAAAAGAATGTTAAAGAGAACATACCCCAACAGATGAATGAAAATGGTGACCTCGTATGAACAGGTGAGGAAAAGGCTGAGGTACTCAACAACATTTTCGCCTCAGTCTTCACTGACAACCACAAGGGGGACAAGAGGGGTAAAGCCCCTCCCACTGTAGGGGGGGATAAGATTCATGACCATCTGAGGAATCTGAACATATATAAATCAATGGGATCTGATGAGATGCATCCCAGACACCTGAGGGAATTGGCTGATGTTGTTGCCAAGCCACTCTCCATGATATTTGAAAAGTCATGGCAATTGGGAGAAGTCCTTGGTGACTGGAAGAAGGGTAACATTGTGCCCATTTTTAGAAAGGGTAGAAAAGACAACCCTGAGAACTACTGACCTGCCAGCCTTACCTCTGTGTCTTGGAAGATCATGGAACAGATCCTTCTAGAAGCTATGCTCAAGCACATGGAGATTAGTGGCAGCAAGCATGGCTTCACCAAGAGCAAGTCCTGTATGACCAACTTAATAAACACAACAGTCGACAAGGGAAAAGCAATGGATGTGATCTATCTGGACTTCTGTAAAGCCTTTGACCTGGTCCCCCACAACATCCTGCTCTCTAAATTGGAGGAACAGAAATTTGATGGGTGGACTGTTTGGTGGATAAGGAATTGGTAGGATGGTCGTATTCAGAGAGCAGTGGTCAATGGCTCGAAGTCCAGATGGAAATCTGTGCCAAGTGGTGTCCCTAAGGGGTCTGTACTGGGACCAGTGCTCTTTAATATCTTCATCAACTATATTGATAATGAAATCGAGTGCACCCTCAGCAAGTTTGCAGATGACACCAAACTGAGTGGTGCAGTTGCCCCACTGGAAGTACAGGATGCCATCCAGAGGGACCTGGACAAGATGGAGAAGTGGGCCTGTGTGAACCTTATAAGGCTCAACAAGGCCAAGGGTAAGGTCCTACATCTGGGTGAGGGCAATCCCCGATTTCAATACAGGATGGGGGATGATGTGATCGAGAGCAGATCTGCGTAGAAGGACTTGGAGGTTCTGATTGATGAGAAGCTCAACATGAGCCAACAATGTGCATTTGCAGCCCAGAAGGTCAACTGTATCCTGGATTGCATCAAAAGAAGCATGGCCAGCAGGTTGAGGGAGGGGATTCTGCCCCTCTGTTCCTCTCTTGAATATTGTGTCCAGTTCTGGAATCCTCAACATAAGAAGGATATGGAACTGTTGGAACAGGTCCAGAGGAGGGCTATGAAGATGATCAGAGGGCTGGAGAACCTCCCATACAAGGAGAGGCTGAGAGAGTTGGGGTTGTTCAGCCTGGAGAACTCCAAGGAGACCTTGTAGTGACTTTCCAGTACCTGAAATGAGCCTATAAGAAAGCTAGAGAGGGACTTTTTAAAAAGACTTGTAGTGATAGGATGAAGGAAAATGGCTATAAATGGGAAAGGGGAAGATTTAGACTAGATGTAAGGAGGAAATACTTCACGAAGACTGTGGTGAGGCTCTGGCACAGGTTGACCAGGGAAGCTGTGGCTCCCCCATCTGGAGGTGTTCAAGGCCAGGTTGGATGGGCCCTTGGGCAGCCTGGTCTAGTGGGAGGTGTCCCTGCCCATGGTGGGGGGGTTGGAATTAGATGATCTTTAAGGTCCCTTCCAACTCAAACCATTCTATGATTCTATGATGTTCTTACTGAGACCTTGCTCTTAGCAGTAACTTCATCTGAATAAACTACATAAAAAAGGGAGGTTTTAAATTTTTTTCCCAGGGAAGCATAAATTGCTTTTCAAATCAAAACATGCATATATATGCACATTTTTTATGTATGTGTGTAAAAATTCTAAATGGATTAATGACTCTCCATAGCAGTTCATTTGAGAGAAAACTAAGGGCTTTATTTAAAAGCAATCCTTTATTTTGCATTGGACATTTTTATTGCTTCTAACAACAAAGTTTTAAAATATAAAAATATAGGGGTTTGTATCTTAAAATATAAAAAAAGAAGGCAACACTGAAAGAAGGTGGCACTAGTAGGCATTAATTTTCCGAAGCTTCTATTATCTTTCAAGTATTGTGACTGCTTTCACCATGTATCAAGTGAGATTGCTTGGAGATGCGCTCTGTCTTCTTAGACACTTAGACAATACTTGAAGTTACCTGTCAGTATTTCTGTAGCAATCTCTGTTATTCAAGTTGAGCTGGAATATACTGGAGCAGTTAACCTTCATACTGTTATAAAATTGCATGATGTTCATATAAAGTTACTAAAAAAAAATTTAAGTAATATAACAAATGATCAACTGAACAACGGTATCTCTCTTGTCCTAGACTTTTGCTTTTACCTTCTGAAGCACCAACTTTTAGAAATGACTGCTTCATTGCGTTCATTCTGTCACCCTTCTAAGATCTGCTCCACTCACTTTGAATAAGGTTTAAAATATCCAGTTCAAATCCCATAAAAGGGCAAGGCCAAAGATTCTAGTCATATTACTTCTGAGATTCAAAGCTGAGCATTGACTAGACGTTCTTTTCCTACTGCTGCTGAGGTTATTGTTAGCAATTATTTCACTGAAAGAAGAGGGAGGTGGAGAAAAAAAATGAGAAAGAATGAGTGGTTAGATAGCAGTGTTCTGCAAGATATACTTAGAATCAATCATATTACTGTTTTCTCAGCCAGGCTAGTGATCATAAATTCTGTATCTTTCCCCAAGCTCAGTGGCTGTGTCAGCCATTCATTCTGAAATGCTTCATGTTTCCTGTATAGAAATTCACAATAAAATTATGGATTCAGGAGAAAGTTCTGCTCAAGGAGAGGCATGGAGTGAAAGTAGCTTGTTTGGTACAACACTGAATAGTGTGAAAAAGGAAAAGCAAGTCAAGAAGATGGAGAAATTGAAAATGAGGTAGAAATAAAATGAGTTTATTTGTAGTTCACGACAGAAGTTTTATTCAAAGAGGAGTTTCTCTGCCTTGCCTAGTTTTCACTTGGAAAATAGAATTGGACTTTTGCTGGGCTAATTTGGAATTGACCAATAACACCTGGAAAAACATATTTACACCAGGAAGAGTCAAAGGAAAATGCCTATATGCACCAGGCTGGGCACTATTTTGTCCCTCTAAACTCCCAGCTGTAAGTGTGGTGGTGGTTAAAGCAAAATCTGCCAATGAAGTCATGTTTCCTCTCCCCTCATGTCAGCTCATTGGAACAATATAGCATTTCTCAGAAGAAATGCAATGTTCTTCCTTCCATCCTCATACTTGTCTTGGAAGTCCTGGCATATAACTGTATTTCACTTGAATTCACCAGTATGCTTCTAAGATATACTGAAGCCTGAAGCGAAGAATTTGCTAGAGGAAAGATCTTATCATGGGAAAAGTAGTTACAGAGCTATGCAGTGGCCTTGCTGGCCTGGAAAAAAAACAAAAACAAAAACAAACCCCAAAACTAAAACAAACCAAACCCCCCATAACCCCAGAAATAAGAGCAGCCAAATATTATACGTGACCACCTGTGATTAAAACAAAGGGGAACACAAGCAGGCAAGCAATTGCAAGGTCCTGTGCAGGAACCATTCTACTACTGAAGTCATCAGGAGTCATGAGTTAGAAACCTCTGCTTTACGTCCGTATCTTGCAGCTATTAGAAGAAATGAGTGCCAGATTTCAGGAGCTTCTGATAAGGCTTGAATACAGTGTCAATACAGAGGCACTAATCCTTTTTTCAGAGGCAAGATCTGTTTCTTCTGGTGAAAGGAAGGTGTTGATATTAAGAGCTTGTCTGTGGGATGCTGGGAAGATCTGCCTCCTTGAACACCCAGGCCTTGTACATTGTTCAGTGTTCAAAACTCAGTGGAAGTTACAGCTGTCAGGGAACTTCCAGAGCATGCCCACTCCATCTGAGACACATGTATGAACTCAACAGCAGCAGTGCAATAATTCAATGTAACCAGTCACCCTTCCCTTTCCAATGACACCTTTTTTTTTTTCTCAAGTCAAGGCATAGAGATGTGACTAAGATCACAGAATCGCAGAAATCTTGAGGTTGCAAGGGACCTCTTGGAGATCATCTAGTACAACTTCCCTGCTAAGCAGGTTCACCTAGAGCAGATTGCACAGGAATGCATCTAGGTGGCTGTTGAATATCTCCAGAGAAGGAAACTCCACAATCTTTCTAGGCAACCTGTTCAGTTCTCCGTCACCCTTACAGTAAAGTTTTTCCTCATCTTAAGGTGGAACTGCCTGTGTTCCTGTTTGTACCTATTGCCCCTTGTCCTTTCACTGGGCACCATCCTCTTGATACTCACCCTCAAGACACTTAAAAGCACTGATAAGGTCTCTGCTCAGTTTCCTCTTTTTCAGGCTAAATAAACCAAAACCCCCTAACCTCTCCTCACAAGATAAATGCTCCTATTCCTTCATCACCTTTGTGGCCCTCCTCTGGCTACTGTCTCCTTATCTTTCCTGAACTGGGGAGCCCAGTACTGGGCACAATACTCCAGATGCAGCCTCACTAGGGCAGAGTAGATGGAGAGGACAACATCCTTTGACTTGCTTGCTTCATTTTTCTTGATGCACCCAAGGATACCATTGGCCTTCTTGTCCACAAGGGCCCATTGCTGACTCCGTCAATTTGTTGTCTGCCAGGACTCCCAGGTCTTTCCAGCCAGTCAATCCCTAACTGTATTGGTGCAGAGGGTTATTCTTCCTGAGGTGCGGAACCCTACACTTAACTATATTGAACTTCATTAGGTTCCTCTCTGCCCAACTTTCCAGCCTGTCCAGGTCTCATTAAATGGCAGCACAGCCTTCCAGTGTATCAGCCACGCCTCTCAGTTCTCCTCCTCAGCAGACTTACTGAGGGTACATTCTGTTCCTTCATTCAGGTCATTGATCAATCTGTTTAACAAGACCGGGCCGAGTACTGAGCCCTGGGGAACACCAGTCACCACAGGCTTCAAGCTAGACTCTGTGCCACTGATGACAACCCTCCGGGCTCTGCCATCAAGCCAGTTCTCAGTCCATCTCACTGTCTCACTAACTATCAGCCATCTCCCCACCTCAGACTGGCAAGCTAATGATGCAGAGCATGGGTCATAACACAGTTCATCTCTGTCTACACTGGCATTAGAGATGAAAAGTCCAGTCTTCTGGGCAAGACAAATCAGGGTAAGCGAAAACCTTGCTACTCAGATTAATTTCCAATTGACAAATACATCAGAAATCTCTCCCTATCAAAAAACATTATTGGGCAAAAAGCAGTTTAAAGTGGAATGTTTCAAAATATGGGGCTAAATTTAAAGAAGGAATTCTTTTCTGCAGTTCAATACTGCAGATATAATTGACTAATGAATCACTACGTACATATTTAGGATTTACACAGGCAGAATTGTAACAAAAATATTTGAATACTTTAAATACTGACATCATTAAAACTCCAAAAGTGTGTATGCTTTTATGTGGATGATTTTACAAGCATAATGACATCCTTTCATAATCGCAACTGTTAGTGTACCATATTAAAAATATGGTGAAGGCTGAAAATTTTTCTCCAAGAATATAAAAGAGAAAACAAAAAACTTATTTTTCCACATTTTTGTGATTCCCTTTGGGGCAGTTCCTATGCTCCTTCCTAAGAGCTGGAGCTCTAGAAGTAGCATATAATGACCAGAGCCAAGCAGAGTGGCAGGTATTGCTCTTTGCTTGCAGGAAGAGCCTTGTCCTCTCTTACGGGAATTCACTGTGTGTCAGTTGAAATTTTTTTGGCTCTACACAGTTTTCTACATATATTCACAAACAATACTGACTCGATGACTTTCAATCTCAAGCGCACATGACAAACTCGTAATTTCCTGCATTTGTGACATACCATGACTCTCCTTGATGCTGCCAAGGTTTGTGATTACACAGAAAAGCCTTGGCGAGTTGATAGAGAATGACCCAGGTAAAGTTGTTCTGCAATTGCTTGACTTAGCAAGTTTGTGCTCTCATAGCAACAGGAACAGCAGCATATCATTCTCTGCCGGCTTCATTAAAAGAAAATGATCCTGTCTTTCAGTTTAAAAAAAAAAAAAGAAAAGCTGTAACTGTTGAAGCAGCATGCACCTAATAAGCTACTTCTAAATCTGGCTCCATCATTTCAGTCTGTGTACTAGCAGAACAGGGCTTGCAGAATCCTTCTCAAGTAAGTATTGCTTTTTCTTAACAGCATGTATGCTTTTTTTGATTTAAAATGTATAACAGGTAGTAAAGAAGTCTTCAGAATCAAGTAAGTGCTGCAATATGACAACTGAATGCCTGTTTTAAAAATGAATTAACATGCTCTGTTGTTTCATTTGGCAGACATTACTGTCTTAAAAAGGAAATATTTAATACATTAAAGTACAAGACAGCAAATTATATGGATGAAGCTTCCCAAAGCTGCAGTGCTAGAAAACTAATAGAGTGATTTATAATTGACTGTCATTATAGGGTATTTTTAAAATTAGCTATGTATCTTTTATTTGCCTAATGCACATCATGGAACATGTGTATTTGATCTCATCAGAACTGGTATTGTATTCTGAATATGGTCCTGGCCATTAAGTATGAAATTAGGAAAATCATTTTGATGTTCAAGAAAAGAAAAAGTCAGATAGTAGCATTAATATTATTATGGCAGCTAATATATACACATTAAACATGCCTCAGGTTTGTATTAGATTCTGAAGGAAAATATTTGTAATAGATGACTTTGTATAATTATACAAAATATCAGTCAGTCATTGTTAAACCCAACAGAGCATAGATGAAACAATTGTTTGCATAAGAAACAACATAAACGCATGCCATTTGCCAAAACAAACAATACATACTGTAGCATGCTTCCTGCAAGAGTGTTTAAATAGCACTGTTGAACGTGTCTCATTAATATAATGCAATGGGGTGGGACTATGAGAGTTGAAGGAAAAAAATTAGCAATATTTTGCTTCACGTTTAAATTGTAACTGTTGTAGTGGAAGGGAGTTTGGAACAGGCAACCCACAGAGCTACCTGTACAATTGGTGTGCAAACACACACATATCCACACGCAAACAAATATTTTTTCCTCAATTAGCCCTAGCTGCTTAGCACCAATTCCCATAGCTGCAACTCTGTAAACACGCAGGTTTGCAGCATTCAGGAAAAAATTGCTGTGGCTGCATTTGAGACATTACATCTCTGGTACTAATATCCTGGAAACTTTTAACACAAACATGCACTATACCTCCAAGTAACACAAATATTATATATCATAATTTTTTAATGTAGGGAAAAATATGCTGCACAAATCAAATTGTTTAGTTTACTTCCACAGAAAATTACATAAATACTTTCCTCCTGTTCAAGTTATCCACTCCCCATAACAACAGAAGTCAATACATTGCCAGGTATTTCTCCCAGTTGCTTTCAAATTATTCATAACAACAAATTTAAAAGAATAAAGCCAAGCCAAGTTTGCTTTTTTAAGCAAACTTCCAGTATATATTGAAACATGGAATTGGAACAACCATTTCCTTATTTACTGTGTAATAGAAACAGAAATTCTTTGACAGATTATGCATATGGAGTGATGAAGAATGAAAGCAGAGATAACAAAATTACTGTGTTACAGTAATGGTGAACAATAATACTAAGCTTGCTATGTCCAGCTCTGAACAGCCCAACAAATTAGAAGCTGATAAAGAAGAGTTTTAGCCTGACATTGCATAGCTCTTCCCAAAGTTATTATGAAACCTCAGGAAAACATGTGATAGTTATAGCAAGGCTGGTAAGTATTACACTTATGGTATCATTCTCACAAGGCTAAAGGAGTCATCAGTGAGAAGTAAGACCACTAACAGCCTTTGATCATTTTCACAGCTATTACTATTCAGCAAGTGAAGAAGCAATCATTGGTGATTATTTCTGAGGCAGACTAGGAAGGTGAGGAGGAGGAAGAGGGCTGCATTTGTGAGGCCTCCATGGGGAAATGGTGACGTCATGATCAAGGAGACAGCATTGCCTAGATGAAAAGGCTCATTCCTTCCTTGTACTTTGTGATTTCCTAATCCTCCAAAAGAACAATCCTAGTGAAATCCCACAAAGTTTGTATAGGTCAATTGTCCTTATAACAGTCAAAGCCCTCAGGGATTTGGCCCGTTACAAAGAACTGTGAATTTTTGTAATATGAACAACCCAGTCTAACACAGAATTTACTAATTTGAATAATATCACCAGTCAGGGTTGGGGGTAGAAAAAGATAATATCATAACAACATCTTATTCCTTTGTGGTTTATGCATTTGACAAAGACTTTCCTCCCAGTCTTCAAATTTCCTCTATGTTAAACATTTAATTAGTAGAATTACCTATTCCTGCAGATGTAAAAAAGATTACAAGAAAAATGCTGCTGTACTGAGAGATCTCTTCAATACTCCTGGAAGCATCACTGGGATGGACTTCAGGTAGCCTTAATTCACCAGTAAGGTGTCATCACGTCAAAAAGGAACATTAGATGGCTTCAGAGACAGCAACACCTTGCAGACTGTGGCATTCAGCATCAAACTAGGACACCTTTTCCTCCTCTTCTGTTAAATGATAATAATAGGATAAAGGGGCTGGGAAAAGTAATAGAGAAAAGGGAGAATAAAATGAGGAAAATGGTATACCTAATTTGGAAAGCCACATGACATTGCCATCTTACCTCAAAAAAGGATGGGTTTAAGAATAGACTCAAAGGATTTGAACATTTCCTAAAAACACATTTGTTCAAGAAGCAGTGGAAGAAACTGAGATTCCTCGTCTGTATTTTCAGAAGGATCAATTATTTTGCCATCTTTTCACCAAGTGACTTCAAAGTGAACTGGAAATACAGAATCCAATACTAATGTAATACAGACGACCTACAGCTCTACACATCCTACAGCATGGCTGCAAAGAAGGTACAGCACATGAAGAAGAGCTCATGGAGCAGCTGGTTAAAGCAGAAGCTGAGCAAGAAAAAAGGGATGTTGGCAGAGGACAGAAAGCATTTTGAGGACTCATTCACAGTCAAGGTATGCAGCCGCGGTTGGTCACTAAACACTAATCTCATAAAGAAAACATTATTCACAGATGCTATTAACTTCTGTTAGCTAGGAAACTCCGTCTCTCTTGGATGAGGACAACAATCTCTCAGTCAGGTGATATCACAGTCTTTCAGTGCTAAGAAGTTTCATCACAGAGTAAATGCTATCATGTATATGTTCTGAAGCTTGGCCTAGCTAGAAAACAAATCTGTTCTCTATATTGTAAGATCAGCCTCCACATCGTTTTGTATTCCCCTCTTCAAAGCAGTCCATTGTTTGAACTGTGGATAAATAAAGGATCACTTAAAACCCTTGAAAAAAGATCACAGTCTGCAGCTTCTTTTCTCTGGCTTTTCTCAGCAAGACTAAAATTTCTCTTCATGGGAGAATGAAAGGGAAAAAGTCCTTTGGGAATTAAGGGTAACCAAATATTATTATCTAATACCACAAGTGCCTGTTGCATTTCTTTGAGCAGCATTGAAAATATACACAGAAACATGTGACCACGATGCAATTTTCTGCTGCTAGGGAGGGGACGACACAACAGCCAACAGCTTAAAACTGACACTAATTTGGCTGCTTGCACAGTAATGGAAAGTGCTCTGACAGTATGACTGAATGCAGTAAAGACCTGTGTCAAATGGAAAGACTCTCTTTTTCTGTGTACTGCCATAAAAATAATTTTTAAATTGGTGTATTAAAACATTTGTGCTTACATTTTTCTCTTCCTTAATTTTAAATTCATTTTTAAAGCTGTAACTATAGCTTGCACATTAAATCAATGGCTAGTTCTAGTTTTACTGCAGTTGCAGCATTTCTCAGAGAACAGTGAATGTTTTCAGGATAGTGCAGGATTTATGCTAAAGAACATGTCTCCTCTAATGCTCAACACTTCTTACAAGCTTAGCATAGCTCTGTCTAGCAAGCAACTATAAATTAAATGAATCAGACTTGTGACTGCTGGCAAGAAAGATGGCACAGCAATTTGTTGCATTGTGTTTTAAAACAGATAAATGTTTCCTTCATCATGGTGGAGAGGTAGATTATTGAGAATTTAGAGGAATTTAGATCCTTTAGGTCTTTATATTTGGATTCAGGGTTGGATGCAGACACTGTCCACCATGCAGATACCTGCATAGAAACACATATTTCTTAAAAGTGTCTGGTCTGTAAAAGTCACAGTATCATTCCATACCCTTTTCATGTCAATAAAACCTACCATTTGTTAAGAATCCAGAGTGATTTAATGGTGTCAGCACTGGTCCAATTTTCTGCTTGTTATGTGATACAGAGCTACCAACAATTGATACAGAAAGGAAAACACATTTTAAAATTTTAAACTCATTCCCATGAACAGTCACGCTTTAAAAAAATAAGAAACCGAACTTTAATTCTACTAATTCTGAAGACAGCTGAATCTTTCAGCTGTCAGAGTTAGAGCGAATGTCTTCTGGAATTTTCTGGAAGACTTTAAAGCAGAATCTACTGAGGTAAAATGACTACAGGCAAAGCTGACTGCATCTCTTAGAAATTTCTCATTAGAAATTACTTTTTCTTAAAAAGAAATGGTTAAGTTAATATATAGTAAAATGGAATTTTTGCTGTATGACTCCTAGAGTCCTAGAAATAGATATTATTCCCATTAATTTGGAAATGCAATACACTTTCTGAAGAATAACTACATAACACAATGTTGAGAAGACTTTAAGCTACCCCTGTCTTGCTGAATAAACTGGGCTATACAACCTTGTATTAAAAGTAAATTAGCTTTTGGCAACTATTACAGGGGGAGAAAAAAAAAAAAGAAGAAAAAAAAACCCTGTCTCCTAAAATAGACACAGAAAGGAACATCTGTATTATTTAAAGGGATAAATTAACTGTAAAACAGAAAGGTCCCATAAACTGCTACAAAACAGACTGGATTAAGTGCAAAGTGTAGTGGATAAGACCTGATAAAATTTCCATTAAAGACAGGAGGGAAGAGTATATCTGAACAAGAACTGGCACTGGAAGATTTGGGATATAGCTGTTTTGAGAGTGGACTGTATGCTGAAGAATTTACACATCTGTAAGGCAAACTGAGAATGTCAAAATTAATTTAAATTCATACAAACTCTGGTGTGTTTGGCTTTGGTGCTCAGGCAGTGTTTCTGAGCTGTTGAAAGATCAACTGAGGACTAGTAACAAAATTACTTACAGGAAATGCACTATATTGTAATAGAAAAACTTCCTCTTTGCTGCAACAAGAACAGCACAGAGAACAGTGTAATTATTGATCCAAAATCCTGGAGTCTACTCACTGACTACAAAAGGCTCTGGAATCAATCTTAATTGGAGTTAAAAATAAACCCCAGTATCGTTTAAAATAAGATTTACAATTTTTTTCATTAATAATCTAAAATTTTCTTACCAGTCATATAATGATGAAAACCTTTAGACTTGTTTATTTTTTTAAATGTAGTTAATCTCCTGAATATATTATTGATAACTTACCAAAAGGCATCATTTTAGATATTCAAAAACTTCAGTACTAGAACCGTAGAATGTTGTCTGCTTTGACCCAAAAATGATCATATCTTCCAGAGCTCTACACAAAGAAACTTCCAGTTGTCATAACAACCTACTGCAGCAAATGCAAGAAATCTTGTATTTACTTTTGCTACTATTAGCAGAAATTAAACTCTTGTGGACTTAAAAAAAACAGGGATATTATTTAAAGGTAAGGGGAGAATTAATATAATTTTATTTTTACTCCCACAAATCTCAGCTTTCAATTTCAAATCTTCAGACAGCGGTCTGTAAAGACATTCCAGTTCATCAAGTCATGTCTGCAGGTAACACTGTTATGCTCCATTTTTATACAAAATATGCATGTTGCTAATAATGTCTGTGTAAAATGACACTCAGAATATAAATAAGCCCAAATTAACCTTTAGAAAAATTTTCATGGGTTTTCCTAAGTAATAAGTTTACTAGAAAAGTCCCTGAATGCTTCAGTCTTGTCAAATGAATTACTGAATCATTATGAAAGCATCACTTGAGGTATCTCAGCTTATTTCTGATCTTATTTATCTCAGCCATCATTCAGTTACAAGTGTTTCAGATTCTGCAGTCAATTTAGCAGGAAAGGATCAATATTGCCTTGTTTATATTCTTATAGTAAAATTAAAATAGACTAGAACAATTTAGCCATCACCCTACACAAAATTACAAACTGGATCCACTTGATTCTCTAGAAATGCTTCACTTAAGAGTTATAACTACGTGAGTCTTGACAGTACTTAGAGATGTCACCTTGATGATTATGCAAGACTGTGCACCAATATGTAGAAAAAACTGTCCTTTCCTAATTTTGAAGGACAGTTAATGATGGCTACAGAAGAAGGTGCAGGAGTTCAGCAAAGGTCAACTAACAGGATAATGACAGAGCTGCTAAAAAAGGACATCACATTCAGAGTGAAGCTTGTCATTTAGGTCAGATAGTTTTCAACTAATTTACACAAGCACACTGTATTACAAGAGTTGTGCTTCCCATTTCTAAAATAGGGTAAAACTAATGCATATTTTTTCTCTTAAGATTATTTTAACTTTAATATGACAGTTTTAGAAGAACTTAGAAGTCAGGCAAGAATCCACTTTGCAGAGGTATGTTGTAGCAAGAAATAACAAAAGAATTTAAGCTCTGAAGGTGTTTCTTCTAAGAGTGCAGCCCAGATTACTGCAGTAATGCATTACTATTCACAGACATACCTGCTTGCACTGGAATGAGAAATTCTCTTTATCAGCAATGTCTTCAAAGAGATTTAGGTATATAAGGCAAAATAATTATAACACTTTAAAAACTAAGTCACTTAACATATAGAAAATAAATCATGAACATGAAATCATTATAGAAAGAGTTCAAAGCCTCAAATATCCAGATTCTCAAGCATATTTTGGTTTAATATTCAGCTTCTCTACATGTACGTGTGACTAGTGGAAATAATTTCTGTGTTTAAGGGAATCTCTAGAGAATATTTTGGTGAATTTATTTAAGATAGACCACCAAATAGCTATTATTACTATAAACTTTGATAACTTCTATTCCAATCAAGATTTAGAGGGATTGATGTGAAAAAGATCTATATATCTTTTGAGTAACAAGACCTATTCGTCATTTTGAGCTATGGCCTCATATTTTTTTCTTAATAATTTGCTATGTCTGTGTCATATCTCTAAAGTCATTATGCAGGAATCATCTGAAGAAAGAGAAGCAGCATTATGAGCAGTATAAAACCCCATAAGATTTATCTACCTTGCCTAGGTTACCTATAACATACCACCTGATGTTTTTCCTATTTTTTAAAAGAAATTATAATTGACTGCTATACAAATGAGATTTTTCAGAAAACATGGGCTCATTCCTGACAACAGAAGAGAACTATATGAACCATTTTTTCTGGCTGTACCTCAGACTTCTGTCAGATTCACACTTTAAAATTTGCACATATGCGATGGATAGCTGAATTTGTATTTGTAGTTAACATAGCTTTGTTCATGCACGAATGAGACCAATCTCTCATGAATAAAATATATCTTCTCCAAATATGTACAAGCAATTACAGATTCTGGCTCAGCAACAAGGCTTGCTCTGTTTCTGAAACAGACATATTAATAAAGTCCGTTAAAATCGCAGAACTTGCATTTTGTCAAGCTCTAATGGATCCTGGAAGGCAAAAGACCTGAGATGCATTAGCATAGATGCAACCTATTTGGGGAATCCTATTTGATTCAATGAGTAACCATAAGTTTCCAGAAGTCTCTACTAGTACATAATGAAAAAAACCCTAAATACTGGCTTTACAAGTGCTGCTTTGTTCCCTGACTGCATTGAAAAGGTCATGAAAGCCTTTGTTTGCAACAGCCTTTTAAACTGTCACCACTCACATTCAAGTGAGAGACATATAAATTCTTCTAAAACAAGAGACTATGAACAGGATTTACGTATTTTAAGATGCATTATCTCTGTGATCAAGATAATGTTTGTAACATACAACGGAATGGCACAGTTTCATTGAAAATAAGGAAGCATTTCAGAAAGTAACTCCAGTAAAAGCAGTTGATTTCTCATTTGTTAAAAGGATCTTCTTGTCCCTCTGCTATCTGAGAAATTAATGCACTCAGTCTGTTAATTTGAGAGATTTGCAGCACTTCAGCAGCTTTTATGAACTATGATTTAAATGAGTCTTGGAATCACCAATGTTGAGAAAATAAATTCTGTGCAGTGGGCAAAGTGACTTGTAATGAGGGACCTAAATACAACATTCGCTTCAAAAGCTCATGGAACTACATTTTAACTCAAGCTGCCATTGACCTATCACCTATGTATGATACTTGTAATTGTATTTTTCATTGACATTTTTCCCCCTTCCTTGCCATCTTCTCATACTCCTCAGACCTTTCCAGGCATCCTCCTCATGTCACCTGCCCCAGTGTTTAAGGGAGGTCACTCAGGTTTTTACTTGTGATTCACTTCTCTCTTCTTTCTCCACTGCCACATTTTATCATTGAGAAAGCCATGGCGGTGGAAATGACCGTGATGTAAGTACAGTCTCACTCCCACAAGAAAGATAAAGAATTAAATTACTTGCTTTCACCATTATGCTAAATTTAGGAGATGCAAAAAAATTAAAATCCTTTTGACTTTATCAGTCAGTTCATTCTCTGGCCTGTTCCTCTGGCAGCACATTATTGGAACACTCAAAACCTTCACATTAATTTTAGTGTCAAACTATATCCCCTAACCTCACTTAACTACCCTTTAGGTTCTCAAATATAAAAAGCAAATATAGAAATTCTGCACTTCACTGTTCAGATTTGCCTGTCTATAAAGACAGTAAAGAATGAGAAGAACTTCATATGCAAAGTACTGAAATGACCCATCATTACTACTCCAGACTCATTTACAATGCTGAAATACTGCACCTTGATTCAAACCTTTAAAAATTATTTCAAAATGAAATTTATGGCAAGAAAAAGCAGGTAGAAAATGAGAATCACATTCTCTTTTTGCCTTTCTGGGTGTAACAGATATGTCACTATGCTTTCTGATAGAGCAGCAAACACTGGAAGCATTAGGACAATATAGCATGACCTTCTCTGCTATCGGATTTTAAAAAAGCCCTGAAACAGAACCACCCCAGACTTTACTTAGTGAGAATCGATCTACATCATGGTAGTTCAGTTTCCAGTTCAACAGACAGAAATTTATCATATGCCGCTTTGGATCGATGAAAGCCTATGCTCATCCACTAAGCACTCAATACTCTGGAAACTTTGCATGTCCTATATATTCTGTTCATTACTATGGCTAATTAAAATGATGAGAATGTGCTATTGATCTAATTATGAAACATATGCATAACTTGGGATGCATATAGGATAAAATGTGCTGGCTGCACAGTTATGCCTTCCAAAGTAATGCCTTTTGTCTTACGAGATAGAGAAGGATTTATGGGAATGACACTTTCACTGATGCCGGCTGACGTACAGACACAAAAATAAATGGAGTCACTGTCAAAGGGCTCCATTTCCCCTGCTAAGCCAGAGGGTGCTGTGCCTGGAAGACCATCGAAGCAAGAGGGGGTTAGCAGGGCGACTGAAGAAAAAGCATGCAGTGCATTCGCTGCCACATGTGTGGCAGAAGCAGGAACTGAAGCAGGGAAGAACCTCTCTGGAGATTTGACAATGAACAGTTACTCAAAACGCTGCAGCTCCAGTGAGGACAGCTTTGAGTTACAGGGTAGTGCAAGGTCAGAAGCTAAAAGCTTTGTTAAAAGCAGAAATAAGGATGAAGGCTATCGACCTCATCGATCAAAGCACTACCAGAAAGGGGGTGAAAAATCCCATGGACTGGAACACTCTTCTCTATATCCAGCAGAAGTAGGAAATGCAAACCAAAAGGTCCAGAAGCAGAAGAGTCACAAGAAAAGCAGTTCCTCTGCATCTGATTTGAGTCTGGTGAGTCAAGGATCATCAAGTTCACTGTCTGTTGTGGAAGAAAAAATTGAAGCTAAACTCAAATTCTCTCAATTTATTAATGAAGTTACTTTCAGAGTGCTTGATCCCATGAGCCTGAGGGCATACCGAGCTGCTAAACTGAAAAACCCTTTTCCATCTAGTGTAAGAAGCCTAGATGATTTGCATATTAAGAGAAAGTCTCCTGAAAGCTGGAAAGAGAACATTCTAGATGGGAAAAAGCATGAAGAAGTAGACTTTGAGAGTCTGAAAAGTGATGACCTTGTGGCTGGAACACGAACACGCAAATTAGAGAAATCCTTATCCCTGGATACAAGTCCCTCTCTCAGGTCACTCGATAATGGTGCCTCATGCAGAAAAAAATCCGGCTTGCCTGTAGAAATTATGATTTCTCAAAGCAAAGATATGCCAGCCACAAAATCTGCATCTCTGCCTAGAAGTACAAGCATGGTGAGCTTTCTCTCTTCTTTGGTTGGCATGCGACAAGTACTTGTGCATTAACGTGACAATTTGAGTAGTGTTTCTGTCTTCCTGGGTGGGCTTTTATTGTGTACACAAACTTTTCTGTGGGTGGAAGAAAAATGGAGGCTTTATATCTAACAGTTGAATAAATCAGCTCTAGTAGATATAGGAGGGAGGAAAGAAAGGCAGGATACAAACCCTTAGTCCTTTTTGTTTAGTGTCTTAAAGGAAAATTTTATGAGATGAAAAAAGAAAGGTATTTCTGCACTGCAATGAATAATGTATATAACCAGGTCATTTCAATATGAGTAGCCAAGGTACCCTTAGAAAAAGGTAAGGAGAGTACTGTGACAGACTACTTAGGTACTTCAGCTAAAAGGCTTAGAATTTGGTCAGGTATCCCTATACTAAAAGGGCACGCTGAGTTAGTGCATTTACGTACTGGCAAGAGCTCTGATATCCTGAAAATGTTGCTAAGATTTGTGTGTCTGGAGTTAATACATCTAGATCAATAATTTCTTTCCCGATTTTTCAGAAACAAAACCCTAACAATAGAAAAAGAACCAAAAAAGCTCAAGTTTTCTTCCATGATCTGGCCAAAAATATTTAAAGTTTTAATTTTTCCTTATGAGATCCTTCAATTGGTTGAGGAAGACATATTTATGCCTATGGAGGGGGGCAAAGGGAAATTGTTGTTCTTTGCTTGCATGTCATTGTCAGAAATCCTGAGCTACCAGACCTTGAACTGATTCATTACTCTGTTGTGTCTCCAGAGCACTAGCTGTAATCCTTGTAAAGCAATAAAGGTTCAGGAACTGTTGCTTAAGAAAATAGGTATCTGCACGGATTTTGCTAAAACTAAACTGCGTTACAGCAGCTGCGTTACCCTTTAAAAGCTCTATTTAAATTTAAATTTAAAGACAAAGAAAAGGTTGTCTGTTTTCACTGTAGCAAGTGGGAGAACTTCCCAGTCTTAATCTTCAGCAATTGAAGTTTAGGATTTTGTAGGATGCCCTTGGATGTTTTAACTATTACCTTTTGAAGATGGCCAGAGGGAGAAGAGGTGAAAAATAATGAAAGGCAGAGAAAATTTTCACACTGTGTTGTGTCACAGCTCCACAATGGGAGCCATCCTGCAAAGGGGTCAGGAGACTCTAGCTTAAGCCTATGGCAGGGTATGCTTTTTTTCACATTTCAATTAGCCATCTGTCAGAGCATCATTTCCAGTGGACTTGCTTGTACTATACAGATTGGAATGTCTAACTGATCGCGTACTAAGTGACTGGACACTCCTGAGTGCTCTGTAATTCCACTCAGTTAATGTAGGCATCAGTCTTCTCCAATTTAAGCATTAGCCTGCTCTACATCCAGTCATTTAAACTGAACACTGTAGTTACCAGCAAACAATGCCTCAGACTGCAGAGCTCAACATGTGAAAAGAAAGGAGTGGCAGGATGAAAAAGAAAGCAAAACCATGTTCAGCCACATGTATGGATGCATGCCTCCTGCATGCTTACATGCAAAAACTTTGACATCAATGCAATTTGTTTAGTCCAAGTCGTCACCTGAAGTGTGCCTCGTAAGGAGCACTTATGCAGAAGATAATCTTCAAGAGAAAGAAACCGATGCAGTTACATTGACTTAGATATAAAAACAGGATAGCAGAGGTATAACAATGCATCCTGAAGAGCATCAAAGAACATGCTTGAAAGTTTGAGGTTAAAAAAGCTGCACCTAATAAAAGAAGTGACTTAGAAGAGGAATTCTGTAACCTACCTCCTATCTGTTAAGTTTTATGAAGATCCCTGATGTGCTCACGACTGTGTCTGTGCCATATTTGATATGTCTGTATTAGGTCCAGACCCACTGAAGTAATTTTCAGCTTTTAGACTTCTGAGAACTGGTCAAAATGTTTGGGGACACTTCTGCAACAAATATTATTTATCACTTTGCAAGCAGCTGCCACTAAAATGAAATTTCACAATGAAACCACCTTCACTGTGAATCTATGCAGAAGAATTTCCAGACAGCTATCAGTGTCAAAAAAGATGCTCCGTTTAGTGACTGAAGCTAAAGGGAATTCCAACAGGTAGTAAGCAATTACCAAATAAGATGGACATGACATTGCTATTATCTAAACATTTTAGTAACCCAGACAGCAGGATAAAATTCTTCCTCATTTCTATGTATTGATCTAAGTTTGGAGTCACTGGATAAACAAAGAGGAAAGCAAAATTATTTAACTAGATGAAAGCAAGCCTCTGAATACAGACCTTAAGTAGAGGAGAGTGTGCAACTCAAGAAAGTCATACTTCCAGACTGAATGAAATTACCTGTTCAGTAGGCTGAAAAATACAGGAGAAGTCTGAAAAGGGTTGAACACAATAGAAAGTTTCTCATAACTGGGAAGAAATGTTTGTCAGATTCTCTCAAAGGACAGATCAACACAGAGAGAAATGCGAATTAGTCCAAACAAAACATATTTTCCTCATAGCCAAAGAAAGCCAAGCATTAAAGAAGACTGATCTGTGCCTTTTAATACATATTTTGTCTCAAATAGGTTTGTCCTAAGTAAGCAGTGCCTTCAGGAAAGCTTTGGATTCCACTGCTATTGTTCCAGGAGGACACTATGAGTAAAAATTTAGTTCTTAAATAATCACGTAGGATACTGACTCCAGACCTGAGTAAATCTGCAGCATCTTGAAATTTGAATAAACTTGAATATTATATTTCAGTTAATTTTAGTCATACATGAATGAGGATCAAGCTACCACATAACACAATACTCGACAATGACAGGAAAGTAGACCTGTTTCTTTCTAAGAAAAGCTGTATCTTTCCTCCTTACGAGAAACTGTCGGTACAGTAACACACATTCTGTCTGCAAAAGGATTTAGTAGCACTTAATTATTGCCCACATCATTGCAACAATATGCATACTTATCCTAAGGAATTGTACACCTGTCACCTAAAGCCATGACATTGTTTCATGTCGAATAAGCAAATAGACTCAGTAAGCTGCAATACACTTTCTTAGTTGCTAACAATAAAAAGTTCCAGCTTGGTGTAGAGGATGTCTTAAAAAACACATTTGGGTTGGGATAATGGTATTTCAACAAAACATTTTGGAACTTGAGACTTCAGAAGCTATAAAATACATCTGAATCAGGCAGGTGGTGAGAGAGCAGAAATGGGGCCTTGCTTTGTAGCAACTAACCATGCCTATGGAGTCATCTCTGAGAATATTTTAGCCACGACTATGCAGAGCTTCACTAATGAAGGTGGAGCCAATGATAAGCCTTTATTACCTAGTCAGCATCATAGCATGAACACAGACTCTTTCTGAACCCAGAGTGATGTGTCTGTGTGGCAACACATTAGGTGGGCTTCTCAGCTTGGTTTGGCACCAGCTTAGGCATTTCTTCTATATTTGATATTTGGCAGCTACCAAGATAACTACATCTCTGCTTGTCTCACTTCTCCATCTGTCTTTCATCTTTCAAATGAATTGTACTAGTCTCATCACCCAGCTCAGGCTGATGCTACAGCCACCTCTCAGGACAAAGCACCTGGAAAGTCACTGATGCTGTCATGCTGCCTCCGGTGTGATTTAATCTGATTAGCTAAACTTTGGCTCCATACAAGCAATTGAACTCCCCGCCATAGCCTTAACAAAATTATCTTGAAGTATTCATGCTATCTCTGATTTCAGCCGATGTGTGCTCTAAAATGTTTAATTTCTATAGCTCTCAAGACAGAAGAGGGTGAAATCTGTTACAAAGGCTTGCATCCTTATGACATGCAGATTAGTGAAGCTCAGGCTGGATTAACATTCTTTTTAATTTCTCTCACAAGAAATTAATATTATAATCATTATTGTAAAGAGAAATATAACCAACGTAGACATTTATATAGGATGTCAAGATGATTCAAATCCTGATAATGCATATATCTAATCCAGGTAGGATATTCAATTCTTAAGTAATCCTATAGGTATCCCACTGAAGTAAAGTGTCATAGATATTAAGACAAACAGGAAAAGTTATACTGATTTCTGCCCTTTCTGCTATCTGTTATGCATGAGGATTCCTGATAGTCATTACAGGTTTCAGTTTCTAGGGCACCAAGTTCTAACAGAATATCACTGAAAGAACAGACAAGATGGTTACTTTTGTTGCTCTAGGCCAAAGCTCTTTTATGCAAGAAGGCTTTCAGTCCTCTTTCAGCCCTTCCAGCCTGCCACTGTGCTGTAAAAAAAACCAATTGCTTTGTTCTTGGGTGAATGTCGGGTCTTTCGTTTCCATTTACAATATACTCTTATGGATATTCCATATCCATAAACATGATATTTAAAAGTAAGATTTGGGTTCAAATACATTATAATGGAAAGTATCTAATATTTCACCAGCTCATGCATGCAATACACTAAAAATGAAATAGTAAGAAGTGGCACCAGAACCACAGAGAGATTAAGTGTTTCTCCCAGGTCAGTAATAAAGCCAGCAGCACAACACAAGCCTGAAAAGCCTTGCAGTGGCCTATTTTCTGGTCTGTTCCAGTTCTTTGGGCAGGCAGGACAATGTGGAACTACCCTCAATAGCAGAAATAATGAAGCTGTAATCCACAGCTCTGGTAATTCAAGGATACCAAAGAAAGTTGAGAAAGAGAACTGTATGAGATGCTTCAGTTCTTTAGCACATGGCATTTACATGACAGGTCATATCATTTAGGTCTGATATGAGTCTTATAAGGCAGTGGAAAAAGCCACATGGGCAACTTTCTAGGTATCCTTGCCACTCTCTTGCCGTGATATCCCACATGACACTGCTTAGAAGTTTGCTCCTCTCTGCCTTGTAAATTGGAGGTGATCATCAGGTTGTCAGTAGCATAAAAATGTTTTGTCAAAATAGATATTAAAATACACAGCTTAGTTCCTTTACCAAAAGCTTGACTGAAAGAAGGTATTGGTCTCTTCACCATTCAGAGACAACTGACAAATACAGCAATTTTCAGGCTTACTAGCTTTAAAGTCATTATCATACCAAATGTGCATAGTCACTGAGCTGCTAGTAATATAAACCATAACAAGGTGACTGTTATTTTTTCTTCATCTGCAGATCCTTGAAAACAATCTCCATGTCTGATAATACTGTATGAAAATCGAAGGTCAAATAAATTCAGTTTAGTTGTGGAAAGCTGAGTACCACATCTTTAGTCAGTTGGGGCTGCAGTTCCTTGACACTCCCAAGCCAAAGATTCCTGTTACATCATTATAAGCTCTCGCTTTCTGATACCGATGCTGACTCTTCTTCTAAGTCTGTATACCACTATTATGAAATTGTCACTCTGGGTGCAGTACTAACTTCACTCCGTCTGAATTCAAGGACAAACCTAATTTTCCACTGATTAAGCTACCTCAAATATCTCTTCAATATCTGAAAGGACTTGGCCATGTTAGTTTTGAAGCATGTAGTAGTACTAGTTGTACCAGCAGCAGCCATGTGGGACAAGATAGAACTCAGCAAAGACTGACAGCCCAAGTATTTACCCAGATCATCAGTTAAATATAGACTGCTGAATCCTCTCCTTTACTTTGTTTGTGACATTTATGGTACAGTCACAAGATACAGGAGGCCAAGAAGGCCATATGCAATTTCATCTATAGTTAACTTAACACCTCTTGTCCCAATAACGTGGCACTGACTCCTTTTCCCACTGCTAAGAGGAGTGCAGCAGCCACGTACTGTAGGAAAGATCAGCATAATGTTTTTAGAGCAGCAGATGTGACATCGTTTTATAAGCAACAGTACGAGCAGATGGTGTTTAGAGATTTCTCCTTGCCTGCTCTAAAACACCTCCATTGGGTCACTAATGGATCCTTCATCTAGTTGAACATAGCGCATAAAGCTACAATGTTCCCAAGATGACTCATATGGTCATTTACAGCTTCTCAGCTCATCAAATACAAATTAGATCAAAATCTTCTTTACAGAGCATAGACGTATATAAGCCAGTACTCAACAGAGTAAGCTATTCATTCAAAACAGGATGAAAGACAGTCTGAGCTGCTTGACAATAAAATATGTTTTCAACAAAATTATACATCTCAACATAAAGTCTGCAATGTTTTAAGTGAGGGTTTATACTTGGGTTGTCCTCCCTCTCTACCATCTCCCTCCACTTTTAGAGAAGAAGAGGAACAGCAAGTGAGTCAGGAGGGAGATGTCTGGATAAAGGAGCAGACATTACTACCACAGTAAATATCTGCAGAGGATTCAAGTCTCCAACCAGAACACAAACCCATTTTCCAGCCAAATATACTGTTTGGCTTCAGAGGGGCAGCCACTCAGCCACAGGAAAATGCTGAGCTCATGCAGTTCAGATTGATTTCAATATTTCTTGGCACCAGCCAAAGGAAAGCAACACTGGCAATCGGAAATGTTTAGTGTTCCTTCTCCAGTGTTTTTAGTTAACATAACTTTTCCCTTTCCTTTGAATTTGAAAATCACTTCTCAATTGCACTTTCTATCTTTGGGTGCCTTTATAAAGAAATGGTACTTTCAGAATAATGGAAGCAACGACAGGCTTATAACAATTACCACTAGCAGAGACACCTGAAAATTGCAGCACCAGCCATGGGAAGGCAAGGGAGCAGGAGGTAGAAAATAACCTGCTTCTCTGACCCAAATTTAGTCTAAAAACATTTCTGTGTAGTTTTTAATTTCTTTCTTCGGCCAGCAACCTCTATTTGTCACATTTATGAAATGGTGGGGGTTTTTGCCTTGCCATAGCATGGCTTTGGTATATCACAGAAGCAGAAGGCTTCAGCATGCAGTGACACTCCCATGGACATGTGCAATAATTAACACAATCATTTTGTTTGGTCAACAAAATGAAAATCTATGAATTCTACTAAGAGAAGATTCAAGTGCAAGGCATTACCCAGAGCCACAAGTTGTTCAGATTTATTTTTCCGTTGTGAGTGACTGATATTTTTACCCCACTCCTTCTAAGGTTTTCAGCTCTATTAAAATTCTGCCTGCTGATGTACTGCATGCCATTAATAGAAACATAGATGTAACCTTGTTCCGCTCCCCACCGTGCCTTAACATCTAACCTGAGTAAAATAAAAGTTTACTTCTGAATATGAACCTAGCACAGCATGCATTTTGGGGACAGAACAGAGTGAATCAGTATCATTTTACTCTGCCAAAGCTGCACTTAAAATTACTTAAAATTTGTTTTTACAGTAGGTCTTGGAGCCCCTTGGGTTTTAGCCTCAAATCAGCAACCGTAACATTAAAACTTTGAGAACAATAAATTTCAGGGGCAGAAACTTATATGAGTTACAGGATGGATTGGAGAGATAGGATGAAGCCTACCTGCCCCAACACCATGACTCATAATTCAGAATATCAGAAACTGCTGTCTTTGACCTCAGGTCTGATAAGGAGAAGCAGGACCCCATTTGGGAAGCTGTATTGTATTTATAAAATATATATCTTTCTCATAAAGCTCAAAAAATGGCATTTTCACAGTCTAGCTCAGACATTTGTTTCAACTACACAACATCTGGTTCTGCCTCTTTGCAAAGGGGCTTAAATTTCACCTTCCCAGATGAAAATCTTCAGTACCAGCAGTTTTAAATGACAGGACAACACATCTTGTGGCTTTAAAGATGGCTTTAAAACAGTCTCCCAGGATATTCTCATAAGAAGCCCAGAAAAATATGGGTAAAAATGTTAAAAGATAGATGCAAAACTAATCGGAAAATCTTATTGAGGGGATAGCTTGTAATATTTAGTTGTGAGTGGAGTCTCAGGGGGACGAATACTGTGTGGTATTAGCAAGGAGATTCATTTGCTTTGAGATAACATAGCTATCTATATACAGAGAATAAATAAAACATTCAATTCACCTCATTTGTCTGCTTTGGAAACACCAGTAGCACAATTATATCCCTGTGCAATACCCTTGAGAGGATGTTTGTGAGATCTCCAGAACACTGACTCCCCTACCATAAACTGGCACTTATGAAATTTAAAGGGAGCTTTCCCATTTCTGAAAATCAGCCATGGTGGAAAAACCTTCATATATTTTTTCCTATCTTTCAGAAAACGTATTCGTTACTTAGACTGGACAAAAGTTGCTTAAACATCTCACTGTTCTCCCATTCCTGAAATTAGCTTTGTGTCTACAATTAAATGTTTCCTTTTTCGTTACCAAAAGGACATTCTAGAACTTATTTGGAACTTAATGTTGGAAGAATTCAAGCAAGCTGGATATGACAACATTGGAGGAATATCAATTGCAGACTGTAGTCTCCACAGCCTCCTGCTATGACACTGCTGGCCAATAGCTCTCAATTTCTGACAGTAAATTCAATACCTGCAAACATAAACTAAAATTATTCAAGTGCATAGCTGTAGCTATCAAGCTTATGAGGTATTTGCATTAATATTTTATGTTAATTGGGCAAGAATGATCAGTGAAATGGCAGTTTCTGCCTCCTGGTCCCTGCTTGGATACCAAGAGCACTTTAAACAAGAGAGAATGAGGAATAAATACTAGACCTGTTCATACAGCAACACTTGTTCTTTTGAAAACAAATAGGCATTTCCTCCAAAGAACAGCTATTCCCTAGATGACTGTAGTAACAAAAACCTGCTGTGTGAACACGGTTAAAATGAACATCTATCAAGGTTTCAAAAACTGGTTCACAACCCCTTATTTCGACAGCAGCCAGCCAGACCTTCACACCACTTGCTATGCTGATTGGTGCTTCAAGCTCACAGAAAGTACCAGACATCCTATTTCTGGAGACTCAGAGCTGAATCAAAGTCTTAAAACAAGAAAACTGGGACCGCCTGTAATCCATCCGACTGAAACAAAACAGCGACTGCTGTTGATGAACAGTCAGGGGCAGGAGAGTACCAGTTAGGCCTTAACGGTCCTGGCAATCTGAGGTGTCCCCACCCTGCCCACAGCCCAGGACTCGCTGTCAGTTCCCCAGTGCCATCAGCCCCTGCCCCAGAGAGGCTGCAGCAGGGTCAAACTCAGATCCCCACAGCCCTGCCCTGTCAAGCCAACCCATAGATGCACATCCCAGCCCAGGGCTGTCCCCAGAGCAGCCCCAAAGGCCCAGGGCAGAGGCTACCCTGGTGTTCCCCAGCTGCCCTGCTCCTGGCTGGGGTGGTGGGAGAAGCGCATGTCCCGACAGACCTATGTGGAGCCCTGTAGCTATGGGGATCCAGGGAGTCCCTGACTTCACAATGAAGCACATAAACACAGGGTGAATGGAGACAGTGCTGTGCATTGGTGAGACCACACCTTGAATACTGTGTTCAGTTCTGGCCCCTCACCACAAGAAGGATGTTGAGGCTCTGGAGCGAGTCCAGAGAAGAGCAACAAAGCTGGTGAAGGGGCTGGAGAACAGACCTTATGAGGAACGGCTGAGAGAGCTGGGGGTGTTTAGCCTGGAGAAGAAGAGGCTGAGGGGAGACCTTATTGCTCTCTACAACTACCTGAAAGGAGGTTGTGGAGAGGAGTGTGCTGGCCTCTTCTCCTAAGTGACAGGGGACAGGACAAGGGGCAATGGCCTCAAGCTCCGCCAGGGGAGGTTCAGGCTTGACATTAGGAAAAAATTTTTCATGGAAAGGGTTATTGGGCACTGGAACAAGCTGCCCAGGGAGGTGGTTGAGTCATCATCCCTGAGGGTGTTTAAAAGATGAGTGGATAAGGTGCTGAGGGGCATGGTTTAGTGATTGATAGGAATGGTTGGACTCGATGATCCGGTGGGTCCTTTCCAACCTAGCGATTCTGTGATTCTGTAATTCAGACACTCACTTCCTGCCACTCTAGCAGAGCCGATCTCTGAATAGCAATAGAAAATGAAATATTTCCCAGTACACAAGAAGTTATAACAAGGAAGAAACAGAAACACCATTTTGCAAATCATACAAAGCCAGGGTTACTCACTTATTATAAGGACTTCAGATGGAGTTATAAAAAACTGCCAAAATTGTCTTCGTGGGTGCCCATTTTAAGCAGTAAAATGCAGAAAAAGACCCTTCATCTGCCTTGGATATGCCTATCTTCTCTACTTTTCAGTATTTTGAGGTTTCTTCTTCTTTTTTTGATTTTGTAGCAAACCAAAATGGATGCTAAACCAGCCAACAAAGTTACATGAGGGTACTACAGTCCATTACAATCAATGTATTTAATTAAAAATACAATTAAAACTGGAACAGTAATGAGAATTGGAACACAGCAAATAATTAAAACAAAATTAGCTTGGCTCTTTTGTTGAGACACTCAGTCCCCAGTCAAAAGTAAATGTCTTTTTACTCATTGATAGCGACAAGAGCAGACCTTAGGCAGATCTATGTTCTCCTTCCAGCATTAGGGTGTAAGTGCAAAAGCCTCCATTTTCCACGTCCCCCTTGTTCTCTCCACCTTCCCCAACAATATACTGTTCAAATCCCAGCACTACAAAACTGGGATCTGGACAGAGCAGTTGCAAATGTAGAGCAGGAAAGAAGCATGTGGTGGTAGAAAATAACAAAAATCCTGTTAATTATTCCAATTAAAAAAAAAAACAACAAACAAGCCACATCCTCCTGCAGCAGGAGGGAAGCAGTTTGCAAATTATTGTTTATCTGTTTATTTATGTGGGAAATAGGCAAGGGCAGAAAGAACTAAACCTGCTCCCCTTGAAAGCTCCTGGCAGCTTGTTCATACCTTGGTACCTTGTTCATAGCCGGTTTGTAATGCAGGAGCTAATATCACAGGAAGAAGCCTGGGAATGATAGAATCATAGAATCATAGAAAAACCAGGTTGGAAGAGACCCACCGGATCATTGAGTCCAACCATTCCTATCAAACACTAAACCATTCCCCTTAGCACCTCGTCCACCTCTGCCTTAAGTACCTCCAGGGAAGGTGAATCAACCACCTCCCTGGGCAGCCCATTCCAGTGACCAATGACCCTTTCCGTGAAAAATTTTTCCCTAATGTCCAGCCTAAACCTCCTGTGGCAGAGCTTGAGGCCATTCCCTCTTGTCCTGTCCCCTGTCACTTGGGAGAAGAGGCCAGCACCCTCCTCTCTACAACCTCCTTTCAGGTAGTTGTAGAGAGCAATGAGATCACCCCTCAGCCTCCTCTTCTCCAGGCTAAACAACCCCAGCTCTCTCAGCCGTTCCTCATAAGGCCTGTTCTCCAGCCCCCTCACCAGCTTTGTTGCTCTTCTCTGGACTCGCTCCAGAGCCTCAACATCCTTCTTGTGGTGAGGGGCCCAGAACTGAACTCGGTATTCAAGGAGCGGTCTCACCAGTGCCGAGTACAGAGGGAGAATAACCTCCCTGGACCTGCTGGTCACGCCGTTTCTGATACAAGCCAAGAGGCCAATGGCCTTCTTGTCCACCTGGGCACACTGCTGGCTCATGTTCAGTCGGCTGTCAACCAACACGCCCAGGTCCCTCTCCTCCAGGCAGTTTTCTAGACAGACTTCTCCTAGTCTGGACCCAGCACTGAGCCCTGGGGAACCCCACTTGTCACTGGCCTCCAGCTGGATTTCACACCACTTCCCACCACTCTCTGGGCCCAGTCATCCAACCAGTTTTCCACCCAGGAGAGTGTGCGCATGTCCAGGCCACATGGAGGTGTTATTTTAGCTTAGTCAAAGCATGGCATAAACTTTCTTGACAAACTGAGGGAAAACTGGGGCTTGCGTTTGCTGTCATAACACCTCAAGACATGGGTGACTGTTTATTGCAGTCCTCAGATTCCAAAAATTATTTAAAATGTGTAGCCATTTTTCAGTGGGCAATTTTGCATGAGTGTCACTCCCAGGTCCTTCTGTCAGAAAATAAATTAGATTTACATCACCATGTCGACAGTGAATCATGGCACTAATACCACTTTGTTATGTCACACTTAATATAGCTTATGAACCTCATAGCCATAGCAGAATTTTCCAAAGCATGTGTATGTCCCTTTTGGATGACAGGAAGAAGAAACTAGGGAATGAGCAGCTTCTAGATTGCTTTGGTTTGTTAAAAGGAAAATTTCTGTATGGCAGTAAAGAGTTTTTAACACCAACACAGTAAATTTGGTTCTTCCCAAAGTCACCTGTACTCTCTTATCACATTATTGTTGGACTCAATGATCCAGTGGGTCTCTTCTAACCAGGTGATTCTGTGATTCTATGATTCTATGATTAACTTATCCTTTTTCTTCTCGATCAGGAAGTAATGATCATTTGCAGTAATGGCACAAGTGTTATGTTTTCTAGGGAGGTTCCTTTGGTATCAAATATAACAGCATTTTCCAAGAGAGACATCGGACGTGCACAAAAGTATCTGTAAGGTTTTCTTCATCGGTCTTTTAAGGGCATCTAAATCTATGAACATATGAACCCCATGTGTGCCATCTAAATTCCCCTCACTGAAGAAATTATTCCTTTGTACTCATGTAATTTTATTTGGGACAGATGCAATCAAAAATTTAAATCAAGTTATTTTCCCTTTAATAGTTGCACTATTCAGTTATTTCTTCCAACCACCCTTTGACTGTCAGACAATCCTGATTTTCTTTGAAAATTGACACATTAGGATGCTTGCCAGACACACAAATGGCAGGATAGCTATGTAGTACTGGAATTTCTCTTTGCCTGCTTCAAGCTTCCCTACTGCCTAACAGTCACCTTCAAATATGTTCTCAATTCTTTTGGATCTTAGCTCCTTTCCACCCACAGAACAGTTCTTCCATAAACCAGAGATAATTTTTTAAGCACAATACAGGATACATCATGATGCCTAGCAAAACCACACATCTTATTATTTTCGTTTTTTCTTAGGCACCCACATATGTAACCCTTTAATGTAATCTTTACCTCTGACTTCTACCAATTAGGCTGATAACAATTGCACTGATAACAATGTTTCTGGACACCTAAGGCTCATGATCTGATATCAGACATAAAATAACAACGTCCTTTTTGCTTCCAAGTTGTGTTCTGCCGCACTATCACCCACATAGCTGAACTTGTGGTGCTGTTGCCATCTTGTCAAGGACATGCATAACCTGGTTCTTTCAAGCTCTCCCAAATAATCCACAAAATACTCTGTAACTTATATCCAGGCATGTGATCATCTTTACATTAGATCTAATTAAACACAGGCCTTGCTTAATAATGTTTATCCTCAGAAAGCTGGGGAGGGACTTTTTGTAAGGCCACGTAGTGATAGGACTAGGGGCAATGGCTTTAAATTGGAAGGAGGAAGACTTAGATTAGACATTTGGAAAAAATGCTTAGCAGTGAGGGTGGTGAGGCACTGGCACAGTTTGCCCAGAGAAATTGTGGCTGCCCCATCCCTGGATGTGTTCAGGGCCAGGTTGGATGGGGCCTTGGGCAGCCTGGTCTGATGGGATGTCCCTGACCATAGCAGGGGGATTGGAACTATATGAACTTTAAGGTCGCTTCCAACCCAAATCATTCTATGATCAAGTCTTACTTCTTTCAACAGTTTGAGTTCTCAGTTCTATCTATAATGTCAATGCACTGTCAGTTCTTCAAGACTTTAATCTACATGGAATGACTGCATGATGTGGCAAACTTAACAGTTTTCTCTAAGGTTTGTCATCAATCTTCCAGCAGTCGGTGCCATTTTTTGCCAGCCACAGCTCAGGACCCACATCCTCTCTAAACAGTGAGGCTGACGCTGTTCAGATTTAGTTCAACCACAGGCATTCTATATTTATACTTTCCTTTTATAGCTCAAAGTTAAAAATATCTTACGTTTCTATGTCAAGTACAGCGCTCAAACCCCTGCAACGCTTTCCGTTGTTATCCGTTACTTTCCCAGATGACAGGTGCACCATTAAAATCTTTTCCTTTTGTCTTCTGTGTTTCCAAAAATACCTGATGTAGTAGACTTTTGCACAGTTCTGCTTCTCTTTTTGCTTTCTGGGGTTTTTATTTACAATAGGTGCAATGTGATATCCCACAATCTCTTTGGGCCTACAGTACTTCAAATAAGTTCTCTTTATTCAGTGTTGCACTTCCACCTAGTAGAAAACACTAAAACTTAAGTGGCAGCCATGTTAATGTTAAATATTAACACTTTACCTCTAAAAATATCATGACAAATACTGTAAGTAGCAAAAACTGATGATAGTTGTGCAGTTCTTATCAGTGTATAATACAGTATGTCCACTGTGGAACTGCTCATTAGTGAGATGTCAATTTAAAGGCAAAGCAGTAGGGTATGGGTACCTAGTCTTGCACTCACCATGGGAATTGTGTTTTCTGACATGTTAGGTAATGAAGCACATGCAGATTGAGAAGGACTCATATGTGCTTTGAGACACCACTTTTCCTTATTCTTTGGGTTGTATACCTGCTTAATGGAGGAGAGAAAGGCTGTGGATGTCTACCTAGATTTTAGTAAGGCATTTAACACCATTTCTCACAATATTCTCCTGGAAAAAATGGCTGCTTATGGCTTTGATGGGTGAACTCTCCACTGCAGAAAAAAATGGCTGGATCACTGAGCCCAAAGAGTGGCAGTGCACGGAGTTAAATCACAAGTGGCGTTCCACAGGGTTAAGTGTTGGGGACAGCTCTGTTTAATATCTTTATCAGTGACCCAGATGAGGGGATTGAGTGCACCCTTAGAAGGTTTGCAGATGAAGTGTTGATCTTCTTGAGGGTGGTAAGATTCTACAGAGTGATCTGGACAGGCTGGATTGATGAGCTGAGGACAATTGTATGAGGTTCAACAAGGCAAAGTGCCAGGTCCTGCATTTGGGTAACAACAACCTCATGCAACCCCACAGGCCTGGGGAATAGTGGCTGGAAAGCTGCCCAGTGGAAAAGGACTTGGGGTTGTTGGTTGACAGCCAGCTGAATATGAGCCAGCAAGTGTGCCCAGGTGGTCAAGAAGGCCAATGGCATCCTGGCTTGTATCAGAAATAGTATGGTCAGCAGGACTGGGGAAGTGATCATGCCCCTATACTCATCACTGTTGAGGCTATGTCTCAAATACTATGTTCAGTTTTGGGACCCTCACTGCAAGAAAGACATTGAGGTGCTGGAGGGCATTCAGAGAAGGGCAACAAAGTTGTTGAAGGGTATGGAGCACAAGTGTTATGAGGAGCAGGTGAGGGAATTGGTGTTGTTTAGCCTGGAGAAATGGAAGCTGAGAGGTTACATTATTGGTGTCCACAACAACCTGAAAGGAGTTCTTGGCAAGGTGGGTATCAGTCTTTTCCCAAGTAACAAGTGATGGGACAAGAAGAAAAGACCTCTTGTTGCACCAGGAGAGGGTTAGATTGGATACTAGGAAACAATACTTCACTGAAATGGTTGTCAAGCATTAGAACAAACTGCCTTTTGGGTGGTTGGGTTACCATCCCTGGAGGTATTTAAAAGATGTGTAGATCTGGCTCTTAGGGATATGGTTTTGTGATGGCTTGACAGTACCAGGGTAAGGGTTGGATTTGATGATCTTAAAGGTCTTTTCCAACCTAAACAATTCTATAATTCTATGGATGAGATGCATATGACAGGTTACTGCTTGGGAATAGTTTTGATTTCCAGGAGGTAAATGGTGGTAGTTGCCCTGGGACCTCATCACGTATTAGCTGGTCAGCCTGGCAGCCTCGTAAGCTTCTCTCTCCCATGGAGACAGATTCACCTCAAACCTCTGCTGCCAGATACCCTTCTGCCCATCTCACCAGGATGGGTGCTGCACTTGAGCTACTCAGTCCTGAAATGTGTTTAAAAGTGTCCAGGAACACTTCCTGTTATGGACATGGAGAAAGTTTATGTAGGAATCAGTGCTGTGGAGGCCACATTTATCTGAGCCTTTAATTTCTTAATGGGAAAAGATGATGTAGCACTTCCGTTCTGGAGCCATAGGAGAAAAACTGGCACTGCTAACAACATTTTAGAAAACATGATTTGCATAATTTCACTAAGAATTCTATGTTTTAAATTCTCATGATAAAGAACATTAAGAATTCCCTTTGGTTAAAAATAGCTTGCTCTTATGACATTAGTTATTAATAGTTTGCCCAGCACTGATTTGAAATATTTTGATAAATGTTCAGATCTTCACAGCCTTATATTAGGTCATTTATTTAACTAAACTACTTAGTATAGAGGTAAGAATATCTTCAAAGAAAAAGCTTGTTTAAAAATCTATTGACATAAGTTATTAATTTGAAGTGACTTGTAATCTTTTGGCATAGCTGGTTGAAACAGAAAAATCTCGTGGCAACTTTTCTTTTTTCATATTTTTTTCTTTCTTTTCTGTTTTTTTACACAAGAAAGGGTTTTGCTCCTTTTGGTTCCTTTGGGAAATAATCTCTTTCCTTTGTGAATAGCCTTTTTTTTAGCCTTGTTTATACTTTTAAAATACCTTTTTATTTTGAGATGGAATAACTTTCTCAAGAATTCTGAATAGGAATTTTAGCAGTACTTCCTTAATCATGTTTTGCCTTCAGGCTGTTTATCTGCATTGTTTTCATTATTTATCTTTGCATTTCCTCCTCCAACCTTCTTTTCATTCTGATTTATCCACATATTTAAGTAGAAGCATCTATGTCTTCTTTTACCTGATGTTAATTTCAGGCAAATTTCCATACTTCTGTGACCACATACAAGTCCCCAGTAATCCTGATTCTATGTCATGTGGGACTTGGGATTGCACTCCCTTTCCTACTTAAGTCCTGTCAAACTTTCTATGGTAGGAAAACTCAGCTGTCTGTTCCAGAAGGAAGCAACAGAACAAAAGGACACTCCCAAAACAAGTGTAGCATATTCATCGCAGAGCCTGAGTCTCAATTTATGTTGCTAAATAATGGTAACAACCTATTTCTCCACCTGAATCTTGCATAATCACAGCAGTTTGGAATTAAACTGGATTTTTTTTCAAAGTTCTCTAAAACTTCATTATTCTTGTAAGTACTGATCTCTTTCTATCCCTGTCAACAATGTCAGCTTCACAACCTGGCCAACATTCCCCATAGGACTGATAAGTTTAAAAGAGCAGTTTCATTTAAAGATGTTTGATTTAATATGACACGATGCTTTCCTTCAACTAATGTATGGAGTTATACAATAGTAATAAAACACTTTTTCAGTGAATGCAGAACTGACTAACAGCTCTCTAAAGGGTTGTTTCAAAGGAAATCCCCTTACAAGGATCTCAGAAGTCAGGCCTAACAGTATTAAGCCGTTTCATTGGTGAATGCAAGGAAAACTTTTAAAATTATGATTAATTCATGGATAATGCAAACATTCACAGTGCAGTGAATGAGGTCAGAGCAAACAGTATGAGCTCACTTCTAATTGTGAAAATATTAATGTAGTCAATAATAAAATTATAAATATAGATGTAAGAAGAAAGGGTCACACTTTTAGACTTAGGAGACTAAAAGAAACTCAAGGGTTTCTTGACTCTAAACGGTCAAGGAATTCTGACTACGCAACTAAGAAGAAATTAATACAACCTTGAATTTAAAGAAGGAATGTCAAAAAGGTATCTTTACCTCTGCACATGAGTAGACAAGAAGTGTTAGAAAGACAAAGTATTAAAGAGTGGCATTGAAGAGAGCAACAATAATTATCCTGCTCCAAAGGAAATTCATGTGCATAGAAATGTATCCAAAGAGGGTATGCTCTGTGGTCATCTTCTGCAAAGGCAGGATTAACGGTTGGACTCGGTGATCCAGTGGGTCTCTTCCAACCTGGTTATTCTGTGATTCTGTGACTGGTATGTAATTCCCCAACACTTCCTTCTCAAATATTTCTTATAGTTAGTGTTCTCCAGGTTCCCAAAGCTTGCATGTGCTTCGTTTACTAGGTCCTGGGGAACCCTGTAGAGAACATGAGCTCCTATTAGCTGAATCAAGAAGTCAGAATAGAGTGAGAGAGAAGTAAAGTTTTGCCATGATTCAAAACAAACTAAGAAAAAGAAATTGTAAGGTTAAATGGTCCAAAAGGTTAATAGAAGTTAAATAACAGGCTAACACAGTGACAAATGAGTCATACTTTAGTAATAATGCAGGAGAAGCAGATGAAGAGAGAAGGAAGAAAACCTTAAAGACAGCACAAACTTATTCAGGAAAATCAAGAGATGATAGATTTTAAGGAGAACTAACAGAGCTGAGTAAGGCCATAGCACAAGGGAAGGCAAAATTCAATACTGAGAAATCCAAGTGTACTTGGCAGCAAAGATTCTAAATTTATTGAGGGGAAAAAGGCAGGAATAGAAAAAAAAAAAAACCCTTATTGAAACCCAATAGGAAGATTTACTGAACACCACTGTAGTCAAAAAAGTAGGTAGAAATGCTGTCATTTTTGTGACAATATAACTCTGCTCTAGAGTATTGAAAAAAACTTCTGATCTTCGTCTTGCCAACACCAGGCAGAAACAGAAAGGTTTTAGGAAACAAGAACTAAAAGTAGTTACAAGACTTCTTTAGGAAGAAGCAGCACAAAGAATTGATTAAGTTTAGGAGAAACCTAAAACCATGGGCAGAAAAATGATTGTCGGGTGCTCTAGTTTCTACCGTCGTAATGCAAGAATGAAAGGCTCAAATGACACAGAAAAGCAAAAAATTAAAAACTGATCAAAAGAGTGATATTTAAACAGAGTAAGTTGTGTATGGAGCTGTTTGTCACAAAACAATCTGAAGGTCTACAAGATCAATAGGAATCAGAGTAAAGTTAGACATTTATCTGAAGGTCTATAAATCCTCAGGCAGCAAAGTTGTAATCCAAATTCTACCTGACAGGAGTTAGAAAAGTAGTTTCTACTTAGGTGTTATTCCATAATCACACACTATAACATTTCATACATATTCTTGCGCAACATTAAGGACCTCTAGTTTTGATTTTATGATATCACAAGCCATAAATCCCAAAAAGCACCTCTGGAGAGCATAGATTTGGAAGATTAGGAAAGAGGGGAGTATTTAGGTTATCACCAAACTGAAGGCAACCATATACAGTGGTAACCAAATGTGGAAGGATACACAACATACAAACCATATATTTTCACAGGGCTATTCTAGCTTTGAAAACATAAGGATATGAACAATTTTGCAACGCAAGAGACTACCTCGTTTCATAAGTGCCAGTTATTGCTCTGAAGAGAGAAATGCGGCTTTGCATTTTGAAAGAATGACCTGACAGCATGAAATATTCTGGGGGTTTATTTGGCTCCATAGTCATAGCCAGGCTGCCAGACTGACCTCACTGCCTAAAGAGGAGATGATCCTGACAGTCCTTTCTACTTATGTCTGAATTACTGGCTTACAGGCAAATCCTTGCTGTCCCCTTTGGTTTAAGAGAGAGAACAGTGGTGTCATCCTCTCCCTGATATATACTAATATCAAACTGAAAGTTAAAGTGAATTCTCTACCCCAAAGGACTATGTCTGTTGGATGAAACTCTGGAAACTGTTGAATCAAATAGTGAAAATCACACTGAGATCAATAGAACCAGATTTTCAGTCTATAAATTTAGATCTTTTCCAAGTTGAAAAAGGACATCAGAGTATGGGCTTCCTCCAACTGTTTCTGGCTGTTTCCTACAGTATATGTGAAAAAAAAGGCTTCTGGCATGTTGACTATAATTAAGTAGATATATTAATATTAAATAATAAAATTTCTATTTTTACTACTGAGCCTTTTATTTTCCATTTACTCTTAGGTTTTCTAGATCTATCCTTTTCATCATTTTCCCTATTTTAGTTATTTATCTCACTTCTTTTCATTTTATGCTTCATATTAATTTTTTGTTTCAATGGATTCTTTATTCTGCCACACTAGCGACTGCTTCTTTCCCTAGTTCCTTTCTTTCAGTGCCTCATATTTACACTGTTCAAAGAATAAATGTACAACTGTATGAAATTATAATAGTCTACCTTGAGGTTCAGGTTCTCACTGTGAATCTCTCTTTTTCAGACATTCAGAAATCTATTTTAAGAAAATACTCATACATACTTCGCAATTGCTTATATGCTTTGCTGTTTAGTGGCCTACCTGTACCCAGTTTCCAAGGCTGATTAAATTCTCAAGGAGATTTTCAGCACTAAGATCCCATCTACTCTGCTACAAAGCATTTGGCAAATACATAGTCTCCCTTTGTTTATTTCTGCACAAGGGCAATTATTTCACTGTTTGATATTCACAACTGCATTGTCACACCAAAAATCACTACCAATATAAATGTGCCATCAGTTTAATTATATCTAATCTAATGCCCCATTTCCTTGCCATAGTTAGGCATAAGTGTTTTACAGATATGACACTGCCTGGGATTTTTTAGAGTCCAACTCCTTTTGTCTTTGAACATTTCGTAGTCTTTGGTTCTTTTCTTCACTCTGCATATTTGTGATACTGCGAAATGCTGTTTACAATCTTCGTTTTACATGTATCAATACAGAGACAGTAAGACACAAGTCCATCTCCTGACTGAAAAGCCAACACGCGGTGATACTATTTATAGAGCATTGCTCATTAATTCATTAAGGTCCCACTCGGATGTTCCTTGTTTCTCCAAACCTGTGCACTATTCTTGAGTCTCTGTGACTAACTGTCTTTTCAGTCTCTATGCTTCTGTCTTCCTGGTGCCCAGGCTTGCCATTCTCCTAGTAGCAGTGGGCATAATACAGTTTCAAAGACATACATCCCCTTTTAAATAACAACAACCAAAAAAAAACCAACCCTTGAAACAGCAGTTCTGATGGTAGTGGGGGAAATTCCCCTTGACTCTCTCTTGCCATTTAGTATCTCCCTAGAAAGTCTTTTGGAGTAACTAAAAGGGCCACTCTGGGTGGAGCCATTTTGATGTGGCTTACTCTGCTTCTCTCATCGCCACTTGGCAAGGGAGAACCTTCCCTCGTCTGTATTAAAAACATTTCTTATACAAACACTCAGAGTCCCATGACTTTCTATTGACCTCTGGTGAAAGAATAGTTCTGTAATGTCTCTGCAGCTCAGGAAAGGGCAAAAACTCTCTGCCTCCCATCTATCTTCACCAGGTATTCATCAGAAAACAATTAGCCTAGCAAAGCAATGGAGAACTCATCATTAAGACAATATTTCTCTTACAAATTTCATCAGTGCAACATGATGTGTTTGCAGGTGTAGGCTGTCATTTGATACTGTCCTATTCTTCTCCTCTCCATAGCCTTTTGGCAGGCTCTCCTTCTGTTTCAGTCTCTTTTTATTGTCTTAATGGCAGCCACCCAGGATATTAACAGAAGAACGGCTGACCTTGGTCAATAGCACTGCTTCACATATGGTCTGAAGCTCAGAAATTATTTAGGGTCACAAAGGAGTACAGTCTGTATAATGTGCCTGTCATATAATAAGATATCAAACAACTTCCCTGACATGGGGATAAGTTTTACTGCTGTGCTAAATAATGATACAGGCATTAAGAAATAACTTCTATTGTTGAATAAAGAAAAAAATATTTCTTTACAGTCATGAAATTCCATTGTCATTTTTGCTGGTTAAGCAGTAGAATAAAAATAGAGAAAATTTCAGGTCTGTTTATGATCTTGTTTTTTTACTCAGACATCCAATTTGTAAAAGGCTTTCCTTCTGGACCTTTGCAGTAATCATCTGACTGACTGTACCTAATGGAAGCACGCACCAGAAAATTCACAGAAAGAAATTTAGCAGTTTCAGAGATCTAGAAGATCTAGGAGTACCTGTTTATAATTATTCCAAAAAGGCAATAGTCTTCAGTTACCGAAGACTTCATTACCTGGAGGATCCCTCTCCAGTTTATTGTAGCTTTGCTTACTAATTACATGCACAGAAATTAGTGGCAGCTCTTTTCAATATGCTACAAATAGAACTGCTTTAAATAGAAAGAAAGTTCCCTTCCTTCTTGCACTCAAGCTCAAGCAGGGCTGCTCTGGAGGACATAGTCACGACATTGACTCTCATATGCATCACTTCCATCATCTCTTTTTTCACTCTAAAATAGGCCAATCAAATATTCTGACCACAGTCAGTTGTCCTTTGCCTGCAAAAGCAATAAGGGGAAGCCTTTTTCTTCTTGGTGAAGCCCCTATAATGAATGTAATAAAGACCAAACTAATGAAATTCTGTTGCACTCAAACAAAAATCAGTAAAAATGAATGAGGAAGTGCTGCCCTTTTAGGACAGTGTCCAACTGCCCTACTGAGACTTATCATGCATTTGTTCTTTATAGCACAGCTCTAGATGAGAAGATACATTTTTGCTAATGCCAAGATTTCTGAGAACCTATTTTGTACAGTTTACTGTCTTTGAACTCCTTTGTCTCTTCAGAAAGCCATGATTCAGAGGGAAAAAATCCTTTCTAAAAAACATTTGTGAAGTCTCCTACTTCTTTTTCAGAAATGTGGAATTTCAATCCCTTCCAACAAATTCTGCCTGGCATTACAGTCCTTGCTGCTTCATTCATTAAAAATACCAATGCAGCAGCATGAGTATATCCTTTGGGATTCTACATTAAATACAGAGTCTTACATCATGGGCTGGCTTACATCTATGTGGCCCTTTTGATGTCTCTTGGCACACCCCTGCAGCTGTCCCTTGTAGTAAGCATTTGAATTGATTAACATGCTTGCTCTTTTTTTCTTTCCTTCCTGCTCTCAGGGCTGCACCCTGAAAGATTTACCGCACTTTGGAGGGGTGAGGCACTCTGTGGATGCTCTTGAGGACAACATAATTGCTTAATCAAAATCTCCCATGAGAATGTGATCTTTGAACTTTGCTTTCAAGAATTACATTCTCTGTTTCTCTGCATATGTACAAGAGATTGTCAGAGAATAAGCTCCTAATAAGATGCACATAGATAACCAAGGGAAATGAGAGGAATAGTACCTTTAAAATATTGTCTGCTAAAATTCAGATGGTAAATCTTTAGTTCAGCAAGTAATTAAACACATAAATTGTTATTGGGGCTACTCATGTACACAGTTATGTGTATAAGCATTTACACTGTTGGGATTTAGTAATGGAAATCTAATTAAATATAACAAAAATGATTAGCAACCCAAACTGGGTTGAGTCACTGTCAGAACAACTACAATTGCAGGCTAGTGCACTGCTATTCTGGACTGAAGATATAAATCAAAACTTCTTATTTCATTAGGTTTGGGTCTTAGTGTTTTATTTTGCAATATCTAGTGGCATTAACATATTTTAGGGAATATCAAAGAGAAGATCCTTAGAGGATCTGTGGTTGCTAGGAGACTGATACTTCAGTCCTGCAAATCTTCCACACTGCAAAGAGCAAACTGGCAATAATCAGGTTTTCTTGCCAGAAAGCACTCAAACAAGAGAAGTTTACGTCTTATTGTTTAAAAATTGTGATTTAACCTTAAATTTGTAGAACAGGGAAATTTAAGAGTTGCTGTTTTTCTGCAAGTAGGCATTTTATCTTGTATCTGTAATGTGCCACCCCTGAATCCTTTTTTAATCAATAATACCTTGCAGGTCTGAGATCTAGTAATGGCAGCACAAAAGTTCATCCAGTTCAGATCTAGTTCAGCCAGCACAAAAGGTGCTGAGCTCCACTTAGGGCAGTTCAGAGAGAGAATTTTGCCATCCCAAGACCCAAGACCTGCCACCTCCATTCTTGTATGTGTACATGACCTGCACCTTGAGAAGCCTCAAACCAGCACCTTTACCACTTGCACCTCCCAGCACCTTCAGGGCCTCCTGGCTTACAACTGTAACAACAGTAAATGCATTTGTCTCCCCAGTACCTATATTTCTCAGGATACATACACTCAGTGATAAAAGTGTCATTGTGGAGGTTGTGCCACCTTGACTGGATTTCCTAATTTTACCTTCATTAAAGGAAATATCCCATATCTTCTAAATTTGAGTGGTTTTGTTACAGTGTCTGAAAGGGTATAGTAAGAATCTCAGAAATCAATGAAAGCTATAATTTTAAAGTTCCGTATTCTTTATGACCCAAAAGCAAAGCTTAGCACAAAAGTACACTATTTTTCAGTGAAATCCCACTCCATATGGGGCTTGTGCTTTGCTGGATCATTACCTTTAGTACTGTTCAAAGAGGTATACATTACAAACGTATTCACCTATGAAAAATTATGTCTATTTCCTCATTGATGGCTTTTCAGTCTCACTGTAACATTACAATATTAAATCCCAGTCTTGGGTCAGCCAGTTCATGGATTTTGAGCTTGATTCTGTCTAACTGCAAATGCTCTTATTTCTTATCATGCTCCAGGGTAGGATAATCTTCTGATCTGATACTTCAGAGTCATCATCTGACACCACAGTCAAACTCTTTTCTCCTTCATGTCACAGTAAACATATACGAAAAAGAGTGCCCATGGGAACACATGGGGCAGGGGAGAGCACAAAAAAGAAGAATCCTGGCTGAAGTCAAAGTGTGGGGGACTGCCATTTCTTTCAGGAAAACTACAACTTCCCCCAGAATCTTTTTACAGCTTTCTACTTATTCTGGTTTGTAATTATATTTAAGCACTTTATAACTGATCTAAAACCTGAGAGTTCCATGCATTTATGTGTCCTGAATGTGGTATTTGTCCCTCACTACACTAAGATTATATAGTAATAGTAACAACAAACATGGCTGACTCATTGAAAAATTCAACCACAGCTATCTTTTCTTCCTTGCCTTGACAACTAGACTATTGAATTCCAACAGGATGAAAATCTAAAAATAGCACTGCATGAAGAAAGACTGCAAGCAAAGCCACTAGATAATACAGGCTCAATGCTTCTGTAAAATGTGACACGTGCAAAAGCCAGATGTAATTTTAACAATACAGCTCCCTTTTCAACAAAGGAATCTCCAGAGTCTGATTTAATGTCTCCACAGTAAAGCCTAACTGTTCCACGTTTTGTGTAGGAGTAAGAACAGACTTTAAACTCTCAGAGAAGAACCCTTGAGAAGAATGCTAATGCACAAGACAGTGAATATAAAAAAAGAAGACCTCTTGTGACCCTGTAGCAATTAAGACACCATCAAAGTCCAGTCTAGAAGTCACCTTATACTTAAAATTATTACAATGACACAACTGGACTCAGCAATGCTGACAGAGACCAGCAGCACTGTGGCTTTGCAGAAACCAAAATCACTGCAGCTCAGGAAGTATTTTACCTTATTTACTAGACAATATTGGAGTGAGAATCTGACTGGATTTTATGCAGGAATGCAGAGAGGAGCAGGCATAAAGAGCTTTTTTACTTTCCTACCCTGACTGAAAAGAGGTGAAGAAAGGGGTAGATTAAGTAATTAACGAATTGGCTGAAAACTTAGGAAACTAAAGTTCAAGTCTCTTCTACATCTTAGCACCACTGTACAACCTTGGGGCTCGCTTAATGAACTCAAGCTTTTTGTTAAATTGATACTTCTCCAAGCCCTATCTTGTCTCACAGATTAATTTGATGGTAATTGATATTCACTATCAATCAATAGGCTCTCAGTAAGTTATCAATATAATATATCTACTTGTTATATAGATATAGTATGAATTTATAGTTGTCCCTTGTCATCTCTTCACCTCCAGGTAGATAGCATAAGATGCTTTGTAACTTAAAAAGCAAAGGGCTGAGGCATACAATTTTTTAAACCCTGTTTTCAGATGTATATTCTGCCTGTACCCTACCACCACTGGAGGCTCAAATGTACAGAGTAGGCTTTGCGTTAGTGTCTTGTAAAAAGAAAACCAGCATCAACCAACAGCACTTCTAGGAATATGGTCTCCTCTTTTCTCCCCATACTTAGATTTTCATGACTCATAAACAAAAGTGGTAACTAGAACCAGTTCATTTGATTCAAGTAACATCCTAATTCCCTTCTAGTCTGCTGTGGGTTTGGGGAGAATTTTTTATATCTCATCTTTAATATTTTTAGGAAGATGCTATTCCTTTTGTGACAAGAGAGACTGGTTTGAAGGAGGAAGATCAAAGGTGTCCTTAATATTATTCTCTGGCCTAATTTTTTATTGCTTAAGTTATCTTCTTAAACAATTACAGGCACAAATCCAAATGATCTATCACAGGCTGTGGTTTTTATCCACTGGAATAACCATTGTTCCAGAAATAGAGGTACCCCAGCTGCCTGACTTTGAAGACCTGCTCACATTGGTTGGAAGTAAGACAAAAAATATGATGAATCAATAAATAGACATTGTTTTCCACCAGTGTTGTGTGACAGGAGAAGTGAAGGCTTTGAAGTTTGGCTTTCTTTTCAAGGAAGTACCTATGACGTTGTCAGAGTATATCACTGCACCTTGTTTGTTTTACTCTTCCTTGTCCGCAGGCAAGTTCATAAGTGAAAAAACTGTAAACAATAATGTTCTGGTTTTAGGAGATTCACTCAACTCCCCATTGCATGGGCCTCAGGGAAGCAATGGTGCCTTAGGAACTGACTCATGTTGAAAGTAGTAAAGCAGAGAGCAAACCTTGTTTGTTGGAGGAAATGTCTGCGCTGGTTTATGTCACCATTTCTTTGTGGGGGTTCAGTCACAGTCAGAAGAGTCAGAAAGGACTACGAAAAATGTCTAGTCTGTCCTTTTGCCCTAATACAGCAAAGGTGTATTTAAATCCTCCCAAACTTTATGGGACATCTCACAGCTATTATAGGCAATCCCCTCAGTACTTTGTGATTAAAATAGTCCACTTAACATTTTCTCTAAAACTTTTGGCTTTGTTTTGAGTCATTATTTCCTATTCAATTCAGACTGAATCTGGAAAATGGTTGATTTCCTTTCTCTTTGCAGCCATCTTATCCCTACTTGAAAATAGTTCTCTTTACTCATTTCAGTCCTGAATTTTGCTAGGAAGAGTTTTCTAGTTGTCTTAGTGTTGTGGTTACCTTCCGCTGAACCCTTCTTTTAGGAGTGGTACTGAAAACAGCACAAAGTTGACGACCACAATAAGAAAAATAAAAGGTGAAACTGTTCAACAGCATCACAGGTCCACTCCTATCATCTGGATAGACATAGATACAGTTAGAGCAGAAAATGCATGTATTGTAACAAACAAAGCTCTACAATTGTACGATGTAGGAATTTTGCTGTTCTGCCTGTGCTCTCATCTCTCTCTTCAATTTTCCATTGCCAATATTCATGAACAGACATAAAGATGCAAACACTGAAATGCATAGGATTAGCTGTGTTAGAATTCATATGCCACCCTTGGTCATGACAACCCGAGCTTTGGTCCCAGTCAGTATATGGTTGTCGTTAAAAAGTCACAAGTCAGTGGTCCAGGATATTGCAGTTATTCCTGGCTGTCTCAGATACAATTTTATAATATCTATTGACAAACAGAAACTTTTCAAATGGCAAGTACTGTGGCTAAATACTTTACCATAATGTCTGTAATTACAGTTACCAGTGTCTGAGTTATAGATACTTACCAATGTCTATAACATAGACACCCACATAAGTATACTGGCAATGTGCAGTCAGAAGAGTCATGTATTAGTTTATGAGACATAGACTGCAGTGTGTACTGTAGGTGGAGAGGTCCCACTGAAGTTAAGCTAGCTGGAAATGAAGTGTACCAAGGGTCATTTGGAAAAAGAATGTAACTTCGCCTCACTGTTTTAAACTTTTATAATTCCATGGAATCATATGTTGCTGGACAACTGTAAAGAAATATAGTTCATCAATCCATTCTCTCTAGAAAAAAAGTGCTACTGTGTTGTCTTAGCATCATAAAAGAAACAAAAATACAGCACATTTCTTTCTCTATTTTAGCTGGTCAGATTGCCCAGATTGGCTTTCGTCTTCATATGAGGAGTTTATACAACCCCTAATACCATAGATCCTCTTCTATTTTGATGGCTTCAAGGACTATTTTAATACAAATGAGCATTTTAATCACACTACCTATGTGTATATGTTCATATCATCTGACTGAGGAAAAACCATATCGAACAAATCAAGTGGCATCTTAGCTGTCATTTCAAGGCATGAAGCCTTCTGTTTTCAATAGTCTTTGTTTAGGTTTTACTGGATGATTTGCCAGGCAACATAAAGAAGAGGTGCATGCTCTTTTGGGACTGTTTTTTGAGAGGGACTATGGCATTTCATGCTAGCTGAGAGCATCGAGCACAACAGAAATCAGCTTGACTCATCAAACCAACCCTTTAAGAGCAGCCCCTCTAGTGGTATAAATCAGCAAGGCTTGACTTCTCTGTAGCTCTACTAATTTACCCCTATGGGGAATCATGCTCTGAGACTACAGAGTGAAAAACAAACTAAGGAAGCAAAACAAAGACCCTAAAATATTAGGAAATAAACCAGCTTGAGAATGCTGTTTTTCAAACCATGCAAAAGGGAAGCCTGCAGGTTACACTTTCAACTTAATTTGTGGCTGTTTGATGCATGTTCATGCATGCATTCTATGCTGTAGAGGACTTGATGGCCTATTGTGAGAAAAATGCCCAAGATTTCCTTTTATAATATCTCTGGTTTGGTCATTCCTCAGTCTTTTTCTGCCAAAACTTCTGCCAATTGTCAAATTGAACCTTGCCAAGGATTTTTAAAAGAGTGATGCTGAAAAGATCTTCAACTGTACATACAGAAAAAGAAAAAAGAAGGAAGACCTACTGTATGCTGAAGGTCAGACATGTTCGGGATAACTTAGATGTGGTTCAAATATTCATCTTTCACTAAGAATGATAGTGAACATGGGAATAATTGTAGAATATCTGATTAAGAATGAGGAATGTTTAACAGAAACCACCATAATTAAGGTAGGAGAAAACTGAGCCCTTTCATCTTGGTAATATCAGGAATCCTGTGGCAATTCCCAGCCCAAAATCCTGATCAATTGACACATGAAGCATCAAGCTCAGAAGAAAAGTTTTCACTGCATGAAATTTTTCAAGTTATTTTCTAACTGGTAAAAAGAAAATGTAATGTGAAGTGAAATGAAGCCTTCATGGTCAAGCAAGCTGAGAAACCAAGGATGCAGAGAAGTGGCATAAAACACAACAGTTATAGCAAAACTAAGTTTTTGTTAAGAGAACCGATTTTATACTCATTACATGTGCCTTTATCTACTAAGTGTTCTGACCTATCTGGATTTGCATAAAGCAATTCTTAAAGTACTTAGCTAAGAATTACTGTCTAAAACTGATATAATGGAGAGTAAATCAAGATTATTAACCTGAATTAAAATTGCATTTTTTATAAAAAAGGAATGTGTTAAATAGGAAGTCTGTTGGGTTGGGAAAAGTTTATTGGAACTTTAGAAGTTTTTTGACACATCTTGTTACAAATGCTAATTAATGACTTTAAGTCATCAAATAGGTTTGCCAAATTATAAAGCTGTTTGGAGATATTGACAACAATTGGGAAGTGCATTTATGAATTCATTTAGTTATAAGTGGAATAAGGGGAACAGGATGAAATTTTACATAAAGCCACCAACATAGGCTTCATGTTGTGGGATTTGTCATTTGGAGGCAGCAGAGAAACAGAGATCTAAGTGCACTGTGAAACTGACTGTAAAACAGCTCTAAGTCTACAATGTGACAAAACTGTGGGAAATCTGAGACAAGCCTAAGATGCACTGCAGATATATTTTCTTTAGAGTCAATGAAGCGTTCATATTATTATATGAGGTACTGCCAAGGTGTTTTATATGTGATGTACAGCTCTGATCACCCACTTTCAAAGCAGATTTAAATTAATTTAGAGTAGATCCAAAGAAGGGAAACTGAAATGACTGAGAGAAAGAAATATAATATTATGAGAGCAGTCAAAGAATCATGTCTTGTTTTCCCTCTCAAATAAGATATCTCTTCAGAAATGCATATGGGATTTTTTTTAAAAAGGGTGGGAGTAATAAGCTTTAAACATAAAATTGGTACAAGATCAAACAGAGATAAACTAGTCGTACAAAATTTAACATAGTTGCAATCACCCTCTAATTTCAATGAGTCTGGCAGTGTTTGGGAACACACAGGGAAAAAAAGACATCTGACTCTTTGAAGAGGGAGTGCAGCAGCCTTAAGGACATTGTATGACAGAGTATCGATGTTCTGGAAATAGACATTCAGGTATGGTGTGAAAATTTTAAGTGTTGAACTTGTTCATCTGCTCTAACACTTAAAAAGAAAATGTATCAGTTTCTTTACTGAATTGGGTCCATTTACACCATATCTTTGTTATATGCAGTTAGCACCAAAAGTCTGAGTTTCTATTTATCACCTAATTCTGCTTTGAAGAATTTCTTCTTTCACCCTAAAGAATCATCAGAAGTTGGTTCCAAGTAGGGAGAGGATGCTATGAAGGTGCAATGCTACTCTCAGTAGTGGTGAGAGGTTTGGTATATCTTACTCATGGTTGTATATGTCTAAACTGGTTGACAGATTCTTTTCCTCAGGACAGACATGCAAACACCCCAGACCTTAGTGAAACCATCCCATTCTCTCTAGTTTACTTGATGTTCATTTTTCCAGGGGAAAATGTCTTATGGTCTCAACAAGTTCCTTAGCATTGCAGGAATATAGGATGTTAGTCTTGAGCTCTTCTGTCTTCTCCACTCAGGAGTTAAGCCTCTTCACCTTTTATATATGAACTGTCTTTAGAAGGCCTGAGAATATTACAGATGTTTTAAGGCCTGTGTTGTGGAGGTATGCTTAAAGGAGGTGCATTCTGAACAAAATATCTATTACAGTGGAAAGAGTGGAGAACTGGGCTCAATTTTCTTTGTGTCTCCATGACGATTTCAGGTAAAAGTTATACAGAAAGATTCTCCTTCTTTCACAAACATCTATTAGACATGTTCAAAACATGAAGCCAAATAAAATGCAGACGGACACTTCCTCTAGCTCTATTAAAGTTCCTATAGTTTAAATTTTAGTGTTTCTTCAGACAACTTCAGTTGTGAGTGAACTCTTATTTACAGCTCTCCTCACCACAGATATAAAAGCAATTACCAGAATACTAAACAAGTCAGAGTAATAACAGTCAGTCTAAACGAGCAGCAGTAATTTCCTGCAACTCATTCTTTTCTTGTACGTTTGATAGCAACTAGCCAACATGCCAATCCAATGAACTCAATGGGAAGGCAAACGAGCACTTAGCCAGGCTCTGGGTCCTCTCTCTCTCTAAAATGAAACATCTTTTTCCAAGAAAACAAAAAATAATAAGGAAAAAAGAAGGTAAAAATGTCACCTTCAAGGTATTCCTCCCTTGTCACACATATGTTGGGAAGATGCAGAAGGAGTAAAATTGACCTGAAAGGTCTTAGGGAGTGGAAAATTCATGATACTTAGAAGGTATGAAATCTCCTAATTGCTTATAATTCAGAAATTGATACTATAATAAAGGAAATAAACTATAAACACAGAATTTACCAATGACATCACCATAAAATTGAAAAGAATGATAGACTATCAGCATGACATTTTATTTTATTTTAAAAGCTTTTGGTTCAATAACACTATAAACACAAATCATACGACAAAAATTCAAAGATTTTGGTCACTATATTAAGTTTGACGTATGTCAATGACTAAGCATGTTCTGTCTTTATCTTGAGGTTGTTTGACTCATTAATCAAAAATAAGGAGATAAAAAATTAGAGGATCACGGTATTTTTCTTTCACTCAGCTGACTTGAGGACAACAGAGGTTGTCATGCTATCTAAAAACAACAACTACATTCTAGAGGGGAAAAAAACCAGTAGAATTCCCTGGAGTTTCCACTAACAGCATCCCTACTTTCATTCAAGCCAGCAAATCAGTTTGTTCTCAAAGAGTATCAAAGAATATCAACTTGCAATCTAGAATAAGAGGTGAGGAGCTGGAGAGTTGGAGAGGGATATGATTTGAAGAAAAAAGAAAAAGACAAGTGATTGGCCTTATGAAAATCTGCTCCAAAATGGACTTTTAAATGCTCGGCATTTCCAGAAAAGAAGAGTATTGTCAGTTCTGTTTTTCACACTTGCTTTTTTCAAATACTTGGGAGCAAGTCAACTTTCTACCAGTACTCTTTGGCACTGCCTGAAAGTGCTTCTAGGCAAAGTTTTCATACCAAATACTTTTGTAAAAAGGAAAATCTTCAAACTAGTCTCAGTATTTTAAGTAGGAGACTGTATATGGAAATGTAGGATAGAGTTTTACAAAGGCCAGTCTTTTTGTTAAGAGTAAAAATTATTATTTGTAGGCTGATTAAATAAATTCTTTAGTCACACTGCATTGATATTGTTGGGAATAAAAAAAAGGTGTTTAAATAACATCTGTTATTTCTGTAATTAAAGATAATTACCGATCTTAATTAAAAATATTTTATTTAAAAAAAAACCACACAGCTTCAATCACACTGCTCAGTTCAGGCATCAAGAAGCGCTTGAAATAAATCAACCTAGTAGCAAGCAGCAACCTATAAATGATGTACCATAAAGGTCACTCTTGTACCAACATTTACTTCAGTCTTTTTGCTTGAAATAGTTCCCAGAAGACTATGGACAAGATTGGTCCTAAAATTCACCAATTCAGAGCTGTTCGTAATATATTTTTAAATTGACTCAATATGATATTTCTGATAGGAGCCTTCTTAGAGAACAGTGGGAAGATGATTTAGCCTCTAAATTTTCATAGGATATATCAATGGCTGGGGTCTGGCTAGAAAACAGCAATTTTGCCCTAGTAAAATTTTCACCTTGTGAAAATAGAACTGCTTCAGAAAATCACAGAATTTTTAAATTATTTTTAGTTGCTAAAGGCTTTTGCAGTGGGGGATTAAGAAAAAAATTTAAAAAAGAAGAAGAAGGAGAAGAAGGAGAAGATGGTAAAGAAGAAGAAGAAGAAAGAAAAGAGGAACAAGAAAAGTATGAAAAGAAAAGGACTTTCTTAAGGAATACAATTATCTGAAAAAAATAAACTGTTTTGGATGAAAACTGCATCTCTACAGATGCTTTTATCTTTGTTTTCAGCAACTTGAGTTTGCATATGCGCATTTGACTCTCTTGCCTTAAAGCTAGGATATTCCTCTGAAATACATGTAGACTCTAGTCCTTTGTCTGCTCCTATTTGTTTACTGAAAGTTGATCCCCATCAAAAGAAGCAAGGAGTGTTGCAGTGCCACAGCCTAGAAAGGGCTCTGACCTGGGTCAGAATATCCTCCTTGAGGAGAACTGACCTGAATCTATTGCTCTCATATTAGACAAGAGCCCTTTTCTCACTGCACAGGCTGTCAGGGAAAGGCAGAGGGGAACATTTCCAGTTGTTGGCAACTTGGCTATTACACAAAGCAAGCAGCTTTTATTATGAGGTGGCAAAAAAAAGTGCCCTAGCATAAAAATAAAATAAAATAAAATAAAATAAAATAAAATAAAATAAAATAAAATAAAATAAAATAAAATAAAATAAAATAAAATAAAATAAAATAAAATAAATAAAATAAAATAAAATTTGGCAAATAGTTCAGACAGAAGTAGTTGCAGGTTGGTTTAATTTTCTGGTTTGTTCAGGAGCCAGACATTTGCTGTGCTTTTTTTTTCTCCGCTAATATTTGTTTGGTATTGGCAGCCAATGACTCACTTGCTTTCACAGATGAGCCAGCCTACAGTTCCTTTTCTCCATCCTGTGCTTTAATCACACAAAACATCCCCCACTCCGATCCTGTGAGTACAGGAATATTCAAAGGACTAGGCAAAAGCAATACCAGGTACCTTCCCTTATGTCTGTGGATATTGACAAAACAGAAGGACTGAAATCAGATATTCTGAGTGCTAATCTCTCTTAATGGGTGACTCCCACAGTTCGAGGCAAAACAATAGTGAGTGACACTGGAGAAAACTACATCCAGTCTCCCCAAAATGACAGGAACATGATGATTAGGGCAGCTTTTGAGAGTTCATCTCCAGACATTGTTTAAGATATTTCCGGTACAGTATGGAATTCAATGGATAGATATAAATTAAGAGGAAGTAATTATGAATCCCTAGGTTAGATTTTTAATCTCAAAGTTTGAGATTTATCACAAGCAACACTGTGCTTCCAGCAGACATGTAGGCACCATGTAAGACGTGTATTACATCCATTACTGGGAAGTAGAGGAGGGCTTTTCCTGCAGCTGGCTTCTTGTGTACAAGGTTATGTTGAATGCCTGAAATCCTTAATGTATGTCATCAAAAATTATCATGCAAACACAAGCCTGACTGACAATTTATCTAATGGGTAAATCAAAAGTAAATGAGAAGAAGGGAAGATGTGTCACCCAATGAACAGTTTGTCATTTAGGATGTTTTATTAGGCAGTTTGACAAATTTCCTGCTGGCTAACTGATCAAACTTACGTTTCCCTATTTTTAAACTTTAACTTATTTCATACTCAGATATGATTGTTAGCCATTAATCAATAAGGTTTAAAGTGTTCTTGAATGCCCTCAGTATAAATAAGAGATTCTGTGACTGTGGGATTTATCTGGCTCTAGTGATTGCAGGATTGCTCTGAGTGCTTATTCCTTAGATACAATAAAGCAGGACCAGGAGGATTGGTGAGATTCTGTGCCAGTGCTATGGTAAAAAGAAATGGAAGCAGCTATTAAGGATCTGCATGAGATAATAATTAAAAGAAACTAAAGGGTTAACAAGACTACACTTTTGACATGAGTAATGCCAGAAAGATTAATGAGTCTCCGTTCTACAGATAAGTAGGGATTTACAGCATCTATACGATAAAAAGAAATGAGACAGATTAATGGAATGGCCACCTACAGCACTGCTGGGATGTGAAGATTCTGGGCTACAGGAGAGCTAAGCCACTGCCAAAGGGTTAATGGGAGTCTGACTGTAGGGACAGGCAGAGCACCTGACGAGTTGTAAGCTATAGCCTGGGTGGCAGAGAAAGGGTTAACGAAAAGCTGTCATGTATTGAGATGCTAATTGTCAAGATAGTGTATTACTTGAGGAAAGGAGGAAAGTAATTTGATTACTTGAAACTCCCACGAAGGAGGGAAGCTTGTGTCCCTTCCATCTGTCGTCTCTGTGAAAGATGATGAATTGAACTCAAAATTCACGTGTGATGAAGTCACTGTTATTTCCCAGCCAGCCGGGCACTGCTGCCATGCCCACCGTGCCGAGGGTAGCACCGCATTTCAACTTTTCCTCTGAAACCCGGGAGGCACAGTAACCTGTTACTTGCTGCTGCTTGCTTTTTTTTATTTTTCCCCTCCCCGTTTTCTGCCTCAGCGCTACAACTGAGTCATTCTGTTGCCCATGGCTCGTGGGTATACAGTGCTCCTGCAGCGTGCTGCGTTATTCCCCAGTTCATCTGTCAATGTTATTTTCAGCTAATGCAGATGTGGGGTTCGCTTACCGGAGCTCTGTAGACACTTGTCGAAAACCATTTGGAAAGCCTTAACTATGCATAAATCTGCAGAGTGAATGTTTTCTTTCATTCACTTCCTCCTATTATTTGATTTCTCGTAGGCCTCTGCAGCAGAGATGGAGAAAATAAGGTAAGTGAGACAGTTTATTTACATCTCATTATAGAGAAGAATGTTCTGTTGCACAATGAATGATACAGGCTCTTGGATAATATTTTGCTTAATACGATCAGTGTAAAATACTGGATTGTATGATGCTGCAAGAGCAGCTGTGTCTTAGAGACAAAAGAAAAGGAATGTGGTTATTCTAGTATCTGTTTAGCAGATATGTCAATTCAGAAAGGATGTTTTACAGGCGAACATGTTTTATTGCCAGATGCAGAGGATATTTGATTATATAAATGTTGTAGTCACTTGTCCATTTACTGCAAGAGCCTGCCATTCCATTTAATGAGGAAAGTGGATCAATAATTCATGAAAAAGCTGAAGAAAATATAGGCTTGACTTCAAAGCATCTAATTATTGTGGTTTGTTTCAATATAGTGCTGTAACATTGGTGTTCGATTTTTGTTTTATATTGTATAACAGCCAGATAAATCTTGTCTCCTCTGTGTTTAAAATGTTGTCATACTGTATCAGTTTCTCAGATCATCTCTCTGCTTTAAGCAAAAGGAGATGGCTTTTATAAACATAAGTTTTCCATCTCACGTCTGAGTGCAAGTCTGCTTTGGGGAATATTGCTTTTGTGTATGTTTTTCGGAAAGAAAAAGAAAGAAGAAAGTATTCTAGCATTTTTTTAAAAATAAACTTTTAAAAAATCAAATCCTATCTATTAATAAAATCCCCAGGTACTATTAAGGTGATAGGTAAAAGCTTAACTTTTTACTACTTTTGACATACTTTATGGATTTTCTTTAACTACCCAAAACACTGGTCGTGCTTTTATTTGGCTTTATTGGACAAGCCCAAATTCCTTCTCTGAACCTGGTGGCTCAGTTTGGTTTGTGACAACTGTTGTCCAAGCACAACTTTTTAGATTCCTCGAGTTTGCAATGGCTATCCTGAGTTGCAAGAAATTCAGAAAAGTTCTAAAATTCTGGAAATTACTGGTGAAGAAGTGGAAAATGTGAAAGAACAGAGATTTGTCTGAGTGTTTAATGAATTCTAGGCTGGAAACCAAATTCTAGTTTTGATTTGAGAAGGAAGAGGTTAGGTCTCTTACAGTGTACTCAAAGAATCACGTAAAAAGTTGTAGTAGAATTTATTTATAAAGTGCTTCAGTTGTACAATTTTTGAAGTATATCATGATGATGAAAGTATTATAACTTTGGAGCTGAGAGAAAAACTCTATGTGATGTATTCTGGTTTTGTGTGTATACAAGCACTACAACGTCAAAGCTGTGAGTTTTTCCTGAGTAATGACTGAGAAAGCACCTTGGTATGTGGTCCTGCATTTAGTAATAATTCTGCACAAGATCATCTATGGTAAATGTATACTCATGACATGAATTACTGTCTGAGAAGATGCAAGCAAATATATATTTATATGTTTGCTTGATTAGCATCTGTGCACCAACACAATACAGCACTTGTAATACTCCCCTGAGCACATCTTGGCCTCTGCTTTTAGTAGACAGGCTCTTGACACATTTGCAATAAGGGGCTGCAAAGCCCAGGAGTTTGAGCTTAGGAATGTGTTGAAAAAGAAAGAATTTGCTATGACAAGAGTAAATAACCATAAAGCTCCATTTTCCTAGTACCCGAGTTTTACAGCTGTCAGGCTGTGCCTCAGCACTTCTTAGTCTCAGTCTGTATAGATGGAAAAGCCCATCCTGTTTCTCTGAGGGCAGTGGCAGCGTAGCCATTAAATCAAATATGCAAAGGGTCAGGCTGTGTCAGGACTGTGTTAATGAAGCTTTCTGTCTGTAATTCTTGTGTGTACAAAGTTGTTTCCGACAGACGTTTATCCCCACCACCCAATCCAGTGTAAGGCTAATGCAGGGGCTCCCTGTGCTCCCAAGCAGAGCCGTGAGTGGGGCTGGGGGAACTCTGCCAGGGCCCAGCACTGAAGCTGCTCTGCTCCATCTCTAACTTTTCCACACTCCCTGCCTATAGCTGTCATCTTGGATATAATCTTACAGAATTTGTAGCAGATTAGTGAAACAATAATCCATTCAGGAGACATTCTTTAAATACTTGGTGAACCTGCAGACCTGAGAGAATTAGATTTTTCATAAACCTATCCACAACTGGCACCCAGGTAAAAATCTGATTACCTTGTCTTTTAAGCACAGTGCCTTAGAGAGGCTGTGAAGAGAGACGGCCTGAAGCCAGGGGAAGGAAGAAAGAGACAAGAAGGGAAAGGGCAGGCCAGGAGGAAAGTGCTATTTTTTGTTACTTGTAGAAACCAGTGTAACACCACAGGAGAAACCATTCCCACATGACATTTGAATATGTTCTGCCCTATCCGGTGGGCACAGCTCCTTCCCCACTCTCTTTTTGCAACCAGATGAAGATGTGCCATCGTTTTTTAGCTGAATGAAAGTTGGTCCGAGGACTAGTGGATGAGCACACACCGGCTTTGGAGCTGGGGTGCACAAAGCATACAAGGCTCCTGCAAAAGAGGGAGGAAAAGGGGTCTGAAATTTGCAAAAAGCAAACAAACAAAAGCCTTGTTGTAGAATCAGGAGAGGATGAGCAAGGTGGATACCCACAGGATAACCTACACAGCCAGGCTGAAAACTGTCAGGGCTAGAGAAATCCAGGTTTGCATTCCACAGTGTACTTCAAGACAAGAAAGCCTTTTAAATATGAAGAATAATTGCAGAGAATTACAGTTCTCAGAGATGCTGACAGTCCACTCTGACAGTCTGCAGCAGCCCACAGGGCCAAAGACTTTAAAAAGGCTGTTCTGGAAGTCTTTGGGTGAACTTTGTACCTTCTTCAGCACAGTGCATCTGGGGCATACCCAGTGAAGGGGTTGGCCAGGCCCATTCATAGAGAAGGGCAAAGGCAGCAGCCTCCAAAACTGGTCCACTGATGACCCATGCTTTAATCAGCCTCAAATTCCCTGAGCCAGGGCAGCAGAAGCAACGGTGTGGTGAATTAATACACCTCTCTCTGTTACATTCTTTCACTCAGAAACACGTTGGAAAGATGCAATTCATCTCACATAACACACTAATAATTCCCCTTGCAGACCAAGGAGCCACTGTGACCTGCAATGTCACATCCTGTCCTTTTCAGCAGGGGCTTGCCATGACAGCTTCATAGGTGGAAGGAGCAATAGGAAGCAGAGTTGGGAGGTTATCCATATTTACAGGCATCTTCTAGAGGTGGAAACATGCTCTTTTGTGCTAAAACTTCAACTAGAAAAATGAGTTACTGCAATGAAATCTTCACACTGTGAACAATACTTAGCAGTATGTGGTGTTTATAACATCACAAGGTGCCAATATATTAGGCGGGGAGTAAGGCTAGCTACTAATCACGAACCGCTTGAGGATCTGCAGTTATGTAGGTTGGCTGTGTATGGTTATGCAGTCACTTTAAACATTAATTGCTTCTAACTACAATCTCTTAAATACAAGGTTTTTATTAATCTGGTTCTTTTTCACGTCTATAAACAAGGACTGAAATCCTTAGTTAATTAAACTAAATTTTGAATACCCCTGTACTATCTTATTTTGACTCTTAGCAGTGTGTGTTGTCTTCAGTGCATATACTCAAGAGGAGCACATGCCTTCCAAGTCTGAAGACTGTTGTGGCTGGCACACAAAATAGCAAACCTGGAAACTGTTCCTTAAAGTCAGATTTAATCCATAGCACGGCTAGTTGTGCAAACAGAAGACCAGTTCCACTGCAACTCATTCTTTGCTTGCATTTAATTCTGCTTCAAATACAGGTTATAACACTCAACCTTTCAAGTGAAAGTGTTGTGGGGTTTGGCATGAGACCTCCAGACAGATTTTTGTAGACAAATATTGAACAGATTCTCAATGTTTCTTACATTGAGAAGTATCTCACTCTGCAGGAAATGGCAGTTAAAGTGACAGATATTGTTCAATAAAAGCTTTTTCTCTTTTAAAATACGGTCCTAAAATTTCACTGACAATTCAGAAACTCTGAAAATCAATATTCTTTGTTCTAAACTTTCAAAATCCACAATAGGCTGAAATGTGTGACTAGAAGTACAGGAAACAGGACACATCACCACCATCAACTGCCAGGCTTATGTAATTAGAGTCTGTAAGGAGGCTGACATTCTATTTTCTAGACTGCAATGTAAACATGGTATTCCCCAATTGAGAGTTACTTCAATTTGGTAGCTTTGGTAGTGGCACTTTACTAACCATCCATGTCTCAAGGAACCCATGACACAACAGTTTCATTTCATTGTAGTCCTTGTTTCAGAACATAAGAAAGTAAAAAGTGATTTGTTTTGCACACGCAGCTAGTAGCAACAGAAGATTAATTAAAGTTTGAATTTTCAGACTTGGGCTTTCCTCAAGCATGTTTGAGTTCATCTGCAGTAAGGAAGGAATATCAGTGTCTTCAACAGGAATGTCATAGGTATGTGCAGCTACTGTGGCAGTTTAGTGAAAATGAGAATACATTCCTAAGTGCCCACTAGATCATGCTGCCTTCCTTGGACTTGGTATAAATTTAGCCCTCTTCATATGCTAATGAACACACTGTGATTTCCTGTCATCCCTACCTTGTCCTTGTTCTTCCTCTCACCCTGCATCCACATTAATTTTACCATAGTTATTTGAAAGCAAGGAAAGGATATTTTTTCCAGAAATTTAACCAACAAACATAGTTTACTTTACCCTAGGTCTTCACATCCATAGCTGGTAAGCTGGCAGCCACTGCCTTGGACAGAGGCACAATGCCACAGAACAGCAGCGTCTGCAAGGCTCTAGCTAAGGCGGGGACTTCAATCTCTAGCTGAGGATACAAGCAAAGACAGGGCACAGGGCAAGCTCATAAGAAATAGTGCTTAGGGAAAAGGTAATGTGAAAGAGCCATGAGTTTAGGGTCAGTAGGAGTTATAATAGAAAAGTCACCTAGCTGGGTGAATGTTTGGTCCATTTTGAAAAAGGGAGGAAGAGAAGGAAAGGAAAAAGAGACCTGTCTACTTATATTCAGACAGGTAAAGCAGAGTTTCATTTTCCTCTGTTTTGTAAGATATTTCCATCTCTCAGGCAGTCCCAACAGCAGTGAAAGCCCAGCAGTGCTGTTTTCATCATATCTGTTCCTCCACTCTGCTCTCCAAAGCACGAATACAGCACAGCCAAACCGCCTTTCTCCCTCTCCTATACTCAGCTTTCAATGGAAGCAACGTACACACAAGGATATATTCATAGACTCAGGGGAACTGGGATCAGCTGGGGCACAGAGCCTTGCTGATCTACCTATACTAGCACCTCTGAGAATGTTATTAGTGCTGTCGGGGGCAGAGTGTACTTGTGCAGCCTATACTTGTATAGCTTATACTTGTGTAGTCTGTCACACTTTACTTCCGCAGTTACTGTTACCTGTGCTAGTAAGTCAAATTAGCACTACTTAGCTGAAGCAGCTAAGTGCCCTACAGCCATGTGCCCTGAACCTCTGTATGCTGCTTGGAAGAATCATCTAAAAGGCAGTGATGCGTGTACAGAAGGCATAATTTCCAGTCACTTGATGCAATAAGTGTTGTGTTATTACAACTTTTACCTCTAGGTAAATATTGAATGGACTGAAAGTGTCCAGCACACAAGAAACACAACAGGAACAGAGGGCAGAATTGATTCAAGTTGAATGAAACCAGGCATAACTGTGTAAAGTGGCCCGCAGGGACAAGTGGGAGCTGAACAAACATCTGAAGAAACCAAGGAAGTAGGTAGGAGGAGATGAGCCATGACATCAACTGGGAGCTGCAGTGAGTCATGGGGAAGAGGCTGGACCTATGTGATACCAAGCTTACAAATAATGCTCTGCTTACCCCTTCCTTGCAAGGCAAAGTGCATCACTTAACAGTATAACAAACACTCAGGGAAAAAAGGAAAGGGCATTTTGGACAAATAATTAAGAGAAGAAAAGTGTTCATTTCTTGTAGTGTTCATGCTGAGATCAAAAGCTTTGTAGCACAGGGAGTAGATCTTCCAGAACAGAGCTTTTTTGGTTTGGTTTTTTTGTTGTTGGATTTCACCCCCATCCCTTCCCCAAAGATTCAGTGATGCTCAATGGTCAGAAAACTCAAAGGTGGGGAAATTGAATGCTCTCTGTAGTCACTATATTTCTAACAGCAGCTAGACATCAGTTTATATAAGCTTTCTGACCAAAGCTATTGGTGGATGTGTGCTGAACATTGACAGCAGTGACTTACGAAGTAAACAGTGGCAATGACTGCAGCAGTAACAAAACTCAAGAGTATAATAAGTTCCAAGTTGCATACCCTAGATGGTTCAAGGGCAGAATAGTGAACCGCTTTTGAGTGTTCTGTGGTAAAATCAAGTACAATCTGAGTGCTTGCTACTGCAACAGTGCACAGACTGATGAAAGGAAAGAGATAACTTGTCTGCAACACTCTATTACAGGCTTTTGCAATTGCCAGCTCCACTCCTGCTAGCATGGCTTAGGAAATTTAATTTACCAATCAATTCTTGATTTACGCATAAGTGACTTTAGAATGCATTCAAATAAATACTCCGTATCACTACATTTGATTCAATGTTCTTTAAAAGTCAAAAGCATGTGAAACATACCAAAACTATGAAGATTTTCACATTTAAAAAATCAAAGGGGCTGAATAATCTTGGTGTTTTAGTGATGACCTGGAGTCAGTTCAGCATGAAGTACAATGTACTGGAAAATAGGGAGTAGATAGTGAGTTATAATCATGCTTTTTGGAATTCATGATTATGAGGGTTGTGTAATTTACAGGGCCTTCAAATGGGATAGCTGGATCATAAATGCCTATAGCTTCATGGTAGATTTCTCTTGTGTGTAATCATTCTGCTTCTTTTGTGAACTGCACAGCTCTTGTTATTTAGCTCTTCCAGGACTAACAAGATCTACCTCATTGAACAGTGCACAGAGTCACTGCTTATTGCTTGGTTTCTAGTAATGTTTATATTGGGATAAAAAGGGCCTCCATGTCTCATGCAGTTTTATTGACTCTTAGAGCACAGCTTTCTTCATACATGCATTTACAAAGCTCTGAAAAGCATTGAGAAACCTGTCTTTCACCCTGAACTTGCCCAGCTATTACCACATCAATAAAACCATAACTGAGAAGCTGCATGTGAGAGAAGATAAACATACCTCCTGCAGCAGATTTGCATCTAGGAAGCCAAATGGTATTTGAGAAGAATATTGCAGCACAGAGGCAACAAAACAGTAATTAGCTGAGTTATGTGACATACTAAGACATCATGACTACACAAATATAATTTCATCTATTCAGAGTGAAAATGCGAATTTTGGCCACCTCATCTTGATTTTTCCCATCTTTAAAAGGATAAATAGGAAGAAGAGGAGAGTGTCAAGGTGTCTTAGAACAAAAGAGGAGCTTCAAACTTTTTTCTGGGAGCCTCTTCAGGGTGTCTCTCCTGTGCTACAGAGATCCTCATGTTCACAAGAAGCTCTCGTGACTCAACAGCTCCAAATTGCTGTCCTCAGTTCAACAATGTCAAGATTCATACCCTAGTCAGAGCAAAGGGCCTTAACTTTGAAGATTCCATACAAATCAGATCAAACAAATGAGCTTATTTTATGTTTCTGTTATCTGTAACTGTCATTTTTACAAAAGGATCAGCTTAAGGAGCCTCTCTATTTTTAAGGCCTTCCAAGAGCTAAATTGGAATTCCCAGCAATGAATGGCATCTTAATATTTTGCTTCACTATCTCCCAAGAGCTTATTTGTACACCAGGCAATTTGAAGAAATAAGCAATGAACACTCCTCTTTTCTGCATGTTTCTGTTTAAAAAGTGTTACATCTCTATGCTGCCATTTAACTCAGGGATGCTGGTTTAACCAAGGCACTGCACAAATTAACATGGTTTTCAATGCTTCAGCTGTACAGAGTAATCTACAGATAGAAATTGTCTATATATCTCTATAAAAGGTGTTACCGCCAAGAAGTCCTACAGATGTAGGTGCTTGAAACGACTTATAAGTGGAACTAAATGCACAGCAAATGACTTTGCACACTCATATTTAACTAAGTTTGTAACTTCTGGGTCACTTGCCCTTTGAGTTATTATTTCCTCCTGGTATGAATCTTGTCTCAGTCCTGTAACAAGCAAGTTGTATTTCCAGGGTATTAGTCAGAAACAGTCCAGACCATCATGTACCAAATATATTCCAAGACTTAATACATGCCATGAGTGGCTGAAAAATAAATGTTTTGCAGCTTTACCCAATATTCTTCACAACTCAGCAGGGAACTTGCAACAAGGTACATTCACAGACAGAACCACATTCTTCATGATTGGGAAAGTGCTGCTTTCTATAGGGAAATAAAGGTTTTTAGGCTGCATATAAACAATCTATAGCACTGTAACAGTTCTTTTTGAATTCAAAATAAATTGTATGCTTAGCTTTGACTCTAAGTTTGTGAATAGCAACAATGCTTTTATTTGTATTTGCATTTTGATTTAGATTGATGAGATACCAACAATTAAAGAGTGAAAGATCAAGGGAGTCAAATAGTCTGGAGGCTGGATAAAAATGAGAAACCTCGCGAAGTAGCCCAAAGCAATGCAAGTAGAGTGGTGAAAGGGAGAACAGCAATGACACTTAAGTAAATTACTTGGAAAACAATAGCATAGCTCAACACAGAAAAAAATTATTGTCCTAGTCAAAAAAAAGCACAGCAAGAAGTTCTGACACAAGTCCAAGTGGGACCTCAGCCCTATGTCTTTCCATTGTGGAATTCAGAGGAAGGCATTTGCTAAAATGGTTGCATGACTGTCCTAACTTATTTTTGTCCAAATCTGCACAGCAGCTGGTCCTAGTACCCCAACTCTGCCATCTTCTTGCAGCCTTGCAAACACATTGCCAGGCAGAACCACACAGGGCAATGCCTAGTTTCTCAGCTCACATCAACAGTCTGACCTACCATATCTGAGCCTCAGCACTTCACCTTTGTTTCTGAAACCCTTGAAAGCCTTGAAGAGCAAAATCTCCCTGTCTTATCCCTGTGCTTACTGTACCAAGGCTACCAAGTGCAATGGGCAGGAGAAGCAGTCTTCCAAGTAGATATTCAACCATGACTTTGACATACAGTTAGGATAACACATTTAATATCAGTCTTTGCTCTGGAGTGCCTAGGTTCCTAGCAAGCTTGAGGAGCAAGGGAGTGGGTGTTGAAAAGGGCTGGTAGAAAGTCCTACCATACACTTTGTTTCCATTTTCCCATTTGTGGAAGGAAAAGCAGCACCCTTGCCCTGCAGCTGGAATTGTTGTAGTAGGTGCAGGAGACCCCTTGCTTAAATGACATTCGCAGTTGTGGAAGCTCCTGAAACATGTTTTCATGTTTCTTTGGTCCTGTTTTACTTTTTCACCAGATGCCACCAGTTTGTGTCTTGTCTTTGTGTCAAATGTTATTATTAAACTTCTTCACTATCGGAGGAACCAAGAGCAGAAAATCTTGCGGAGACACACAGTCCTCTCCCGTTCTGTGTGAAGGAAGGACCAATTTGAGTCTTTGCTTTCCCATGAGGACAGTTAAGCTGCCCTTTGTGTAACTGAAGGGATAGCTCTGGCAACAGGAGAAGGAAGAAATGAGCAATAGATAGTAAAGGCTGACATATGTTTCTTTGGGATGAATTTAGCTGACCTAAACTGTTTGCTAACAAAGCAACTTACCTTCCCCACATCCCTGCCCCCTTTCCTTTCTTCTCAAAGTACGAAAGACATCACACCTAAAAACCATGAAAGTTTTTTCCTGAGAAATTAAAAGTACATTAAATTAGAGCACTTAAATGGTAGACTGCTGACAACTGTCAGTTTTGATGAGTAAAGCTGTCTTGTCTACTGCATATGACGCAAAAAGTTCTAGAGAACAGGTAACTTCCAACAACAGGAATATTGTTTTTTCCCCACCTTGACAAAGCTGCTGATGCAGCAGCTTTGATGATATTTTTACAGTAACTATAGACTTCAGCTTTCTTTCCTTTAACTGGCTTATGCTTCCTAACTTGACAAAGCCTCAATAGATCCAGTTACTACAATTGATGAGTTTCACAGGCTGTGAGCTTCTGGAGGGTTTTCTTTACAAACTAGAACTGAATTTTACCTAAATATAAAAGAAAAACCTTTGAGAGAGATGGCCCATTAATTCTAGCACACAGTGCACTTGGAGCCATTTGAGAGAAATGATGCTAACCTAGCCAGTTCTGCTTAATATATTTTGCTTTGAAGAATATTTCTAAAAACATTTCTAAAAGCGTTTTTTTTAATGCAGTCATAACCTTCCCATGGTCCACTGTGGAAAACAACTTTTATTATAACCCTGTAATGCGTATCAAATAAGTGACAACAGGTACACGTTACTTGGATTCAAGGAACTTGGAAGGTTTCTGTTTTGATCATAAAATTCTAATTAATGCTTCAATGGTAATACCATGTGGACGACACTTCTCTACTGTGGCTTAGCAATTGCTTTGCATTCTCATCTCTGACCCCTGAAGATCTCTCCAAATCCTACTGCAGAGTAAAAACAAACTTTACCAGGATCTTAATCTTAAGGTTCCTATAGCACTGAACTATTAATTGTCATGGCACACAGAGCTCACAGTTCTGATTTAACTGCCAGTCTGGATTTGTAGACTGTCCCTTCTCCTCATTTATCGTCTATATATATGCAACACTGAGAAAGCATCTGAAGATACAAATAGGTATAGAAATAGTGGCATGCTGAGTTCTGAGTAACTGAATGAATCCATTACTGCATCCTTGGAAGACTCCAATTTTTCCCAGAACTAAACTCCTACTTGAGTGTTACCTATCTCATTTGTCATAGATTAGTTACCTTACATATTGGTTTGCACAGACCACACAGAAGCTGAAAACAGTTAACTGCAGTCTTGCAGAGATTAATGGAATCAGAAAAATTGTTGAGAAAGCAGAAGAATTGAGAAAGGTAATGTTACTTATCCTTTTTTACATTCATGTGAAGCACAAAGCACTCACATGATACTCCTGTCACTCATATCTAGAGTGTTGCCTGCTACTAGTCTGCATTAATTGGAAGCATAGCTGGCATACACCTGCAGCATGGATTGATGGCACAAAGCTACTAAACTACACAAGGTTTTCCAAAGCCACTTAGAACTTGTTTCCTTATACGTTTGCTACAAGCCATTGAACCGGAGACTAGTTAACTACAGCTTTCACAATGGCAGAAGGCATAATTACTAACAGCAGAATCAGTAAAATCAAGAAAACCTGTTATCCCTTTACTGGTGACAGCTTTTTTGCAGAAAGCTATTAGTTGCATTTTCTATCCTTACACTGACTATTTTCTTCAGCACTAGAAATTAGGGCATTGGCTTGCAGAGTCATGCCCTGATTGCCAAAATTAAAGTAATTATGCAATGGAAAGATGAAGTATAACAGGTCAGAGATTGTACATCTGCTTGAAATGCAGGTGGTGAACGTGCTGGCATCACTGAGCATAGACTGAGGTCTAAAGCTTTGAAGGATCTGACAGTGTTGCTCTACAGACACAGGTTACAGCCACAGTCATTAGGATTCTCTCTGAAGCACTGTCAAGGTGCAAGTGGTTTTCTTTTTTTTCTTCTCCTCTTTCTTCTTTTTTTTTCTGAGCTCTGTATAAGTCTCAAACTTCCATCTCTTCAGGGGAATACTTACCGCCCTTTCTAGAGTAATGAAGAGTTTCAGCTAGAAGCTGGCAATCTTTCATGGGCAATGTGCCAGACTATTTTTTGTTCCTAATTTAGAGCTTAAACATGTTGGTAGACAACAGTGAGAGGCTGGGAACTGCTGCCTCTCACTGATGCTTTTCTCAAGATGCTATGGATCCCAAATCCCAGCCCTGTGCTGACCCTGTCAGGCTAGCAGAAACTCCTAATGTCTGCAAACCCCTGGGAGCCCCACAGAACCAACTTTTTATAAGTGTGCAGAATACCAGGTTTCTTTCCCTCCCCCCACCTGACTCATTCCTTCTGCATCATTTGACATTTTAACATATTGCCATATTAACCACCAAAAGTCTGATTTGTGAGAATGACTTCAAACTTGTATTTACAAGAGTAGAGATGCAGCAGCATATGGACCACCAGCTGGTGAGATGTAGGAATGGTACTTTGTGGAGTTTGAGTCACTAAGTGAATTTAAAAAAAAAGACCATCTTCTGTGCAGTCAAAAAGTTAGAGGGAAAAACTTGGCTTCTTAGATCTAGAGTTATTTGAAAGGACAACTGCAACAAGACCAGTACCCAGAATGCACAAAATCTGAAGGCATTAAGTAAACTAGAAGCAATGTTGTTTGTTATAGAAGGTATATGCAAACAAGCTGTTTCCTTCGAAGGCTGTAAGAAATAGTAACACAGAGGGAGTGAGACAGAAAAAAAAGAGAGACGACAGGCTGTTCCTCTTAAACAGGAGGAATAAAAATCACTTTGAGAGTGAGAGTGACACTGGGGGAAGTATCTTTTTATTGAGGTCATAACCACCCACACTGAAATTCTAAAGTCTCCAACTCCTAACTCTCCCTAGCCTTGTGTCTTTCCCTCAGGTGTTTGCTACCTCTTAACATTCTGGAGGGATTCTCCTTATGCTCCATCAACAGCTTCACCCCCTCCCACCTGCAGTGGTGACTTAGGTCTGCAGAATGTCAGCTCCAGAAATTTCCCATTCCAGCAACTTTTGGGAGATTCATTGTTTATTTAAGCTACCAATGCTCGAGTCCTCCCAGTAATTAGTTTATTCTTTCTCATCTTTGTTTCTATTCTTGGACTCAGTTTTTTTCATCACGTTTACTCCAGAAGCATTTGAAAACTCCCTGACTAACCTGATGCAGCCCTAAGACACACGTTTTCATCTGACTTCAGTGACTGAGGTTTACCATACTCCCTAATTACCTTTTTCACTTTACTGATTTCCCCAGAAGCCCAGTTGATGAGAAATGCAAGGTTTTGAGGGCAGTTTTGTGGTTTTGGTCCACAACAATGCTGACTGCTGCTCTCCCCTCACCTGTGCTCCCTTGAGAGCCTTGCTTGTTCTGGGCAGTTCCTGTGGATTTCTGAGAAAGGCTCAAGAAGAGGGAGTCTCCTACCGCTCCATCGATGCAGCTGCTAGGCAGAAGCTGTCTTTCAATAACTGACATCTTTTTGCAGAAAGTAGTAAACAGAAGTAAAAAAAAAGACTTGGCAAGGGGAAAGATTGATAGATAAACATTTTTTATGATGGGGAGATATAGATAAGATATAGAAGGAAAGGCCTGTTCCTTCAAAAAATAGAATATTGTCTGTGTACTATTAAATAACAATATAACTAATTACCAAGATAATTATCTTCATGCTGAAGCACCAAACAGCTGAAATACAGAAGCTTTTGAGAGCACTTACTATAGCAAATTACTGAAATGCTTCTCTTGGTTTAGACTGCTGAATTAGGGTACTAAAAGGAGTGTGCTGTATTATTTCCCTATTGACTCTTCCACATGTGATTATTTATTATTAGATTCATAAATATAAATCAGAAAGGAAGGTCAAGTTACTAATGATTCTGAAGCCTTGTCAGCTGTACAACATTATCTGCGCTGTAAAGGTAGATACATTGTTTACCTGCATAATTAGAGTGATGGAAGTAATCATTAAAAGTACTGGAATACCAGTCACATAAAAAAACCACTAGATCACCATGCAGAGTAATAAAATTGCAAATCTTGCATTGGAATTGTAATGTAAAGGAAATATAAAGAATGCCTTCTTTTGCCTACCCTTCATTAAACAAAGAGCAGAAGCATAGCAAAGAGAGAGAAATCTGAAGTCACTAGTTTCTGCCTCTGCACTATGTAGGTTTGTTTGGCCAACAAGAGAACATTTGCACTTTGAGATTTCAACCAAGTCTCAGAAACCCTTTGTGGCTCCTGTAAGCATCCTTGCCTTCTTAAAGATAAGACAGAGAATGGTTAAGTGACGTCTCCAAGATCTTTGAGGGGCTTCTGTCAAAGCCAAGAGAGTGCATCAAAGTTATTTGTCATAAGGCAAAGAAGGCAAAGAACACAGAGCAAGAGAACAAAGTCCTTGCTCCTCATGCATAGAATACACTTGCCAAAATTAGTAGTTTCATTCAGCCAAGAAGCAAGGATAAGTTCCAAAGCAAAACATCCCTCAGCCAAATCAAAATGCTCCCAGTATTGCTTATTTCTTCCCTGTTTCACAAATTATTTCAAAGCTCACTTGTGGCTGGTTTTCTCCCCATCACTATTGCCTCTCCACAGCATAGTGGCATAGATCCCTTATAAGGAAGGATCCAGTTGCACAGACTTGTCTTTTACTTGTCCCTAAGAATAAATAATCCCCAGAAAATCAGTGCTACACATCGCACAGAGATAAGCTCTTAATGTCACTTAGGGAAAGTAGTTAAGCATCACTATACATTCTTGCAAGGAAAGTACTAGTAGCAGTAGCTTAAAGAGCTAAATCCAGCACTCGACAGTATTCAGAACAGAATAGTTACTGCAGTTTCTACAATTAGTGTCTTTGATACATTGTGATGTTTTCCTGTGCGTTAAAAAAAGGTCAGCCAATAAGGAATAAAATCATAGTATGAGATGAAGGCAATTAACATGACTTCATTTTCAACAGCGAGTTTCCCTCCTGCCGCTTCCTGGCATCTTTTGACTTCAGAGAGAGAAGCCGAACTTTAACTGCCATTTCTATACCCTTTTGAGTTTATGTTAATTGATGATGTGTAGCATCATAGTACTGGGGCCTTTGCCCTATCCTTCTCCCCATTTTGTACAGGCAGCACAAAGAGATTTTTCTTTGATTTATTCTTCTAGCAGTTTCAGCGATGTCAGAATATTAGAGCTGCCTATTATCTAAAAGGTTTCTTTGCAAATTCACATTAAATGAAAATGTAACTTTTCAGTCATTAATGCACTGAAAGAAGTTGTGGTTAAAGGAGGAGATGGATGGTTCGGAAGCTTATCCATTACATTTAAAAGCAAATTATCAGTGACAGAAGCTAGATAAAACAGGCAGCAGGAGAACTCAAAAGACAAATTGAGATATCAATCCAAGACACTTTCAGATCCTTTTCTTCTTGCCCACACCCCTGGAGGAGGCACTTAGAGGGATACAACAAATCAAAGAGTCCTCTGCCTTATGGGACTCCTGAGGAATTTTTGCTATGCAGTCACTGATAGTGGCTATTGGCAAAAAGCTGCTGATGTCATAGGGTACACCACACATACTTCTCCTTCCAGGTCCAAAATGCAAAGGTTAAAGAAACCAGGGGGGCTGTCTAGTAAGAAGGAACTTTGCGCGCAAATCTTTCCTGTTGGGAACACCTTTGCAGGAAAATTCTTGAAACAAACAGGTTTAAGACATTTACTTTACCTCTCTAAGACACCCAAAACACAAACAGATACTGCAAACATCTCATAGGGGATTCAAGATTTGAACAGCTATATGGATCTGACCTTTGATATTTTCAGGTTTCGTTTTTCATCTGTAAAATGGGGATGGTGTAGACCTCTATCCCAATTTAAAAGAACAAAATGAATTAAGAATCGAGAAAACTATGAGGTACTTCCATAAACTGTTTGTCAAATTCAAATATAAGAAGGTTATTAATTAGTGCTACACCAGAAGAAGATTCAGATCTGCAGAATAGTCATTGTACAATGAGTAGATGTTTACTATTTGGTGCCACATCATTAAAAGCTCATGAATTCTTCAGTCTTCCTTAGATAAAGATGGCACTGCAGTACTTTCACAGAATCACAGAATAACCAGGTTGGAAGAGACCCACCGGATCACCGAGTCCAACCGTTCCTACCAAACACTAAACCATATCCCTCAGCACCTCGTCCACCCGTGCCTTAAACACCTCCAGGGAAGGTGACTCAACCACCTCCCTGGGCAGCCTGTTCCAGTGCCCAATGACCCTTTCTGTAAAGAATTTTTTCCTAACGTCTAGCCTAAACCTCCCCTGGCGGAGCTTGAAGCCATTCCCTCTTGTCCTGTCCCCTGTCACTTGGGAGAAGAGGCCAGCACCCTCCTCTCTACAACGTCCTTTCAAGTAGTTGTAGAGAGCAATGAGGTCACCCCTCAGCCTCCTCTTCTCCAGGCTAAACAACCCCAGCTCTCTCAGCCGCTCCTCAAACAGTGCATTTTACTTTTACTTTTTTTGATCTTTGTATCTTTGCTTCTATTCCAGAAGTACTGTTTGGACTTTAAGTTTTGCATTATAAACTGCATTCTTGATATGGATCTCCCATATTTAGGTGCTTTGATTGTTCAAAGGACTCTCCAGCTGGGTAGCAAGACTATTTGAGTGCTAATACAGTGATTGTAAAGAATGGGACATCAGTTCCCATTTTAGAATATAAATCTTGGCAAGTTTGAATGGAGTATATTCAGATGGGAACAAATGGACATTTTAAGCATGTAATTTAATACAAAACATTCAGCACTTACATGAATAAGCTCAGCAACGGCTGTTCCCCAAGCCCAGTATCTAAGATCCTATGGGTGACAGTTCCAAGTTCATAGCCAACGTGCAGCCCATGAGAACATCCTGGCCTTGGGGTTCAGCAAGAGGAACCTTGCACTCCAGGTCCCCTTCTGTACTTGCAGCTTTCAGCTCTGCTTTCTAAGACACTCACCTTCCTTCCTTATCTGTGGCTACTCGACAGACACTCCTAGCTTCTTTTCGAGTGCCTATTCAAGCATCAAGCTTGGGTACATTGTAGACACATACGTGTGCTTATACACACATCCATTTCCAACCACTACTGGAGTTTTTCTAAAATGCACTTTAAAAAGTGCTTCCTCAAAATAATGCTGAGCCAGAACCGCTTGCACTCTGCAATGCTAGCAGTAAGCTTTAGCTTTCCAGCTGAGAAAAGGACTAAAAATAAGAGGGAAAAAAAGTAAATATATATATATATAAAAAGAAAAATATCTTTGTGGAGTTGAAGAAAATTATTTGTAGATCGGGATGCTTTTCCTCACAAGTAAGCACCTTGTCTGCTTGTGGCATTTTGCTCTAACAGAGAAGGTGCCGTGCATCCAATTAAAAAGATGGAAGAAAACAAGACTGGAATGAGAATGAATATATGCCACCGCTGCTCTGAGAAGCGTTGGCTAAAAAGAACACAACCATGAGAAAAACTGTCTTCTCCACCATTTCTGCAGTTACACCATTGCTGATGCTAAAGCATAAGAACAAAAATTGGGTTGTCTACTGCATGCTACAGATGTGCATCCTCCTTAATCCACTCTGATTTTTTAGTTCAGTGAATTTCACATTGACCAAAAAAATAAGGATGTTCAACCTTTCCCCATGCAGCAGACAGAGTCTCTCAAAGGCACTGAAAAGATAAGCATACAGGGATTTTTTTCTGATCCCATTCCAGTCTTGTTCCCATCAGTATCTGCAAAACTGGATCCCAGCAACTACCTCTGTCATGCAATGGGTCCCATGATGGGAAAGTCGTCACCCTCCCCTCAGTAAGGAAAAAGACCTGAAGGCCTGGCAGAAAATTGTCTAAGGAGAAAGTAAAAAGCAAGCTAAAGAACAGATACGCTGTTCTGGAAGGTTGAATCTGCTCAGTTAGTTATAGGTTGGGCATGTCTACTCTCCAGACTAAGCAAGGTTACTACAACAAAACTGTCCACTAGAAATTGGAAAGCAGTCCTGAGAGATCAATTTTCTCTAACATATTCAGTGCTTTGCTATCAAATCCTGGTTTGACTAGTGATATTCCTGATGGTTACTGGAAAATTTGTGGGACCACTGCTTTTTGTTTGGTTTGGGTTTTAAACACAATATTTTTTCTCAGTGTGCATTTTGGTCAGGCTTAATCCTGCCTTTAGCAACAGCCTGAGACTAGATCACAGGGGAGAGTAAGGGTGATGTAAACTACCTAAACAGGTTTTTAGATCTCCATCCTTGATAATATTCAAAATTTGACTGAACAGAGCCCTAAGCACCTTGATCTGATCGAATTTGCTTTGAACAAGAACTTGGCCCATCTGATCCCCAGAAGCGCCTTCCATCCTAATTTATTCTATGATGCTACATACCTGCAGTCAAGGTCCTCCATACTCAGGAATTCCTACTGGAGGGAATCAGTGTTTGAAGGGCAATACCTCTAACAACTGCAGATGTATTTCATTTCAGTAGCTTTTCTTTTACGTAGTTCATTTTAAGGATGTAGGTATCTACCGCTTCCATTCCCCCATCCCCATGGTGAAAGAAGCCATCCTGCAGAGTAATTTCTGATAAAAAATCAAGCTCAATCAGTTATAAATGTGTGGGTTTGCAATCCTATTTAACTTAAAGAAAAGTGTTTACCAGAAAAAGTAAAAGTGTTTCTATCGAGAAATTACTGTGGCAAGTTCCTTATTTTCCTTTAGAAATACTAATTTTGGGGTAGAGGTAGGCAGATAGGAACACGCACACTCACTTCTCATGTGTAGATATATACACTAAACTTGTGCTTTTAGCCATGGTCAGTTAGGTGACCAACTCCATATCTGCACACACCAATGCTGAATTTCTGTGTATCTTTTTGTTCATGTATGAAGTATGGTGTGCTGGTTTACCTGATGAGTTTCCTCCTTGTTGTAAACAGCCAAAAGTCTGACACTAGCAATTTACGAATACAATGTCAGTACAATGTACGAATACAGCTGAGAGCCAGAGTATAAACTAGCAAGTATATACCAGAGCATCTATAGAAAAGTTTTAATCAATCAAGACACCAGGATATAGGTTGCTTAACAAAGCAATTATACAAAGTTATAACATAATTGAATATAGTCTGTTTGCATGTATTCTGGTGGGACTCCTAACACGTCTGTTGTATCACTCACTGAGCATTACAGTAACTGAAGAGATTCACAGGGAGAGCAGACCACCTTTTGGTGGTGTGTTGGCCAAAACTGTCTCCTAATTATTGTTCAGAGTAGAGAAATCAAACAGCAGTGGGAAGGTCAGATGCATACTTTGGGCAGCACACTGTCATAGCAGGTGGTCTCGGCAATCTAAGAACTCATCCAGACCGAAGAGGTATTTGCAATTGGGATGAACTCAATGAAGGAAAGGAATGGTCTTGAAGGGCTCAGAAAAATCTTTTCCAGGACTGTAGAAACCAAAGGGAGTGAGGAAAATGCATGTATAGGTTTTATTTTGTTATTATGGACAGCAAGACTGAGTGCACTCTCAGCAAGTTTGCAGATGACACCAAGCTGAGTGGTACAGTTGTCACACCAGAATGATAGGACATCATCCAGAGAGACCTAGTCAGGCTGGAGAAATGGGCCTGTATGAGCCCCATGAGGTCCAAGAAGGACAAGTACAAGGTCCTACACTTGGCTCAGGGCAATCCACAGTTTCTATAGAGGCTGGGAGAAGACATGATTGAGCTCAGCCCTGCATAGAGGGACTTGGGGGTGCTGATTGATGAGAAGCTCAACATGAGCTGGCAATGTGTGCTTGCAGTCCCGAAAGCCAACTGTATCCTGGGCTGTATCAAAAGAAGAGTGGACAGCAGGTCAAGAGAGGTGATTCTTCCTTACTGCTCCACTCTTATTAGACACCACTTGGAGTATTGTGTCCAGTGCTGGAATCTCCAAAGATATGGAACTGTTGGAACAGGTCCAGATGAGGGCTATGAAGATGATCAGAGGAATAGCGTACCTCTGCTATGAGGATCGGCTGAGAGAACTGGCATTGTTCAGCCTGGAGAAGGGAAGGCTCTGGGGAGACTTTGTAGGAGCCTTCCAGTAATTGAAGGGGCCTACAAGAAAGCTGAGGAGGTACTTTTTACAAGGTCATGTAGTGATAGGACAGGGCAGTGGCTTTAAATTGAAAGGGGGAAGACTTAGATTAGACATTAGGAAGAAATTCTTCATGATGAGGGTCACGAGACACTGGAATAGGTTGCCCAGGGAAGTTGTGGATGGCCCCTCCCTGGAAGTATTCAAGGCCAAGGTGGACGGGGCCTTGAGCAGCCTGGTCTATTGTTGGAGGAGGGGTTGGAACTAGATGATCATTAAGGTCCCTTCCAACCCAAACCATTCTATGATGGCTGGATTCGATGATCCAGTGGGTCCTTTCCAACCTGCTGATTCTATGGTGATTCTATGATTCTATGACTTTCATGAAATTATAGAATCCTATAGGTTTGAAAAGACTCTTGAGATCACTGAGACCAACCACAATGTTACACTGCCAAGTCCACCACCAAACCAGGTCCCTAAGCACCACATCTAGATGTCTTTTAAATACCTCTAGGGATGGTGACTAAATCACTTCCCTGGGCACTCTGTTCCAATACTTGACCAGTCTTTCGTCCATCTTATGTTAACTAATTAAAGGATTGTAAGTTTAGAAATATTAATGAATCTTTTCTTGATCCAGTACTTGTCCCTCAAGGAAAAATGTCAAGTGAGTGCCCCTAAAACTTCAGTTGTGGGAAAGAATAACTAAGACAACTTAAGAAAACTAGGTAAAATATGGGGGTCATCATTTGTCCAGGATACAGGTACATATATTATCTGGATCAATCTGAGTGCCACTTTCTCACCTAGGGTACAGATCTGAGGGCATTTAGAGAAAACAGCAAGGAACAGAGTAGGGAACATATGAAAGGAACAAAACTGGAGTTTCAGAGAGGAGAAGGATCCAGTCGCATTGTTTGGAGAGCACCTTACTCTCTCTCCCTCTGTGTCAACCAAGGATGAGAAATGGTCACAACAGTAAATGCACAAGAAGCTTCTGAAAATCAAAAGCTCCCCTTGTTCCTGCTCACCACGGTGCCTCACAAGAACCCTCCTGTCCCACCCTAAGAACCTGGCAATGTTAGGTTTCCAGTTGGACTTCATGATCATAAAGGTCCTTTCCAACCTGAACAATTCTGTTATTCTGTGATCCATGAAACCACCTTCTCTCCCAGTCCATTTCCAATATGTTTCCCAGTCCCTAAGCACACTCAGTTTCCTCAAGATGCACTTACATGAGAGAGGAGTAAACTCCATTTAAGAGCCTCTGCCCTGGAGGAAGTGCTTTTCCAGCAGCCAGAAGAACACTGCAGTTGGGCACATTTGTTATATCACTGTTTCCACAAAGCCAGGTAAGCCAGGTTCCACATTGCCTGTGAACATACAGAAATCTTTTGTCTAAGGCTAAACGGAAGAGGCTTGTGGAAGTCTCTTTTATAAAACTCATCAGGTTGGGCATCTCAGCCCATTAAACACCACTATATACTTGCTGAAATGGCAGCTTGTACTGAATTGTACAGAATGATTTTTATTGGACATAATTACTCAACAGGAAGCACGGAGCATAATTAATCTTAGTGTGGAACTCCATTTTAACTTAGTCGATCTAGTGTTTCAGAATAATGTAGTTACTCTTTGATTGTGGATAGTCTGTATTTTCCCCAGTTAGTTAAATAAACATCAAACACTTCTAAGCACCAAATCAAAAAATGTCAAATGTTGCTGTAATAGGTATGCTGCAAATACATAGATGAGCCATAGCTCAGAGCTACGGAGAAAATTAATTGATGTGTGGTACAGTTGTACAAAATTTTTCTTTGCCTGGAACTGATCAGTGGCGTTCTTCGTATTAATGCAGACACCTTGTCCAGTCACCTCTTCTAGCACTGCTAAGGCACTGCCATTAATAATGATAGAGAGATGACAGTCGTGTTTTACAGCAGGAATGTGAATTGTGTGCTTCTGGGGACAGCTTTTAAGTAATTGATGCTGCAAAATAAAATAATTCAAAAATCCACTATCAAGATGCACACACCTACCCAGAACAGATTATTACTTGTAGTGCGTGATGCTTCTTCAGGATCAAGAACCCCTGAGAGTCCTTTGCTTTTATTTCATCACGAATACGTGCAGGCAAGAACTGTGCCAACTCAGGGCTGTAAAGCAGTCTGCACAAATTGGAAAATGATTAAACATGTTGAACTGGATGCACTGCCCAATCAATAAGCCTTACAACATAGTGCAATCAGTCTGTCCATAACTGTGCCTTCTTACCCTCTTCTCACTATAATTTTTTCATACAAATTTCAGAGTGTAAGAAGAACCTATTTTGGAAGTCAAAGTTTTCAGTCTCTTCCTAAAAAGATCTTACTCTAACCAATATTGATTTAGCCTTTGGAGGAAGTCTTTATAAAACCTTACTCAAGATCCCATAACCCCAGCCAGCATACTGCCTCCAAAGCAGCCTGAAATAAGTTGTTAGTTTGAATTTTGAATATGGAGGATTCCTGTTCATTCCATGACCCCACAAAAATGCTGTTTCCCCAACATGTAAAGTTGGATAACATTTTCAGAATCCAAACACCCTAGTACTGGAGTCAGCCTACAGGAGGAAAGAACATGACTTGGTTGTAGCACAATGAAAACACCTGCCAGAGGACCAAGTGTGCTGTTAAAAATGAGCCATAATGAAGATATGAAAGCAGACTGAAAAACAAAATCACAGGCATCGATAGGAAGAAGTTGTGTGACTGGGTCCAGCAGTCAATAGGACTGCTCAGAGCAAGCAAGTACAGCTATCCACTGCCAGAATTTTTAACTTGCAGCGGAGGACTTCATTTGACCAGTGAAGGCAGAGAACACTAAGAAAGAAGGCGTGACACGAAAAATTTATTTGAGATTATTTTGCCCAGCTCATGAGAATACATGAGAAGATCAAAGCTTCCCCTTTGGACTGGAAGGGATTAAGTCACATGGAAAGTATCTGAAAGGTAGGAAAAAAGGTCTCAGACTCCCCTTATCAGCTCCCCAGACAAGATGTATCACTTGAAAGAAAAATAATTGTAGCCTGTGCTACAAAAGACACAGCAAAATACAAATCTTCCAGTGATTTTACATTTATAATACATGTGTTTCTGCCATAGAGCAGACTTCTTCCTTGGAAGCACTTTAGCTTAAACCGAGGTATAGGTTCTTCTCTTCTGAAGATCATGCAGTGTTACTATGCAGGGAACACATCACTGTTCCTGATGATTGATTTCTGATGAAACTTCATTTCACTGCCACCTCCTAAGATCTGCCTGCAAATCATGGCGAAACCACAGACACCTGGGGAAAGGGCACATCAAAATTGCACTAATTCAGGGGCAGGAATCTCTTAGCACCCACTCTGGCTCTGACATTGGGCTTTGAGCCCAGATCTCTTTGTCTCGGTGCTCTCTTCTTTACCAGGAGGGATGCAATTTAAAACTTCATTGCATTGTTACTATGATGATATAGGTGCTCTGAAGGTGGAAGCCTAAACAAATATTTACACCATTCATTTGGATAACAAGGGAAACAAGCCCTACTTAAAAACTACCAAAATAACCATCCAATCTTTACTGAAATTGTGAAACTGCTTTAGTAAAAACAGCAAACATTCAGAGTTCAAATAGAAGAGATCAATCATCACTATAGAAACAGAGAAAAAGTGCGCTCTACAAAATTCTTGGTCAGCTCCTTTCCCCCAGTACACTGTCCCAACCTACTCAGACCCCTCTAACCTCACCCCATGGTTAGGCTGCATTTGCATGTTGTCCTTTCATTACCCTCAGCTGGATTTCTATTATTCCTTTTTCATGCAGCCAAATCTCAGAAATCAGTGCATATAACTGACTTAAGACAATGCTAACAAGAGGACAAAGGAAAAGAAAAGGTCAGTCTACATTTTTACCAAACATCTCAACTATTGGAAGATTCCTTGTTAAACCTCAGTTATTCCTAATTAGTTTTTCTGGCTGCCTCCTCCCCCTTCCCTCTGCCTTTTTCTTTATAGGGAGGCAAAATGTATGAATAAGCAGAGGGGGAGATGAATTATTTCAGTTATGGGACAGCACAGTTATAAAAACAAATGAGCAGGGACCGAGAATACATACATTTAGTTTTGCAGTTAAAGGACTATTTGTAACTGTAAAAAAGGGGCTGAAGACAAACTAAATCTTAAAAAAAATTCCTGATCAGTTGATAAAATGGATTGCAAAACACCATAGCAGGAACATATTCCTGGGGCATACAGAACTTATTTCAGTTTTGTATTACTATAAAATTTGTGAAATCTTCTTTAAATGTTCCTTTGTGCTGTGTTTTCTGCTTAGATTTTATGTGAGATTTGATTAGGTACGAAGTTGAAGGAAGAGGAAAAGGGAGAAAGTGCAGCAGTCAATAAGCATTTGAGGGCAGGTAATCTAGCACTGAGGGAGATGAACTACACAGCCCACAGTCATCATCACACTACACAACAAAAGGCAAATCTGATATACCTTCAAGCATGATCTTTCTTTACCCTAAACTACAAGGGAAAGGGAGATTAGGGCAATAATCTCTTTACCTTTAGCACTGGCAGCAGTACCCAAGCAATTCACTGCTGAGTGTCCATTACATATCTATTGCTCTATCTCATTCATGTAAAACAACAGGTCGAAAGGTGCTTAAAATTCTGGATCCTAATATTTGCCTTCCTTGCATTAGTTCTGGAATTTCAAAGGCTTATGTTCACCAAGAGGGTGGAAACGGGAAAAATGAAGCACCTTTCTTGCATTCTGCAAATACCACCTGTGATATTTATGTCATTCATGAAACAAAATAATGAAGCATACTCTGTTATACTGTCATACAGAAACAGCCATAAATTGCTACTCCTATGTTTGAAAAATAGATAAGCACATCATGCTGTATTCATTTTAAATAGCACCAATATACTCATTCACTGGCCCACACATCAGTGTTAATTTGGCCTAAAGACTCTGTTCACAGGCCTTTCACTACAGTGAATATCTGAAAGTGTTTCATGTAACTCAGTTAGAATCTGCACACACCCAAATTGCTTCAGGGTCACAGCAGAGAAACAGCAATACTGCATCTGTCTTGTTAAATACAGAGGTTTTCTCTCTGACTGTGTGGCACAAACATAGATTCCATGAAGACTGAGGCCCTAACCTTAAGCACCCAAATTCAAATACAAATTTTCATCTAAATTAGCATACTGAAGTATTTCACACCAATGATGCCTCACTGTAGAGTTCTTGCTCCAAGACTACAGACTTTTAAAATATATCTACCTCAGATTTTTCTAGGTATTCCCAGTCATGCTAAGTAGACAGGAAGAACAAAACCCAAAAGTCACAATATAATTCTTCGTATTAAGACAGCATGAAATACCATTAGCCAAAAGCTAACCTGGGAAGACTTGTTGTTGGTTCAATAATATCAGTTCTGTGAGTTGATGGTTCAGCCTAAGATTCTTCTGCAGGGGACCTTGGATTTAGATTTTACTAGTTGTGTCAGGCTCCATGAGTGTAGAAGTGTCTGCTTTAGGAGGGATGTAGAAACTGATGGAAATCACTCAGTGTTCCTTTCCCACATTGCAAAGGGCAGGTGAGGCTTTTGCTGCCCCGGGCAGCAAACACCTCATCCGTGGTGTAGAAGGAGGCCTAAATCCATAGCAAATCCTTGGAGAAAGGAGTATGTTCTCCTTTGTCGCCATGTCTCCCGTCCTTTACCCTTTCTGCTTCAGTCCAGGCTTTCAAAATTGGAATTCTTCTTACACTTACCCCATCGCAGTTCATCTGGTGCAGCACAGATGTAGACCATCAATAGCCTTCTCAGGAGCTGTATGTCAGGCACCTCTTTCCACAACCTTCCCAAATCCTACTGACATCTCTCAAGAATTTTTCTGCAAGTGCTAAGAGGAGGCAATTCTGGGAGTGAGTTTCCTTTCCTTTAGGATCAGTCTCCACAGCCCACCTTCACCAGGCAGCCTGCAGGTCAAAGCCTCTCAGGAAAGCATTCCTATGGCCCATGGCTACCACCAGGGTCTGCTGATTTGATGGCCACATGTGGTGCTGTGAGCATACCCGAACACACTTGGCCTGTGTGCTACCACCCCAGCAGTTGTAGTTCACCTTATTGCTCCTTATTGGTCTTCTGTGGGACTATCCTTGTGTCTGAATTAGTGAGACAGTCCATTTTAACTAAAAGCTGTTATATTTCATATTTATATTTAAATTCAATTTATAGAGAAGAGAACAAATTATTCAGTATCTATTACTCTGTGCTGCAGTAGACACACTAAATTTAGAGTACCTAATTTCCTTTAACATATAAGAAAGGCTTTTTTCTTTAATGTAGCGTTTTACACTAGCAGGTCTGAACAGAATGAATGGCTACAAAATAAGAAAAAATAATTTTAGCATTATCAAGTGGGCTCAATAACTCCAGAAACCTGCATTTTCTTTGCACCAATCTTTCCTGTTTCACTCTTACTATTCATTTACCTTGTCAGGTGCAAATGAACAGAAAAGTGATTGGATACATACAAAAACTTACTGCCTACCATAAAAGAAATCTAGAGAGACCTCAGCTTATTTTAAATCCCCTTTTCTAGCTTGTACTGCCTTCATTCAATCTCATTTGAAAGAGGGAAATAGAAATGGAACATATTGTTAATGGTGATCAGATTGACATCAGATTGCTTAAGAATTAATTCAGCAAATTACTGCCCTATAAAAAAAAAAGTGTAGAGTTGGAAAGAACCTCAGATTGAACATCACTGAAGTGAAGACAGAAAAATGTATATTACTGTACCCACAGAAATTAATCAGAGAGCAAGACTTGTCTGAAATGAAAGGTCTTTCACACCAGGATGTAAAACTTTTACAAGTGGAAATATTTTTTTATTTTCCATAACACTTAATGAAGTATTTGGCAAAGGTTGAAATGACCACACAACTTTCCACAAAGTGTGTAAAATCCATGTTTATTTTAGTCAGCTACTTCTACATTTATTACTTATACTCAACTCTATTTGATTCATCCTGTACACCAGAAATCTGCACTGCTACCTGAACACATCACTAGCTAATACTAAACTTCTCCTTTTTCTTCCTCAACTTCCCATTTCTGTATCTTTATCTCAGTCTAATTCTCCAAGACAAATGGTTTGTTTGAATTTTTTTCTGGAATATGTTGAGAAAGAAAAGCAAAGAAAAGGGGGCAAATATCATAGCATAACTTGGGGTTTTTTGATAACCCAGATCTGAGGTAATAGAGCTAATCATCTACCTGAATCAGTCTTCAGGAGTCAGAATTAGCTGCCTATGTCTCTGCTAGAGTATAGATACCTAATCTTGAAGTAGGCAATCTACCTAAGAGAACCACATATCAGAGAATAATAGAATGACCTGAGCTGGAAGGGACCCACAAGGACCATCAAGTCGAACTCCTATCCCTACATAGGACAACCCCAGAATTTATACCATGTATCTGAGTGCATTTTCCAAATGATTCTTGAATATTGTTAGGTTTGATGGCATAACTGCATCTCTGGGAAGCCTGTTCCAGTGCTTCACCACCCTCTGAGTGAAGAACCTTTTGCTAATATCCATCCTAAACCTCCCCTGGCACATCTTTCTGCCATTCCCATGGGACCTATCATCTTTCCTGGTTGGTTCCCTCAGCACCTGTGCAATGAAATTGTTGTCCAGAGAGTTTAGGAATCTTCTGATCCTGTTTGTACCAGCTGATATCTGGCAAATTTAATTCCCCCATGAGAACAGGAGCAGATGACTTGGAGGCATCTCTTAGTTCCTTAAAGAATAACTCATCAGTGTTGCCATCCTGGTTGGGTGTACTGTAGCAGATTCCCACAATGACACCCATTTTAACTGTCGGTCCATTATCTTTACCCATTCAACATTAACTTCAGCAGGGAAGGAATTAATTGTAAGAAGTCAAAATACGGCTATAAGACATATCCTATGAAAAAGGAATTGTGGAGCTTCATTCCCACAGACCTGTTCCAGACATTGGCCAGTGATGCAGGTAGAGGACAGGGCTGGAGCCATACCCTTCCACTCTCTTGCTGTCCAAACAGCTTAGCATGTCTGTAGTCTCAGGAGTGCAGGAACTACCATTCCTGTTTCACTTGAACACAGCAAGGGTGAAAGAGTAGGAGTTTTTATGCCTCTATGACTTTCTTCTTTCCAGAGTGCATAGGGAGCAAAAAAACTCCAAGTCTTATCAGAAAGAGGCCAAGAAATACAGACAGCAAGTATACTTCAGCCCTCCTGCCAAGACATCTGGAGCTGTTAAAAGTAGATTACATGAAAACAAGACAGGAACAAGACGCTGGGCGTTAGACCGTGAAAGGATGTCTGTTCTCAGCAAAGAGGTAGTTGCCAGTAGGAAGTTCAGAGATGATGCTGAAATACATTCTGCATAGGAAAAACAGAGTCAGGAAGAAAATGTTCTGTCAAAAAAAAAATGCTATGAAGACCTTAGCTGGATACTCCTTTGAGTATTCAAGAAGATTGCTCATTTAAAGGTGTAAAATAGCTGCTAGGATCAAGCATAAGCTTTCCAGTAGAAATGGAAGAGCGCAGCTTCTTTCTGAAAGAGGATGGATAGATTGAGAGAAAGCTCCTAACAGCTTCTGAAATAACTAACAAGAGGCAAAGTTTAGGTATGCTCAGAGGCAGAGAAATAAGAATAAAAATATGTTGTAAAAACATTCTGAATTCTAATACTAAAAGTTCAGATGCTTACCAGTTGTGTTAGCCTCTGGTGGTAGTCAAGGTTGTCACCGTTCCTCTGGAACTGCTACTGCTCAGACAGAATAGAAATTTCCTTCCTTTCTGTGATCTTGTGCTGTATATGTGCAGTACAAGAACATGGGAAAGTTAAATCTCTCAATTTTAAACTCACCACGGGGATGTTAGGAATGAGCAATGTACAAGCAAGACCAATGAAGCTGAGCAGAAGTAGCCCTGCAGCTCCCCAAATTTTCTTTCTATAAAGTGAAGAGAATATGTCACAGCAAAAAGAAAACCAAAACTGTTCTGAATTAACTATCTGATAGCTGAGGACTTACTGTTTTCACAGCTGAACTATCTTAAACATGGCCATAGGCTCACTCAACTAATTTAGTGCTTCTTTCTCCCATAAACTCTTCCTCTCTCATCTCATATTCCCAGAGATCCCTTGTAGACTATAACATTACTAAGGAGTTAGCAGCTTCTGCAAGTGCCACTTAAGTCATTGCAATCTGATTGGGGTGGGGGAGGACTGCTTACCAGCTAATCAAGTGCTAACTCTTCCCTATCATTTCCATTAGCTGATTTCTGGTGTCTTTCTATGTTTTAAGCATGAAGCTTTCCCCAGTTCAGAAGACAAGGAAATTAGTTCTTTTACCTAGAGACAAGCATTTGATCTACCTTGGTTTAACCCAATACCTTCATCCTTTGGAGGACAAAGTTAGGCTTGATAGGAAAAAGTCTGGGAATGGCACTCCAGTGTCTAAAGGATGGTATACTAGTGAGGCCCTCTGGTGTGCCACCTCAGAGGAAGTCTGGGATAGTACTCCAAGTGGCAGCAAAGAAATGTTATTGATAGTGAGTAGTCACTTAGGAAGTAAGACTATTCCCCTCAGAAATGTGGCGAGATCAACAGCCCAACTGAAGTGCATCTAAGGCCCAAAGAATGATGGTAAATGGAGTTAGATCCAGTTAGAGGCCGATCACAAATGGTGTTCCTCAGGGCTCTGTGTTGGATCTAGTTCTGTTCAATATCCTTATCAAAAAAAAAAAAGAAAAAAAAAAGAGGTGCTAAGGGGCATGGTTTAGTGTTTGATAGGAATGGTTGGACACGATGATCCGGTGGGTCTCTTCCAACCTGGTTATTCTATGATTCTATGATTCAATGATCTGAATTAAGAGATTGAGTGTACCGTTGGTAAATTCACACATGTCACTAAACTGGATGGTGGTGTTAATCTGCTTGAGGGTAGGGAGGATCTGCAGAAGGTTCTGAACAGGCTGGATTGATGTGCTGCAACCAACAGCATGAGGTTCAACAAGGACAAGTACTGAGTTCTGCACTTGAAAAACAACAATCCCGTGCAGCACTCCAGGCTTAGAGAAGAGTGGCTAGAACGCTGCCTGGCAGAGAGGGACCCGAAGGTGTTGGTTGACAGCCGGCTGAATATGAGTCAGCAGTGGCCCAGGGGGCCAAGAAGGCCAATGGCGTCTTGGCCTGTATCAAAACCAGCATGGCCAACAGGACCAGGGGAGTGATTCTGCCTCTGTACTCAGCACTGGTGAGGCTGCATATCAGCTAATGTGTTCAGTTTGGGGCCTTTTGGTAAACGAAAGACATTGAGGTGCTGGAACATTTTCAGAGAAGGGCAACAAAGCTTGCGAAGCACTGGAAAATAAGGCTTATGAGAGGTGGCTGAGGGAACTAAGGTTATATATTCTGGAGAAAAGGAGGCTGAAGAGGAACCTTATCACTCTCCACAACTACCTGAAAGTAGGTTGTACTGAGGTGGGTGTTGGTCTCTTCTCCCAAGTGATAAGCAAGATGACAAGAGGAAATGGCCTCAAGTTGCTCTAAGGGAGGTTCAGATTAGATATCAGGAAAAAATTCTTCACCCAAAGTGTTGTCAGGCACTGGAACCAGCTGCTCCGGGATGTGCTTGAGTCATCACCCCTGGAAGTATTCAAAAGACAGGTGGATGAGCTGGTCAAGGATATGGTTTAGTCATGGACAGATAGGTTGGACTTGATCATCTCAATGGTCTTTTCCAATGAAACAGTTCCATGATTCTATGATTATGCATTTGTAGGGGCCAAGAGGCAGCAGCTCTGATCTGAAACTAGGAAGAGCCTGAAGCTAGTATTTTGCAAAGACAAAACTCAGCTGCTAAGCAGAGGACATTTCTGACAAAGGAGATACCTTTTAGCAGAAGCAGTGACAAAGTTAGAGGATCCAGAATTATGTGAAATTGAATGGAATACAGTCTGATATTAACAGAATCACTTGACATCCTCATACCTGAAGCATTTGGTTATACGGGACACACAATATCCTCCCAACTCCCTCACAACTGGCTGAGAGCCTCAATATATGTGAAGGAGTATTATAGTGCTATCCTTTGGCTGAGGTGGGAATTTGATTCTAATTGCATGTGCCCCATAAAGCTTGCATAAGTAGAAACCAGATTTCCAGATGTCTTGGCCCCACTATCACACTGGATATTCTACCTCCCTGGCTTTCTCTACAAGTCTTTGGTCTTTTTTAGAGGCTCAGCTACCATATCAGACCTTCTGGTTTCCATGTTTGTACCATAACAAGCTGACACTCTTACAAGCCTCAGGCCCAATTTGTCATCAGTTACACTTGGCAGCCTAACGCAAAAGAATGTATTAAAATTTCAATTATTTGCGCAGCCTACTAAGCATTAGTGTACTGCACCTCAAGTCATGCACTCTTCTTTCCTTTCTTCCTTCCCTCCTTCCTTCCTTCTTTCCTTTCTTCCTTCCCTCCTTCCTTGTATTCCTTGTACTCCTTGTATTCCTTGTATTCCTTGTACTCCTTTTATTCCTAGTTTTCCAGTGCCACGTTTCCATGGAAAGCATGGAAACCTGTGGCAATAGTCACCTAGCAAGAGTATATCCTGAGAAAATTTAGAAACAGGACTGAGGTCTCTCAAACTAAACCATATCTGTGCTTCGTGCTTAAATCACCAAAGGTTTGCAACATATACTGTCACAACCAAAAGAGATGTCACAGCTGCTGGGCTCTGCTGACTCTGTACAGCCATCCCCTTTGGGCTGGGTGACCCAAGCACTCAGCCCCAAGCAAATCAGCGTCTGCCCAACCTCCCAGGGCACTCTGAATCCCAAAAATAGGTGTCTGTGAGACTGATGAGTGAGAATAACCTTTCCCTATTTTTGTCTTGAAAGTAAGACCTGCACTTCAGCCAAAAACTATTTTAAAGCCTGTATTACCTTTAATCATCAATTTTGTCCCTTTGAGAGGTGTATTCCATGTCATTGAATTCTCACCTTTCTACTTTGTGCATTTGTATCTCTCTGGTTTTTGAAGTGTACATTAGTTTCCTGTTATCATAGTTAGACATTGTCTACACTAAATAAAGCCCCCAGGCACCTGTGACTCACTGATATACATCTGTATGAAGACTGAGTCTGTTTTCTGCAACACAGCCTGTTCTGGCAAAAGAAAATATGAAGAAGCGCATGACAAGAGTTAGCCAAGCAGTAATAGGACTCACCTGAACATATACATTTTTTAATTGCTAAACGAGACATGTTCCATAACAGCTAATATTTTTTTAAGATGATAATTCATTCCATTCATAATAGATTTAATTGTGCTCTGATTGCTCACACCTGGCAATTTTGTTTTGCAGCACGTTTTACTTTTTCCCCAAAGCACTTTCAAAGCATAGAATGGGCCTTAAGCCAGGTATAGTACATGGTTCAAACTCTGAAATAAATAGAATGACATATACAGAGCTAGATCTAGGCATAGCGAAGGTATGTGGTTGCTGGGGCAGCCGCCTGCTTTGCGTCTGCCAGAGACTGGGGAATGCTGCTGCCAGGGGAAAAGATAACGTGAATAACCAAAATCCCTTGTTCATCCTTCTTGTAGAAGCAGCAGTCATGGCCCTTGCTCTGGAACAAGCAGGAGCGCCACGCCTGCTTCTTCATCCCAAGGCTACTCACTCCCCTGGCAGCACTCATTTGCATGGTGCTAAAATTCTGTGTTGTCTTTAACTCTGCATCTGTTCTGGTTCCTACGTTGCTCTGGATTCAGCCTTTTAATTGATACTTGTCAGGTTTAAAATGATATTCAGGATAATGAAATAATCTTCAAATCTTTCCTTTGGCTTCTCTGTAATTTAAGCCCACACAAATCTGAGCATGTTGGGATGTTTTTAATGCCTCTCAAGGACTTCTGGCCCTCAGATATAGTTCTTCCTAGTCTTTTTCCTAATTTCCCAAAAGGCACTCCACCAGGATCTTTCTCTCATTTCCTTTTTTTTCTATATCACTTCAAGTCCCATTCTAGGATAAAGATTCATTATACTGCATGTTGTTCTCCCAAAACCTAGGAGATTTCCCTTCCCTCAATGAACTCATACTTTAAATGAATGAGAGGGGAAGAGAGTAGGAGGTCAAGTTGAGTGACAGAGAAGTGAACTGATTTTCTTTACATTGGGAGCGATATTGCTTATTTGACGTACCCGAGAGTCCAATGCAACAGTCTTCAAAATGAGTGTAGTATACCCTAAGACAACAGAAAATCTTTTCTTTATAATGGAAGACACATAAAACTAGAAAGAATCATTTTCAAATAGCTCCATAGAGTGCAAGATGGACTGAGAGAACCAGCATGCATATATAAGGGACAAACTGTGCCAACCAACCCAGAAAATTCTACTGAATTATTTCATCAGAGGTACAGCTACTGATTAATAACCTCTTTACCAAGAGCAGAAGTTAACAAAAATAATCTGTATCTATGGTGGCAGGCAGGAGAGGAGGACTCGACTGGGTTCCTAAGCACATTGAAAAACAATTTCTGAGCTGACATCTAGTCTCTCTTTTTTTAATTAAATCTTTCTTCTAACCTACCAAACTATAACATGAAAATAGCTCAGATTATACTCTAGGGCAGTTGTTTACATGCATATTTACCAATTCTCCAGTGAGCAGATTTCTGAAGCAGATCACTCTGTACTCAATTTTCTCAGCAAAAGGAATGTAAAAAACTATCCACAAAGAGCCCATTCTCTTCAGGAGTAAAAGCAAAAAGCGAAATCTGAAGAGATGTAAAATACTCATCATTTCTATTGATTTTAAGCTGCCTGGAAGCATCTCCTGGGAATGTTTCTGTAGATATTATCTCTGTAATCGTAGTATTTTCAATTGAAAATACAACTGCTCTGTTGCAATTCATTTGTATTATAAACATGTGAAAGTGCTGGACAGATAAATGGATTGCTAGCAGAGATTAAATGACAAATTCATTAGCCGCATCAGATTCTGAAAGGTAAGACTCTTGACACTGGCTTTCTAAATGACGTTTCTTACATTTCTGACTCCTCTCATTGGCAGAACTGAGCAGGTGCCTGATTCTGTTCTCTCACAAGTAGCAATTTACTTGAACGTCACTGAACACTGAAGGGAGTAAGATTTGGAAGGGCTGAGATCCATTGGTAGCATAGATCTATCGACAATAACCTTTTTTGTGAAAAATCAGTTGAGGAAAAAACACATGGACACTTTGGAAAAGTTATCTGTAGTTACAGGCAGCCGCATACTCCATCTTCTAAGTGGTTTTCTGTCTGCTACTCTTATTGGAAGGATGTTCCAGAATCATGTTTTTCCATCATTCTAAGTCTTCTTATTTCCAGAACAAAATGTAATAACGATCAGTTCTGTTCACTTGTTCTTAAGCCAATGCTTTTCTTTAGAAGAAACAGATTCTCCCCCCGCCCCATTACATTTAAAATGGCAGACACATCCCCAGTCGTTCTTTTCTTGTTCTGATCTAGTCCAGTTTTGCTTTCAAAATTGTTTTCCTAAATGCCTCTTAAGTCTAGGAAGAAGTCTTTTCTCTGCATCTCTTCGAGACTGAATCCCTCTCTTGGAAATGGATGACCGGGATTCTGCATAGCATTCCCAGAGAGACATGACTGGGATGTGTTTTCCCAACATGCCACTGCTTCCCTCACACTGGTGCTGCTTAGAAAACAGATCTTTAGCCTATGTATTCAGTGAATAAATGAAAGTTATTGAGCTATCAAATATGATTAGGTTATTTCTTTGGGATGAAAGGAGTATATTTCAGTCTCAAATATTAGATTTATTCTACTTACCATGTAAAACAAGTGCCATTTTAAAAGGAGTGTCTCGTAATTATTAGTTCTTTCAGAATCTCTAGAGGCCTGGATTGCTGGAACCATGCAAGCACAGACCAGTCTTTGCACAAAAGAGCTGCTATTCTCAGTAAAGTTAATCCTACTCTATATTCAGTATGATTTTATTCACTATTCAGTATGAATTAATTCACACGCCTGCTTAAAAATATCAAAGCAGATTTTGGAAAAGGCATGAAAAATAAATACAAGCACAGTTGATGTCTGAAGTAAATATACTCATATATTTAGAAAAGTTCATCACTAGATTACAAAATGAGTCAGTGATTATCCAAAGCTCCAAAACTTAGAGCCTCCAAGCAAGACTATGGAAAAAGGTGAAAAGGGGAGAATTACATTGACAATAAAGGACTTAGAACGTAACTTTTAATGGGTTACTAATTTATGCAGCTGATACTTTAAGCATCTATAGTCCTTAATTCATATTAGAAACCAAAACATATTTCCAAATGTGTCACATTAAGATTGATAAAAATTTACTTCTGCACACAGAAGTCATCTTGGCCAAGTAAGTCCTGGCAGCTATCCCATAATGTTTTCCATGTTGAAACAAAGCTTTGTTAAGTGCACTCAGAGAAGGCAGTTGGAGCTGTGTAGAAGTGGCCTGAAGTCAAACTATGAAAAAAGGTGACGAATTAATCTACTGCTGGAGCACTAGAGCAAAGCATTTACGATAGACAAAAAGTGGAGGGAAATAATTCATGATGGCCTAATTACATTAAGAACGATGCTTATTCAGCTAGTTGAAGAACAGAGCCCAAGGGAAATGGAGAAAGGGATAGCCTCTACGTCAATTTAATATCTGTTTTAGTGTGTGTAAAAATCATTCCCCATGAAAACTGAGTTCTGCCATTATAAAAAACTCATCATCTCACCTCAGAGAAGCTGTTGAAGGTTATCACTGACCACACTGGAGAGCCACTACTAATACTGAAACTTCATGAAACATATAAAACATATAAGCAAGTATCGTTCCAATGGGAAATGTCTACAGACAACAGGTATATTTTGGCATCTATACAATGAGTTTATGGCTGGTTTTTCCCATAGGAAATAATAAAATACATTTAAGCAGTGTACAAAGTATCAGCTGTCATTGACTCACGCTGCAAAGATGATCTATAACCCTGAAAAGTGTGACCATTTTTATCCTACTACAATAGTTTGTAAGCTGCAAGACAGTAAAGCTAACTAATGATTTTCACAATAGCCAGGTGATCAGCTTCCCAAGCAGGAGACTCAAAATAAAATATTATTAACAATTTATGATTATTTCAATGTAAAGACTGAATGACTAATTCCTATCACATTTTTCTGTAATTGTAGGAGGGAGTGTTTCTGCATGTGTTTCTCTTCCTCCAAATCTAATCATCTGTAAAATTATACTCAACTAGATGTTAAATTTTATATCAGTCGGTATATTTCATGCATTTAAAGACTGACAAAATATTAAGTCATATAGCCAAAATAAAATGCCACAGCAATACCCAAAGAAGTGGTTGCCAAGCTTGCAAAGCTTCACAGTCTGGGATTTTGTTGTAACAGCCAGCTAGATTCAAGGCAGTGGTGGAAATTATTATGCAAATTAGAGTAACCAGTTAAAACAATAAAGATAGCAAAAGTTTGGGAAAATGTGGTCTTTTTCGTTTGAGAGCTTAAACCAGTAGTTAATTATTAGAAATTTATGTAAAACTGACTAACTCACATTGTCTCCTGTGACATTATTCACAGAGGGTATGGTGTCTCAGCATTTTAAGAAGAAAAATTTCATTAATTGATTTAGTCATAAATCCCTATATTTTGTTAATACACCTGTACTGAGTCAATTGCCTTGCATTTAAATGAAACATAATTTGTGTTTTGGCTGCACATGTATTTGAAGGCATCAACAAGAAAAAACATACATTGCAAGTAGCTCCAATTCTACTGCAACTCTTCTGTCAACATGCATAATACAGTATCCACATATTATAATCTGAGCACGACATTTTAACTCTGAAGGCTTTATATACTGTTTATCATATGCATTTTCTGAAAATAGTGGATTTGAAGTATGTATATCAACATACATTCGTTTGGCTACCACATCTCACATAAACTCCGTCTCAGTTAGGTGTTCTTGATCCCAGAAATTCAAGACAGAATGAGATTTCCTCCCTAACTCTTTCTGGCAGAAAGTGTCTGGGTTCCCAAAAGGGTGCACAGAAGTGGCCTTTCTCCTTCAGCTTTGCAGCAGTGCACAAAGAAGAGCCAGTGGTCATACCAGAAATATATGAAATTGGGATTGCACGGATGGGCAAATCTGGAGATTGAGGGAAGCCATAGCAGAAGCTTGTTAGAAGAGTCGGGCAAAAAAAAAGGGACAAGAAATGGAATGAGGAAAAAGAATGGATTTTTGTTCCTGATCAGAAGGATACTGGGAGCTGCCCAAGCCAGCAGTCCTTTTGCAAGTGATATACCCTCTCCTGAAATGTGTTAAACCAAGCTAGCAAAGCAAGATCCTATACTGACAGAAAATACATATAGATTTCACTGATAACAAGCATCCTCACCTTCCTTCCTTTTCTGCTCGATGGACACTCCCAAACTCCTTTATTCCCAGGTACTCCATTGACATCAATGTCCATAACGTGGACCTACTGATTTAGTCCCTGAAGATTACTCTAACTAGGGGGATGCACAGTTCTGTAGGATCCTGGTTTTCAATTAGGGAATAATGATTAAAATATTTATTGAGATATATCGTTGCAGTCCCCACAGCAGTTTTACATTATTTATTGCCGTGGTCATAGATAGTTCTGGGTAACTCCAGGAACAGAACTGCCACCCCCTCACAGAAAATGGATTGTTTGACATTTTTATTAACTCCAGCCTTTGTTTCATGGAGATGACAGCCAGTTACCTACATTGGCATGAGTGGTAGGAAAGTAGGTAGTGAGCACAGCTGACAGTATCTTGCAATTCTGTGATGCTAAATCAGCATCACTGCCACGTGCTTCTTCAATGAGGACAGGATGTGGAGGTAGAGTCGTGACAGTACGTTTCAAGGTGTCCCTGCAGTTCTTCAGCTGCTCTGTCAACGTTTCATCTGGGGTTATTAGTGTTTATAAAAGCAGATCCTTAAAATAGCTGCACGGTGTCAATATAAGCAGAAAATAGCAGTTCTTGTGCTTTATTTCTTCTTACCAGGGTAAAATAGAGCTAAATTGGGCAAGTATAGAAACCATAATAGCACAACCCAGTTTAAGGGTGACTTTCAAATCCCCTTCAGGTCTTAAAGAGTACTGAGTTTAAGCTAAAATAAGACCAAGACACATTCTTTCCTACTCTACAGAAAATCCTTCTCCCTTTAACAGATGCAGGATTTGGGTGGCTTATGCTTAGAGACTGCTGAATTCTACTCACGAAGTCCTCCACTCACAATTGGAGCCAACATGAAATTCTCCAGCTTCTGAAAAATACATTATTTCAGAAAAATCATTCAGATTTGCATTGACATTTGTAAAATAACCATCTGAGTAGTGGTTTTGAGGAGTGCTACTCAAGCAAAGGTTCTTTGTATGTATCAGATGTTATAAATCTCACTCGTGAAATATGGAGAGGAGATCATAAGGGGCATCGTGTTTATCTTTCTTACAACAGTATTTATTAAATAGAAAAAATAGTCTGTATAGTTCTACTCCAGGCACAGTGGATCAATCACCATCTGCCACCAAAACTGATGAATTGTTAGTTGTTCTTCTCTATAGAGTGAAATAAAGTGTTGATCATATTTCACTGAGAAATCCACCTTTTTTTTTTTTTTTTAATTGGCCTTAGGTCTGTAAGTGTCCTCCGTGATTGTTGTCAAACGAGCCACAGTCAGTATTTGAAGTAACATAGTGCACATTCTAGGACAAGGCAAGAAAACACAGGCTATTACAACAGTATGCCCAAATTCAAACCTCACTTGACACTGGAGTCAGCCTCAATCACATCAGTGAGGGATAAGGGAAGTTGTGTAGAAAGAAGAGGAAGCTGAGTTACTTCATGCTAAGACATAACAAAAAATCATCATAAAATTTGATAATGTGAAATATCTTATCATCGAGTTTTTGGGACTGATATTCTTGTCATAGTTAACTACTATTTTTATACTATGACTATACAACATTCTATTGAAATAGTCTTCTTTATAATTTTCAATATTTACAAGTTTCTTACAACTGTTGTTTCAGAAAGGAAACGACATAATGACAGGACTGGGAGCATTTTCTGCTTTGTTTCCTTTAAAATTTACAGTTGATTTATAGAGAAATGTATGTATGTTTTGGTGATTTCTGATTTGCTAATGTTAAAACAACACCCCATGTAAATTGCAGAAGATGATAAATTAATTTTCATGTTTGTATGTCAGGCAAATAAATAAATCTTGCAGTTACTAATTATTTTTCAACCTTGTACATGAGAATCTGACTGACTGACTACAGCTGACACTGATTATCTGAGACAGGATGTTATAAAATCCCTTAAGGGGATCTTTTGAAAGACCCACCATGTTTAGAGCAGAAAGCTTTTCTCTGCGTTAGCTCGCTTACGGAGCAATTACACAGAACTTACTGCAGAAAAGATGTCAGAAGAAAACACTAAGCAAATAGCTAAAGTGGAATTCACACCCCTCCCTTCTCTATCAAAGCTACTCACAGCTTCATAGTCTTAAAATATTTCATCAAAATTATCTATGGCAAAGCTACTTGCTATATATCATTAAAAGGTATGAGATTGGTTAGATGAAGACTACATGGAAGAAAGCTAGGAACGGATCTGAAGACAGCAGAGATTTCTCCCTGCTCAGATGGCTTGTGCTTCAAACAATTAATTTTGTGGGCTTGAAAAACTCAGTGTTTTCATTTCATCTGCCTCAGAATTTGCAAGTTTTGTTATTTCATTAGAAAACTACTGTGGAGAAATATACAAAATGCACAGGTTTGAATTCACTTATTTTTTTCAAAATTAACCTTTCAATGACCCGATTTTTTGAAGTAGTTTGCAATTTGTACTAAAAATATTCAAGTACATAAAGGAAAGCCAGGTAGAGATCATTTTCAAATCTGTAGTCCTACAATGAACTGCTTTCCTGAAACTCATAGTTGAGAATGAAAATCTATATATTGAAGTACTGCAGTACTGATACACACCTACTGATTATGAGATCTGCAGTTGGAGAAAACCAGAAAATCTGTGAGATATATGTAATCCAAAGTAATACTGACAGTTCACTAAAAAAAACAATATCAAGGTTTTATAGGTTTCAGAGATTTATTCTCACCACCACTTTAATTTTAAAGTTAATATTGCTGTAAATTCTTGTGATGACAACATCTAAACCTTGGATCTGGGTGTCTTCACATAGTTAATCCAAGTCCAAACAGAAGAAGTTAAAAGATACTGAAATGTTCCTTCCCTATTCAATGATCATCTTGGCAGTACAACTAGACCAACATGCTGGAATTCACTTAGTGCTTTTCCTCAGAGTGCCTTAAAAAGCATCATCTTGCTGCTAGTAGTTCTTGACATGAAGCTGATCCCAGGGTGGACTTAAAACAATGGCAGAGTTTCTCATAAATACTGAGATTCTTTGCTGCTCTATGTAGGACAGCTATTGCTCCTGAAATGTACCCCCGTATGTAAAGATGTGTTCACAATCCAGAATGTCCCTAAGGTCCCTACTTCACAGTATCCACTGGTAATTGATGGTTAATACTGGAAGGTAGGATTTTCTGCATGGATAGTGATCACTGACCGCATGGAAAGCATATGCAAAAAGTCTGATTCATAAATATGAATGTGCTTGAACAAGGAAAAACTGATCTTTTCTTGAGTTTATCCCTCAAGGTACATTATTTTGCGTTTCTAATATTGCAGAGGAACACAGCAAGACTGTATGAGGTATTCTGTGTGGCCAAATACTGTAGTCCTTACTCAGATTTTACTCAGGAAAAACCTTCTCTCACTTGAGAGAGAATTTGTTTTACTTCGGACTGAACGGAGTGGTATGAATCTTACCAGCATTGCTTGATGCTAATGTTGGGCAATAGTTCTTGTTGCTAATCTGCCTGACTCATTGGCCCTCTTCTGGGCTCTGGATCTGCTTTTGCTGTGTGTTATTCATAGCCTAGATTGCTAGTTCAGATCGCTTCTCTTTGTGCTTTTCACTTTCAGCAAATATTTTGTAGCTATTGTTCTGCTGCTGGTAGATATGCATGGAACCTGGTATGTGGAACTTGAACCTCAGCCCAGATTTAATCAAAACTGTTAAACAGTGTTAAACACTATGGTGCTCAGAAGGAATTTTGCTGACCCAGATTCAATGAAGCCTGTATTTGTTTAATCCAATGGTTTTACAATGCAAAAATATAAGGCCTTGATTCACAAATCTTAAGAGCAAAAGTTTCTCCCATATAACAGGTGGAGTAGCACCCACTTACAGCTATCATAAGATCAATTATAAATGCTTATTCTGACCTACAATAGTCATATAAGAAAACCACTGAATGTGTATGCTGCAACATCATCCTGATGTTTAGTTTTAACACTGCTTTAAAGTAAGATATCTTGAATAGTAATTAGTACCAAATTATGCCATAGCCTGCAATTATGCAGCAAATCTAGCTAGGTTATCACTAGTATGTCTTATGAGCCATACCTAGCCATGGTTTATCCTCTATTCATGCTGCAGGGTACGAAATTCCTGGGTGCCAACCTGCCTATGGCAACCTAGAATTCTCCAGGGCAGGCTCGCAAAATCTTCACCTACTCTCTGGGACAGGTAACTAATAAGTGATGTTTTGTGAAGTTATGCTTTCTTTCTAACTTTCTGATGTTCATAAAAATGTTTAATTTCTTCACGTCAGTCTGTAGTCTGTCATCGTTCAGTTGTGCTGTGTTTTCTGACCCAGGGGAACAACAGCAGATCTGTTTGTTATAGTACTCTAGATGCTTGCCTCAGCCAAGCCTGTAATAATTGTTATTAACATGCATAAAAATTGAAAGGGTTCAAAAAGCTGCAAAATTCACTGCTGCCTGCTACCAGGTAATATCTATTTTTGATGGAGTAGCTCTTATAATAAATATGCATGGCATTTCATTGTGGATACAACAGTTACCTAGGTAGTTCATACACCTTTCTTAATTGTTGACATGTATATATTCTCTCTCCTTTATCAGGTTTACCTTAATCTTCCATCTCCTGAAGTAAGGATTTTTTCAATGCTATAGGCACAGAGGTGTTGAAAGGATGGAGGAGATGACTGATTCTAGTTTGCTTTCCAATGCAGTACACAGTATAAGTTTAAGTAATGACTTGGTTTTCCATATTTTGCTTAGATTTTCTTTCTTTTCTCCTGAATATACTCTTTGTTCTTTGTTGCTTGACTTTATTTCAAGTGGCAGGTGTGTAGAAGAAATGTCATTCACAGATTCAATAGTTTCCAATGACACATGAAATATTGAAATATATTTTAAGGTAAGAAATTAATTAGATAAAAATAAATAAAGACAAGCTGAGCTTTAGAATGCCTTATTGCAGCCTATAGGTTTTCTTTGAATAATGTGTGTGAATTTTCAACTAAAGAGTGCTGCTAGTACAGGAAAGATGTAAGTGAAATTCTTCTAGTATTTTTTGGCACTAAACACTGTTAAGTGGAAAAAAACCCAATAATCTTGGAAAAGTGGTTTGAATTCTTCTTTTTCAGTCCTCTGGGTCTTTGCACATGCATTCTACTCTTACCTGGGTTTAGATGAGCTTGACATAAAAATAGCTTTGCTCTGCTGCTTGCCCTTGTTAAAACCAGGAGATGACCAGTGAAATGAAATATAATCAGGGCATATAAAATGCTTGAGCCTGATTTCATTTTGATTGAATATTTGGAAGTCTTTCATAACAAATTCACACAGACATGGTGTAATCACTGAGTTTGATAGAATGGATGATTAAATGGATGCCCATGAGGATGTTCAGAGCCTTGGGATGACATTTGGCAGCATTTCTGTAGGATTTTCTCAAAAAAATAGTTTTCTTCTGATCGTCACTGTCCACTTGTAGCTCTTACTTTCAAAAAAAATACCACAGTTTATCTCCAAGTATACCAAGGTTTAAAATGCACAAATCCAGAATTTTATCTGAGGCTACTTTTCCATTTCATTAAAAAAAATAATATTGAAAGATAATTTTATTTTCCCACCCTGCTTTTTAAGAAGCTGAAAAGTATCTATATGTTGGGGGAGATTTTAGTATTTCCTGAAATCTTGCTTGTTTCTTTCCTGTTAATTATCTCAAATCTTAATCATACTGTTTCAACATCTGTAGACTTTAAAAATTGATCTGGGAACTTGCTTTCCAGTTATATTGAAAAACATCAGCTTGCTGAAAGAACTAAAAAAATGTATTTGTTCATGAGAATGAAAGATAGTGAGTATGACAACTGTCAGCACTTACAAAATGAGGATAGATTCTGTTTTATTCAGCCTGCTTCACCTTAATCTTTAAAAAACTAATGAGAAAGCAACAAAAACTTCAGCATGAGAGTTAAAAAAAACAAGATGCAATTCACCTAGAGTGCTAAAGTAGTTTAGTTATATGGTAATACACATGTCAGGGCACAAGAGGAATTTTTGGGCAAAGTATGGAGTAATGAAGCTGCTTTCTCACTCTACGTGGTTCATCAGGGTGCTACGCCCACAGAGTACATAGAAGCAGAGGGCTCGTGGGTCCCCTCTAAAGAAGCACATTACTTACTGCTTTTCACATAAATACTGCAAACATCTTTTCAGATGAATTCCTGCTGCCTGATTTGATCCCTCCACGTTTGCAGAAAGCTCCTTCATTTACTATCTCATTCCAAAAACTGCAGGAGAGAGAATGCCAAGGTGCTGGACTGCTACCAGAGTTTTGGAGGAATAAAGTCCTGTTCCCTCTCCCTCTTACACTCACCAAAAAAAAAAAAAGGTGATAAAACAGAGTCTTCCTCTGAAAAAAACAGTTCAGCTGAGGGAGCAGGACAAAATAGACTTGTCTGAACCAATAAATTCTTGCATTAGGTTGGGAGGAAGGCTGTATGAAATGACAGCACAACATACTGACCAGTGGTGAACCTGCTAGAGGTGAACTTATTTATACTCTCGCAGAGTAGAAGACTTCTCAGTTAAAGAAATCCTAAAATAGTGTGCTGCAGTGTATAAGACAAGGTAAGGTTCGAAATAATTAGCCGAAGATGACAGATGGCAATTTCTTTCTCTTTTTTTAATTCTCTTCTTTTGCTGTAATGTCAAGTTGATCAAAGAGCTGCTGAACTGTTATTGTAGGAAAACTAAAAATATCTTGAAATATTGAAATATCCAGGCAAACTTCATTCAGATAATGGCCAGTAGCTCCCATTGTTCCTGTTCAACACTTTTTACAGGAGTCTGTGTGGAGTAACAGATTCCTTCAGAACCTGAATTACATGTGCACAGCTGAGAATTTGAGTGTTTCCAGGCTAAAGTATATTATTTAATCAATGTATTAAATCAATTTATGATTTTTTTAACTAATTTTTCCCTTGTGTTAACAAACTAATGATATATTCTACTGCCAGAAAACCTCCAAAAATTCCATGGAGCTAATCTCTCAGGTATGTTGCTTTAGTAATGTCATATAGATGTGTGTGATAGGGAAACTAAATGATAAAGAACAGAGGCTGCAGTAGAACTGACTGCACCAATGGCTACTGAATGTGCCCGAAAAGACAGAGTTGTATCTTTCTATAAGAAACAGCAGCGCTATCTCCTATACTCTTTAGTAATAATATCTGGCAAACATTGGATTCAAGTTAGAGATAGAACAGAAACTTCTGGCTTGTGGGACTTTTGACACAAAAGAGGATCAGGACACTATTGTGACCAGATATAATTAAAAGGAAAATTCAGTATTTTACTCAAAGAAAGCAATATACACTGCTTATATCAGGAAAAGAAAAAAAAAAACTTGAAAAAAAAAAACAAACAACAAACCAAACCAGTGGCAGCTGTGGTTCCTCCTCACCACAGTCCCAGTATCGGTAATAGATTCTGACCAATCCTGGAAACTGACTGGTCCAAGTCTTGGTAATTAATTCTGTCTTCCTGGTCCTGGAGCCATAAGAGTACATTGATTTTTTCAACTGTTTAGCATAAGCTTTTTGACGGGAAGTGCCAAGCCAGCCCACCAAAATGAGTCCTTTGAGCCCAACAAAGATGAATTTCAAATTAAAGGAAAGAGAAAAGGATTGGGAAAGGAGGGAAACAGATAAGGTGAGAACAGAGATTATAACCTCTGTCCTGCCTGTGTCTGGATGCTTTACACCAAATGAAAAAAAGATCAAAATACATACTTTACTACTAAAGCATGTTTCTATAGTTTTCCTCTACCACACCTCCAACCACAGTCCTTTAATAGGAAGAGAAAGATAGATCTTAGCTTGCTTCTGGGTAGTGGGTTTCACCCACTCTCATTACAAATCCTGTTACAAATAAACAGCACTATTCAGGAGGAACCACATTCATGTTCCAGTACAGCTGGATCCAGATGAATCAGGAAAGTAAACAGACAAAAGCAAAAGTGAGAAAGGTTTAATAACACAATTAAAATATAATTTTACAAGCTTGCGAGTTGATGTGGCAGACTGCTTTCAGTAATTTCCAGAGGGAGTGCTTATCCATGACTACAAACCAAAGCAATCTAGAAGCTGGCCACTTGAAGCTGTAAGGAGAGCTGCTGCAACCAAAAGCAGCTTGCTCAATTGCCTGGAGAGCTCTTTGGCTTCTAAATCATAAATTGAGGTCTACCTCTAATTTTGCTACCTCCCTTTCTCAATACTCTGGTTTTTTTCTTTCCTTTCTCATCACTGTTCAGTAGTCTGGATTCCCTAGTGAGATGCAGTGCAGACTGCTAGGACTCTGCCAGACATTAAAAACTAGGCAATGCCTGTTCAAAAACTTCAAATCACTTTCTCTGTGAAGTAGCTCCATTAACAGCCTTTGTTGCAGCGAGAATATTTGTTGCAGACAGACGTTTGTCCTGCTTTTCTTATCTTTTCATACCCTGCAACTCTACATTGTAACCCACAATTTCTTCTAGAAAAATGTTACATGCAAACATATACATCTCTGGAAAGCCAAAAAGTAGCATCTCTTACAGAGATGAACCTTCTTCCAGATTCATATCAAGAGCAGACTCTGAGCTGCAAGCAGTGTGAAGATCCCTTCATCCCTCGGAATGATCAGGGTTATTATGTCTCTGCTTTCTTGGACAAATGCTGGTTGGAGTTTGCCATGCCAAAAATTAGATCATTTTTCTCCCAGCTTCACCAGTTGATCTGGTCCAGAGCACTAGGCAACGTTTGGACAGTGGAGACAATTTGGAGTAGGACATGAGCATGAGCAGAGTTCTCCATCATCATAAGAAAATAAACCTACTCTTCCTAACTCTAGAGTAAGCCAGAAAACGTGTGTTCCTCTTTGAATAGCAGGCTTTTTTCTTCTCTTGCAACCATATTTTCCACCCGTTCACCCCTTCATTTTCAAGTGACAGAGAGAAACAAATTGAACAGGAACAGCCTTTATTCAGACTTCTCTAGTATAACTTACTGAATCTAACACTTCGCATTTAAGCTATTGACTCTAAGAGTCTACCCACTAAAGACAAAATAAATTGGTCCCAGCAAACTTCAGTGAAATTTTCACAGACATGCTAGGAGGCAGCTTGGAACATAACAGCTTCTGCTGGTTCCACCATTTCATTCTACTTTAGTCATTTTGAGTTTGGACAGAAGGCTCCTATTTTCTCACTATGTACTGCATTAATTTCTAACATACAGCCAAGCCTGACTACACGCAGCTATTTAACCTCAGAAGTGTCTCAGGCAGAAGTGATCCTCTCATTCACAGGAAATAAAAATGGATTTTGAATTTCACATTCTTCCCTCTCCATGAACTGCTCTGCACCTTTGATTTCTTAGTACTCTGCACAATTACTTGTGTCACAGATGCATGTCTGCTTTCTCACTGTTCGTTTTCATTCGCCCTCTGCAGTTTTGAGCACACTGGGGGAATCACATTGCCTACTGAAGAAACTTCATTTAAAGTAATTAAGCCACCTTTAGTGTCTATTTCTGAAAGCTGCAATTTTATTAACGGTATTTCTATTCAACCTATTCAGACTCTTAGGTTACAGACAGCACCATTAAATAAAGGACAATTTTATGTCTTTATTATGAGCATATTTCAGAAATCTTACCGTGCTCGACTGACAATAATGGCATTCACTTAAGACAACTCAGTTCTCACAGCTGGTCCTCTAAGGGTTTTTTGCATGTCAACATGGAACTGAAATTTCGTATCTTATTCACTGCATAATATGCTTAATATTTAATGCTCTTGCTGCATAAATGTGTCTGTGGGCTTCACGTACTTGTTATAGTAGTTACCACTTCTGCAACAAAAGACTGTCAGGTCAATATAATCAAAATATAATAGTTTTATTTTTAAGAGAAATCTTTCTTTTTTACTTCTTACGAATAAGCCCAGCATAGTTTAGACTTATTTACTACAGAATATATTTTGTCTGGTCTGAATTTTTAATGTGCAAACTGCGCAACAGTCAGATACCCACATCCTGGATGAAAAAAAGCTGCTTTCCAAAATCCAGTGATACTTACATTTTAAGGCAGCTGTAAATGGTGCTGTAAATGGACTCTAATGCTAAGGAACTTTCCCACAGCACTTAGGACTTAAACTGCTAAACACCTTTTCCCTCCACACCCCTTCCAACCGATTGTTTTTAAGATTTCTGTTAAAATATCCCTCTTCTCTGGTTAAAACTCTGCCAGAATGCCTGGAACCTAAGAAGGACTCTGTTATTTGTTTTATGTGTCCGTCAGTCATTTTGAAACTATCTGAGCTCCAGATTTGGATCATCCACGCATTTGTTCTGAAACATATGTACAGGCCTTCCATCTCACAGGCGAAACCCAGCTTCAGGTTGTTTATTTTGAAAATGAGTACTGGAAAGAAAATTCAAAGAGTTTAATACTTGAAAAAAAAATCTCAAAAATCTATCTATATATGCGTGTGCATATATGTGTGTATATATATCTATAGGAAGGAAAGATTTGCATTAAGTTTGACAGGCAAACCGTTCATACTCTGAAATTTCAAGTATTTCACAAACTTCTTTGAATGCAATGGAGAAATTTTGCGGATGTGCTGTATTGAAAAAAAATATCTGGCAGTTCTTGGTGGAAATTTACAAAAAAAAAGGTGAGCTGAATAAGGTCTTTGTCAGCCTGAATTTATAAGAAAATTCCTACTGTAGAACTTGTATACACATTTGCTGAGGCGTCTGTTTGGGTACGTATAAAGCTGCTGAATGAAGAGCACAAGAGGACTGGTATTTGTGGACTGGGCTCTGGGTCTGAGCTGCAGCAATATTATCTGTTTCCTCAGTGAAACTATTTTCAAGTCAGTAGTTGAATTATCAGAATCTGGAACTCGAACTTCGTAATTCTATCCCATCCCCCTCCTAATCAGATGCAGCAAGTGCAAGGTTAGCCACAAAAACTGCAGATGAGGAATGTAATTTTGGCATTACCCTTTCAAAACAGTGACCCTGAGCATGTAACACAAAATCAAAACTTGATTAACATAGAAAACCAATTGCTGCTTCATTAAAGATCTTTCATTAATCTAGAAAACACTTGTAAAATGCTTAGACTTCATTTCCCAACAACTAGAAATCTAAAAAACATTGCTGGGGGGTCAGAGTCAATGACACAAGTGTCGTTTCAAAGCTATTCTTCCTAGAACAGAATCCTAGAATCATAGAATAGTTTGAGTTGGAAGGTTCCAATCCCCCTGCCATGGGCAGGGGTATCCCACTAGATCAGGTTGCCCAAGGCCCCATCCAGCCTGGCCTTGAACACCTCCAGGGAGGGGGCATTCGCAACTTCCCTTGGCAACCTGTTGCAGTGTCTCACCACTCTCATGGTAAAGAAATTCTTCCTAATGTCTATTCTAAATCTGCCCTTCTCCGGTTTATACCCATACACTATTTGGGTGCCTTTCTTGCAGCGTGTCCACCCTGGGTGGGATGCAGGTCTAGTGCAACCCATGCCAGTGCTGTGCAGTTGACCAGCAATAGAGCTCTGCTGGAATAAAATGCCTTCGGTAATCTAGATCACTATCCATGGATCAGCAGGAGTTGATGAAATAAAAATTCCCTGGTATAGCCAAAATTAAGATGGGAGTGCATTCCACTTCCATCGAGTAGCAACACAGTGGCACTGAGGACCTGCTGGTATATCTGTTAGCTGTGCATGTCCCCAGAGCTCTATGTCCCCAGCTTACTGCTCCCTGGGGTTCGAGCTATTATACATGTCAGGAAGAGGTCCCTCAGGGCCTTGCTTCCTGCCTGGCTAAACATCCTCATCTCTGTGATGACAGTCTCCATGCAAAAATTGGAAACAAAACCAAAGATGTGGCTTACTCTCTTCAAGCCAAACAGGCTATCTCTTTCATAGAATCACAGAATCATTTAGGTTGGAAAAGAATTCTAATATCGAGTTCAAGCATAAACCTGACACTGCCAAGCCCAGCACTAAACCATGCCTCTAAGTGCCACGTCTACATGGCTTTTAAATACCTCCAGGCATGATGACTCCACGACTTTCCTGGGTAGTGCAACCTGTTCCAATGCTTAACAACCCTTTCAGTGAAGTAATATTTCCTCACATCTAGCCTAAGCTTCCCGTGGCACTACTTCAGGCCATTTCCTCTCACCCTATAACTTGTTACTTGGGAGAAGAGACTAACACCCACCTCAGCACAACCTCCTTTCACGTAGCTGTAAAGAGCAACAAGGCCTCTGCCACTCCGCTGCCTTGTTTACTTTAGGCTAAACATCCCCAGTTTCTTCAGCTGTTCCTCATGAAGCTTTTGCTCCAGCTCCTTCACCAGCTTTGTTGCTCTTTTTTGAACATGCTCCAGCACCTCAATGTCTTTCTGCTTTCTAGTAGTGAGGGACTCAAACCTGAAGTGTGAAGTGTGTATTTGAAGTGTATTTGAAGTGTGGCCTCACCAATGGCAAGTCCATTGGGATAATCACTTCCCTGGTCCTGCTGGTCACACCATTTCTATTGCAAGCCAGGATGCCATTGGCTTTCTTGGCCACCCAGCCACACTGCTGGCTCCTTTTCAGCCGGCTGTCAACCACCATCCCCAGGTCCTCTTCATTTTTCAGGGATCCAAGCAGCCACACACTGATGCCAAAGCACTTCCAGACATGTAAATGCACAAACTTGTCTCCAGGCTCTCTGGCTGCCCACCACATCACTGCTCCTGGCTGTCATCAGTGGTCTAAGCCAGCACAGCATGGCTGGGCTCACAGGTGGTCCCTTGGCCCTTCCCAGAGAACGTCTCCTGCTCTTTAGACTCTTTCACAGCAAGCAGCTCTGCAGGGCTGACTGGTTTTGGCTTTTCCTTAGAATAAAACCCATAGGGTGGAAGAAGAAAAGATGCTTTTTGAAATTCTGTAAAATTCCATCATTGCTCCTGATCCTATGAAACTTTTTTAGAATGTGACACATTGCAAACATGAAAAAAAGACCTGATAAACACTTTAAAAGCATTTAGTGATTCTTTTTCACAGGCCTCCACACAATCTAAGCAAACAAGAAAGGGAATACTATTACCTCATCTCCTACAAACAGTACTGAGTCAGGAAGAGGGGGAGTTATCTGATGAGATATGGTTGTCTGTGTCTGAGCTGCTTGACTATATTCCCTTTGTAATCAACAGAAATGGGTACTTCCAGATTTACGTCATGTCATCTAAAAGTAGGGTTCTAAAATAGGCCAGATTATTCTCTTCCTGATAGTGCCTGCTCATCACAACAGACTAAGAACAGGAGCCAGAGATGACAGTATTGACTGTCAGGTCAGGTCATTCTTGCCTTGACTCACTTGACCTGTATAATGTCAGGCACATTTGGCAAAGCCAGGTACAAGACTCACAGCCCCAAACCCCAGACCAACTTAGTTCCTAATTATATGTTACTTCTCTCAAGGCACAAAATATGACTAGTGTGATTTAGGATTTCACAGCTGTATTAAAACTTCTGGTTTACTACTGAGAAATGAGAACATTCAGTATGGTGGTTTTCAGTGTATTTGTCATGGTCTTCTATTTTTCCTTGTTTTGCATTCCTTTTGCTGCTAATTTCTCTCACGGCACCATTATTCATATTTTGCTTTACTCAGTCCCAGAGCTTTGTGAAGGAATGTAATCAGTCCATTCAGGGAGAATTTAATACTTAAAAAAATGGGTTTGCTGAAGTTTTAAACAACATTGCAGAACCATCTACAAAGCAAAGCCCTGGCATGGAAGGCAGTTTGACCAGTCAGGTGGACACATGAGGTTTCCAAGATGCTCACGCTGACTCTAAGGGAGTAATAGCTCAGGCACCAACCTCTTTATCAGCTGTCCGAGGGTAATAAGCTCTAGAAGTCTTCTGGCCTCCAGGCAGATGAACAGCTCCAATTTTGCATGCTAGCATCCTCTGTCATCAGACCATCTGCCAGGCAGATGAACTGGCAGATCAGACAGGTAAAATGAAAACTTGCTTGTTTCCTATCTCACTTTCCTCAAAATACAGCCATCAACACACAACATTCAGCTTTGCCTGAAATTCTCTGTTGGAAATATATTCACCTGGATCTTCTCCAGGCAGGGCTACAGATTAACCCTGAGAGCATCAGGCTAAGACAAGCACATGCTGCCCATGACCTGCACATCCTTCCCTGGGGCTGAAGCTGTGTAGAGAGGCACTGATGCCTAGCTTAACGTACAGGCTGGTGGAAGCATCTAGAAAAAAAATAAATCTCCATTTTGACCACTCACCACCCTTTGGGGACAGAGTTCTACTGAAGAGGGCAAGAGCATCAGGAATGCAAATAGCTCTTTGCTCCAACTCTCCTGCAAGCTGAAATGGCAAGAACTTTTGTTGGTACTTGAACTTGTCTGCACAACCTTTCCATCTTCCTTCTGTAAAATGGATCCTTTTCAATAAATGTAGTGCCTGGTAGTGCTAACTTCCACCTGGTAGTATCTCCCCCTGAAAGGTCTCTGAACCGTTATTGAGGATCAATTCCAGCAACAAGATTCAACAATGAGGCTTGACATTTATCTGTAGGAGCACTGCCCAAGGGAAGAGGCCTTCAAATTCCCTGAGAAGGACCAACACCATAATTCTTACCTGGCAATTACTGGCAGCATTACAGTGTTTGTAGGCACAAATTTCTGTGCTAATACATGTTTCCACATCTGATTTATATTTTCAATAAGTATAAACAGAGCTAATTGCTGAATATAATACTTTGGAAAATATAAAGATCTGTATTTAATAACCTTTAAAGTAGCTTCTCTTGAGAGGTTCCCTTTCACCAGTTTAAATATTTAATATTGCACTTACTTTCCTTCTTTTTAGAGAAATACTTTAATGAAGAAAATGGGTAGTGACATGGAAACCACTGGTTGTCACAGGAGGAGGACTTTAGGGATCATTAGAAGAAATAGAGAAACACTTATTCAAAAGGTCCTACTCTACTGGATTTTGGATTCTGTCTTGTAATTCCCCACAGCTGCCAAGGGTTCAGGAAATCCATGCAGTAGAGGATTAGAGTTTTCTAAGACATAATACTACCAGGTTTTCTGAGACTATTATTTACTTGCAAATAAGTTGTCTTCTTCCTTCTGGCTGTATTTTTTCCACTAAATTATTTTAGCTTTTAACTTAACAATGGGTATACATATAAAAATGTATTTTCTGAAATTGTATATGCTCTTTATCATACACATAATAAAGTACTGTGAGGTCTAACTAACAACAGAGATAAACTATGAAATAAAATATATTGATTTACCAACATTAAAAAAATTGAGCAGTGAAATTTTGTGATGAGCTGATAAATAGCAAGCGGAAACAAAATGCAGCTGATTTGTGGAGCTGGTTTAGAGAAAAAGGAAAATGCTAAACCCTTGACTTGATTTCTTCGTATTTTGACTTTTTTCCCCCCTCCTTTCAACCCTGTCTATATTACCACTATGAAATTTACAGGGCTACACAACAAAATGAAGCAGTCATTATGAAAAGCCCAGGCTTCTAGGATAAGAAAGTATACAACAGAGCATAAGGTGACAGAATTCAGGCATGGCATCATGTGAAACTGGAAGGCAGCTGAAACGGAGAGGTTTTCAGAGGGAGAATATCTGTCTCATGAGAAATGAGAAAAAAAATAATAGCTCATTAAATATCTTAGATTTATATAAAACAAAAATTGAACTGAGTTCTGTTATTAGAGATGCAGAAATTGAAAATGTCCTGGGAATTCTGGGAAATCTGCCATTTGATGGTTTAAGTCCCAGATTCAGGAAAATTTCCCTATTTGTGCTGATCATAAGTATAATTTTCAATGTATCATTGCTTAAAGCTAGCTATCTTTTCACAACTTGCTTGGCTTAATAAGGATATTAAAGCAGATATTTAAGTGCTTTTCCAGTTTGGGTCTTCTCTTTATCCATTTAATTATTTATTTATTTTCTGCCATTCAACATATTCTTGTCAGAAAATGATTTTTTATTACTAAAATTTTTACCTTTCTGTCCAATAACTTGTATTTAAACAATGATTCACTGTTAGGTATCTACTACTACAACATAAAAAATACCATCATAAGGTGTTATAATTCATATCTAAAAGTAATGACCTTTTAAAAACAGCCATATGGCTTTATGTGTATCAGATGACTCAAAGCACACACTAAGCAAGAGTTCTGATGGGATTTGAAGGGTATCAGGATCTTTCAGATTCAGTGGAAATAAGTATAGCTTTTTCAGAATTATGATTTCCTGAATGAGAATAACTTTGATCTTTGAAATTGCCTAACTTATGCCTTAACCACCTCTTTTTCTTATTTTTTATGAAATTTCAGCCATGCTTTACTAACCAAAGTATTATGTGAAAGAGTGCATGTATGTAGTCTGCTTCAGTAATATGCATTAGAATAGGTTTTATTTTAATAAAATTAATAATCCCATTCTGAAAAGTAAAGAAATCAAGAATATAAATGTCTCAAAGTGAACTTCAAGTGGAAAAAAGAATGTGCTTCTAGTTGAGTTTATTGTTCAAAATGTTGCGGAACTCAGGTCTTAACACAAGCTTCAGGCTGCCAAAACCTGCCAAGATCTGAATCCAGCAGCACATTTTGCCAGCTTAGTTCAGCTCTGCTTTCCACTTGAGGATCAAGATTTGCCCAGCACTCATATTTTGGACTCTAAATTTCCCTACATACACAGGTCTAGGGACACATGTGTTTGCAAAACTAACTTCATTTAAGGAGTCAAATACTTTCCTCCTATTTAATCTTCACAAAACTAAGACCCAAAGCAAGAAGGTATCTACATGAGGTACCTACAAAGTTATCGGAGGACGTTAACTTTCCTCTTTTTCTTCTTTCTCTAGGCAATCTCCAGCTGTTACTGATTTAAACATCTCTGGCATTCCCATTATATATGTACCTCTACAGCCCCTCTTCCTCCCAGAATTCACACCCCGCTTGTGCCAAAATTCACAAGCACAGCAGGGTGTTGTAACATCCCCTGATCTGGCTTTACTCTAAACAGTTTTGACACTGTAACTCACACTTCACAGAACAGAATCCAGGTTGCAATGCTAGAGGAAGGAAAATTGACCACTCTTCTTTCCCAAGATGAGCAGCTGAGTAGCAAGAGCAATAGGTCAGAAGCAGTGTAAGTGGAAGGTGCTATGATGTGGTAACATCATGAACGAGGCTGTGCAGCATGGGTCGAGATTCTCATTTCCCTAGATAATTTGGGGGTTTTATTCACCAAATGAAATATAAGAACTAAATCACTGCATTAAGAGGAGCTGCATTAAATGTCTGAATCAGAATATATTATTTTAAGAGAATATAGCTACAAGTGGTAATCTAAGTATAACTGTAACCACACAATATGTGTAATTGAAATAGAGCACTGTGTTGGCAAACATTAGGCTGTTTCCTAGATCTAAGCTGCATGCATTAAGTAAGCAGCAATTGTAAAGCTTTTGCATTAACTTATTGAAGCTCCTATCGTAACTTGTAAAGGAGAGGCAATTGCACACTGAAGCCAGCTCAGATAAGTTTTTCTTAAAGAATGGCACGTTGCTCCCAACTCTCTTGTCTAACTAGAGACCCAAAACATTATTCTACTGAAGCTGATGGCAGTATTCTCTTGACATCAAAGGGGATCAAGTTTTGCCATTTTTCGTGAAGAATTATTTTTATCATATGTTTAGAAACAAACAAGGCAATTCATGGTAGATAATATGGTAGTGCTTTTGTCTCTAGTTGGTGGTAGACTCTAGTTCTGAAGCCAAGTAATCAGTTCAACACTGAGGTCTCCGTATTTGAACTAAGTTGCAGTCACCTCAGACAACAGCTCCAACTGGTACTTGGTTCTGTTGTGCAACTGGCAAACATGCTAGAAGACTGAGGATCTTACCAACAAAACACACAAGGACAAAAGATCTCCATTGTGTGGATAAGAATTGGGGAAGAGCAGACTGGCTCAGCTGAAGTGGCAGAGTAGAGTTCCAGTAAAGCAGGGGAAAGATCCTCAGGTTCATCACTGCAAATCCAGGTGGACCGTTTGGGTGCAGATAGAACTTTGAACTTCATGATACAAATTTTGCTTGGATCTCCTGGCTTTATGTGATCTTATGTCATCTCAGAACAAAAGAGAAAACAACAAAGTGAAAAACCTCCTCTTTCTAAAATCTGTGTCTAGTGCTTCGCTTTGTCAGAGTGTAACTGAAGGCAGCTTACAAGCAGAGCATGAGTTCTTCCTCAGTGAAAGAAATGTGGAAAATTAGGGGACACATCTGAGTCTAGAAGTCCTTGCTCCTATATAATTGGGAAAACGGGGAAAGAGCTATAATTTTAAAATTGTTATAATTTTTTAATTACTCTAATATTAATTGTTTGACCTTCTCCAGATGAAATGTTGCACAAAACATCTCTAGCAGCTCTACAGCCAGGGGTTGGGGTAGAAATTGAATGAAATAAGACAAATTTTTTTTCCCCACAAAATATATTATAACTTTGATTATGAGCAAGGAAATATTTTTGCACAATTTGTTTAGAGCTGTTGCTCTATTGGTATCTGCTACTTCAGTCACAGTATTTTAAGGTAACTCTAAATGAAAAGCCCGTTGTGGAACCAAACCCTAGACTGTATTTCCTATTTTAATGAGGTTTCTTTCACAAACAATTCCATTATGACTAATGAGATATTAGCAACAAATGAGCTAGAAAGAACAGATGGGAAGATAGTCAACTGTCAAAATCAGAATATCAGAAGTGCCGTAAATAAATTATTAAGCACCCTTCTCTGGCTCAGTGCCAACCTGTAGTGTAGGGAGTTGGTCAAAGAGTAGATCATGGAAAGCTTTTTTGATAGCAGTTGAATTCTACAGCTGTGGTCTTTGTTTTTCTAGTACTTTGCAAGAACAGAAGGGGGAATTACGAAAGCGCCTATCATACACTGCTCATAAGCTGGAAATGCTTGAAACGGAATTTGATTCTACACGTCAGTATCTTGAAATAGAATTGAGACGTGCTCAGGAGGAACTTGAAAAAGTAACTGAAAAACTGAGAAGGTTAGTAACCAACTTTTTGAAATGAACAGAGTTATTAGGAATGTACAAGTAGCTGTTTCAAAGACACATGTGAGTAAAGATATAAGCATATAGTTTCAAGCATTCAACTTTTATTACTTATTCATTATACATTGTGTTTTCACATTGAATATATATATTTCTCATAACTGAATATATATTACATACCACATGAAGTTATGTGCATGTGATATGTAAGAAGTCTCAGCACTGAAAGTAAATATAGAAATAGAAACACAACTATATAGGTGTATATATGACATTGGTTATGTGTAAACATATATGTGAGATAGTGCCACACTGTGTTAACACATACAAAGATTATAAACACACTACATATACATATTTATACTATATATATACACAGATAAATGTTTTTAATGAGTTTCACTGCATATTTTCTGTTGTTACTCTCCATTGCACTGATACAAGAGAATAGAATTTGGCCTTCCATCACTCAAAGCTGAGACTATGTTCAATTCAAATACTATTATGTCATTTCACATTATGCTATAACAAATAATTTGCTTTTCAGTCCCAAGTAGATTGGAATGATACAGAAAAAACTTTTACTTAAAACTGCTGAAGCTTTGGTACAGTGCTATTGCAAACCAAGGATGCATTTCATGTTAGTGACAAATTATAACAAGCATGCACTCCTGACATTCCTGGCATTGATTAAAATGGTCTGTGATCTAGGTCTAAATTTATTGGTGTTTCTTAATATCTATTTTTTAATTTGTTTGCAAAACTTCTGAACCAACGATTACCCATTTATGCAGGAATATGTTTACATTTCTTGTGAGGACTTTCCAAAACTGATGTAGATAATTGAACTGTTTGATTTAATTCATTGAATGAATCAAAATTAAATTCAAAATGAGTAGTTCCAGGGCTATACCCAAAGAAATATTTTTCATTCCTTTAAAAAGTTAAAAAAGCAAACCGAAACAAAGTCAGAAACCACCAACACACTGAGTCAACTAAATTATTTTATGTAAATTTTAAGCAGAATGAGACTGTAAGACCTCAAATTAGGAACATCCTAAAGTCTTATAATTTAGATACTTCCCTAACTGGGGAGGCTTCTTAAAACATGGCCAAAATAAGCTTGTGTCACAATAATCTTGATATCCACACACACCTATCAAGAGCAGTCTGAAAGTTCTCTGTATTGTTTTCTTACCGACAATATTTTTCCTGTTGCTTCTCTAAGAGCAGAGCTATTGAAAGTAAATTCATTCTTGATATAGGTTTTTTCCAGTATATTTCAACATATAGAGCAGAAAGTGTTGATATTATCTTGTCTTGAAACACAATTTCAAGCACGACTGCCATAAACCCTGTGTCTTACTTAGTAGAGGGTCTGACCATCCCACTTCTGTTAAAACAGTTTTACTGGTCAGTAGAAAGCCTCCTACCAACTCCACTGGGCACCAATTAGTTAAGCATCCTTCAAAACTCAGTCCAGAATGTCTTTTTTCACTCATGCCAAAATCTAGTATTCATAGCAAACATCAAATTAGCAGAACTGACTCTCCAATATCCTAATGGAACATTGTATCATATTATGAAGAAAACTGATATTTAAAATTATGTTTCAGGCAGGTGATTACTCCTTTGAAGACATACCATATTGGAAGCCCAAAATATTTTATGAGGTGAGCTTTAAAAATGTTTCTATTGAGAATAGCAAGGCATACCGCAAGTTGAACTAGATTTTTCAAACTGGAGAAGTACAATGTCTGAAAAAAAAGGTCATCCAAAAGCGTGTCAGCAACATGTAATAGAGCAAAATTGGTGTGAGAAAAACAAGGAACTAGAATTAGTTTCAACTATGTGTCTCTTGCTTTATTCACTGCACAGGGTGAGAAATTCAATCCCCCTCATAAACAAGCCCTGTGTAGCAAGATCCCACTTATATGTCAGAGTACATTTCTGTTATCCATTAGAGTTAAGTGCAGAATTTTTCTGAGGCTGAATGGCCATCTTTTTCTACTCCCTCCTGAAAACCTTTATTGTCTTAATTTCTCCAGAATTACCTGTGTTGCTGCTAAGCCTTCCTTCTCTCACCCAAGCAGATAAATCATTTGCGTAGTTTGAGGGTGAAGTTTTTGACATCTGTACAAACATTTAGAGGTGGCCTTTTTCTTTGGGTCCAGTGGGAGCAAGATCAGGGCAGTGCTGAGTAGGTTTGAAAAAATTAACTCTAAAGCATAAGTTTGGTTTTGAAAAGTGACTGAGAACCAATTGGGGATTTCATAAGCCTCAGACTCATCCCCCATCTGACATAACTGGCATGCCTTTTTTAAGTCAAAAACTAAAAGATATTGAGATATCAATCTTGGAACCAAAACTGACCTCCAAAGGTCATGCTGGGTTTCCTGCTTTAGTCCCTACCCCAGGTAGACAATTTGGTGAGGTCTTAATCCTAGTTTTTTCTAGATTGTAGAGTTCTTTTAAGACACAAGAAATAAATGCACACAAGTATATATTTAGCACTAATATTAGCCCCCACGTATAATTGCTTCACCCTAAGCAAGACATTTCACAGACTGAAAGTGAATTCTATACTTTTATTAGCCTTAGAATAAATGGGAGAAAACTGTCGATAATAGAGAAGGAAAAGGAACAACTATTTTAACAATCACCCCTCAAAGCTAAACTGCACTCTGGGTGAAATTCTGTTCTGTAGAGAAAGTTAACCCAAGCCTATGTTTTGCTGTAGAATATTTCATAGCTTTAAGAGGGCTTAAGACAGAGTGAAAGAAGAGAAACAGGCTTTTGCAGACTTCCTCTTTCATATTGATCTGCAGTTTTAGAGAGGCATTTGTTTCCTGCACTGTGTTAGAGCACAGATATGTAATGTTGATTTGGTCGGAGTACTTTTCATCAGTCCCTATTTTAGCTGAGAATCTAAACATAGAGTTAATGCATGCACCTATACGCACCTGGAGGCACATAGGTATCACCTAATAATATGAACAACACAGAAAGCTATCAAAACTAATAATAAGTTATTGATTCACAGGAGTTTATTCTTAAAGCGAATTCACAATGCAGTGAAGCTGACCTATTCTTCACTTAATTTACAAAGAACCCTGGTTTACAATATTAAAATGTTTCATACTTCACAAGGTTAAGGCTATCTGGGCATATTTTTTCTGCAAACTAGGTTAAGTTACTGTTTGCTTATCTGATCGTTTTCGAATTGAAATAATTTTCCCTGCTCCTCCTTTATTTTACAGTGTGCCCAAAGGCTGATTTGCTTACCCTGTTCCTCTTTTACACCTTGAACACATTCTTCCATATATTTCTGGGTCCATTTCTCTCCTTGCCACCCACATTTGCTGACACTTCTTTTGGCACAGTGGATTTCCAGTTTAGGTTTTAGGCATATATGTTCATGTGTATGTGCTTACGTATGTGTGCACGTGCTTGTGCTTATTTTGACTACCTTTGCATAATGTTCTCAATAGAAACACTTTTTGAAGCTCAGCTTCCTACTTACTGTGGATCTTTTGTTTAGATTGGAACTGATTTTACTGAGAAGTGGCAAATTTTTTCAGTGCAAAATGAATGTGTTAGAGAACTAAGGCTTCTGGAGTACTTTCATCAAAACATAAAATAGAGTAAAAATTGTTGGGCAAAGACAAGAGAAGTTACAAGGAGAGAAACAGACTGTAATCAGCTCATGTAAAACCTCCCTACCATGTACATGATGGAAGTTGTTGCCAGCTAAGAATAGTTACATCAATGGTAACCAGTCTTCCAGTCATCCTTATCAAGAGAAAATCATCATCAAGAGAAGCCAAGGACTAAAACTAGCAATGAACAGATTGGGCTACAGAGAGGCCTGATCTACAAGAGTCCTGAACCAATAATTTCCTCCCTTTTTTTCAGGAATTTATGCAGATGATTTTGAACCCATGAAAACTCTTAGGAGGTCACAGGTGCTAAAAGTTTACTTCAGTTTTACACGATCTCTAGTTGAGTCATAAGCTGCCTAGGTGCAAAGTATGTTTAACTTGTTCTATTTTTCCATACTAGAGAAAAACTGCAGACAATGACAGACAAGACACTGGAGCTCCTCTGATCTCAGACAGCAGACCCTATCTTATTTTTTTTAAATCCTTGTTCCCTGTGTGATGGCAGACCATCTTACCTGCAAAACATAACTGTGTTAATGCTGAGTATGTAAGCAAAGTCAATTTAAGCCTCCTTACTTCCACTGGTTTATCAAGATCATCTCTGCTTTGCCATGAAAAGCTGGGTACAGGGTACCCTAAGATTTCTCTCTGTTGTGTTAACTGTGGCTAAATAGCTGCGAAAATTCCAAGTATGCCTAGAGCTGCATAAATAAATGTCTATATGGAGGCTTAGCAGCACACGCTGCATCTAACAGGAGCACTGACAACACAGAGATCTGTAAATTCGGTCAGTCCCTTAAGACATCTGGACATTTATACAATGGATCTGTGGGAATTGGTGAGTAATGATCAAGCTGTAGACCAGTACAAGTCTCACAGACTTTCAGCCCATTTCGGTCACCACCTTAGCAAACACTCTTTACCACAGATTCCTCTTAAAGGAAGGAAATTTCTCCACAGCAGCTCTGTAAAATGTACATGACACAAGAACTTCCCCCAGGCTTACAATGCATGTTTGAAACCACTGCCTCAAATCTGGGCTGACCATAGGTACCCCCAGGAGTTTCACCCACTGGGCTGCCACAGCCTGGCTGTCCTCGGCACAGACCTCTCCTCTGTGCGTCAGATGTTATGGTATTACAGGAGCTCTGCATGCCCTACAAAGAGCACTCTGAGCTACTGGTCTGCCCCTAAATAGAGAATTTCGATCATTTAACTGGAAAGAAAATCTCCATGGCAACAGAATCAGGGAGAAACACTTCACTGCCAGGAAGGAGTGGGCTGGACCCCTTGATTTGCAGCCATGGTGGCATGGTTCAAATGCAGGTCTTCATTCCAATTTCAACAGCCACTCCTAACCATATGATAAAGCAAAGTGACATCCTTAATCCCAGTCCCTTTCTGATTATCATGGAAACTACACTCAGATCCAAGCTTCTCAGAGCAAATGGCTTTCTGCTAAATGAATGTCTAATATATTTGAGTTCACTTTTACAGTGAACTTGCCCATTACCTAAAATCAACTCACCACCGAAAATACTTTGACCTATTGACCTAAGATTCCCAAACATATAGATGTAATCAGACAAACTTTTCACAGGTGAGCTTCTAACACTTGCTGTGCATTTGTTATAAATCCTGCTGAGGTGATATGTACAAACAAGAATAGGGAGCTATCCATCTTACCTTCTGTGAAAAGAAAAGCAGAGCTATTGCCAAAACAGTAATAGGCTGCACAGCTCATTCATTAAAATATGAAGGCTACCATCTAAGCAAGCTAAAGATGTGTAGACAGGAACTTTTCTTTGGTGTATTGCTCTGGAATTAGCAGGGAAGTCTCATTTTTTGAGTCTATTTGATACCTCAGTGCTGATAAAAGTAAATACCCACCTTCTCCTGGCTAAGCTATCTAAATATATTTCCTGAAGAAAAGGGATAAATTTAGCTATTGAGAATAGTCAATTCCTTGAACTTCTGTCAAATGAAGGAATATTCTTTTCTAAGTCATGTGGTGATGCCTGCGTGTTGCTTTTGCTATAGTCATTAGGCTTCTGCTGCAATTCTCCTTATAAAGACAGCTTCGCAAGACTTTTTCTGTATTTTCTAAGCATACATTTCAAGCTTCCTCTCCAACATATCATTCCTGAGCCTAATGTAAAGTTACAATCTCCTTCTGCAGGTTCCCATGGTGCAATGCATGTCTGTACATAAGTGCAGAATGACAAACATATTTTCAGTTCCTGAAGGAATTTGCTGATAAATATAGTACGCAAACATGACAAAGGAGTTTTGCTTAGGAAATAGGTAGTAACTACATATCAAAGGCAACCACTCTCTGGCAGCAGCAGTGATAAGAAACTAGACTTCAAGTAGTGCAAGCCAAGGTTTTGTAGTGAAGTGAAAATTACAGGTAAAAAAAATGAAAAACAATGCATTCAATTACATGATATCATCTTTGTTTTAGGATACAAAACAATTACCTAGCCTTACAAAGAATTAATCAGGATCTGGAAGATAAACTTTACAGAATGGTAAGTTATCATAACTGAAATTTTTTCTTCATTAAATGTATTTTTATGATTCTTAAGTCCTAGGAAATCATATATGTAGCTATCACAAAAAAGCCCTCATACTCAAAACGCAGTATGCCTAAAAAAGTTACATAACTTCCTAAGTATCATGACCTAGAGCTCAAGCTGTGTATGACAGCATAGCCCCATCACTTTAAATGAAGATTGCATTGGCTGATAATCTGGCTGAGTAAATTATACCTTTTAAACAATTCTTATTAATTTATTTAATAAATTCATGGGGTTTAAATATTTATGTTTTCATCAAGCAACAAATTTAAATAAGGCAATCCAAGTTTTTCTCATGCTTCTTCCATACTTTCACTCAGCTTTTATTAAGTGATTTGATAGAGCTTGGATGATCTGACTTTTATATGGTGTCATAACTATTAAACTCAGCATATTAATTTCCAATCTGCATGTGTGTGCAACCACAATGTCAATGGCATTGTCACAAGCCAATTAGTAACTGAGTGAGGAGATTGCTGCACCATTTATGGGCTCCAAATTTAGGACTAATATTACTAGACGCTGCACCACTCCTTCAAAATAGTTTAATATTAAAAAGAAATAGCAGTGCCTTTAATGACCTGGCTCATTGCTAATGCTGCTGGGACATCATGCTCACTGTTATGAGAAAATTTATGGAGAAATGTGAGGGTAATGCTCAAAGAGGAAAGAACAAATATTTTGAATGTCCAGAGATCTTTAGGTTATGAGCACTGTCTGAGTGGCTTCCTCCTCTCCTGATTCAGTACGATCATTCTCTTCTCCACTTCTGCCCGGACCCATACCCAGTACAACCCTAGTAAACATAGCATAAACACAGGGTTTACAGGTGCAGGCAGATTCCTGATGTACAATTGTAATGATAGGATAAGCCTACATTTCACTCAGGTCTCATATGTAACATGTGCATGAGTGAGCAGTTTGGAATGAGGAGAACATATTATTGTTCTTTCAGAGTAAATAGGGACTATGGCAACACACTGGAGAGACACCAGCCTTTACTAAGAAACAGCAAACAAATCTTTGAAAATGTCATCGTTCTCTCAGGAGTCTGTTTAAATAGCTGACAATGAATACAATACTGATGCTTTTCTAACTGGTTAACAGCAGGGCAAAGTTACAGCTGGGTTATAGCTGATGTTGATTTATAAATATATGTATAAACACTGCACAAGCACAAGCGACATTTGATCTCATGTTATTTTTTTTCTCCAATCTTCCTTCGGTACATTCTTTTTCTGTTTATCCAATTCACTTCAGGGTTTTTACTTCATCTATGGCATAATATTTATTACATATGCACTAGAAAAGATAAAAATGTAGAGGCATTCTTACTGGTAAATGAAATAAAAATATTAGAAATGTACAAAGAAGGACTCCAGACAATCCATGTTTATTAATCAGATATTCCAGATGAAAGCAGAGAATTTTTAAACTGCTGCTTCAGCATCCACTTAAAATCCTGAGCAATGATTTCACAGCACAGCACAGAAAGAATGAAAACAGGCTCCATGGAGCACTGCACCTTTCTTTATCCCACTAATATGACAGTTATTGAAGGTAGTTTTAGAGGCTTGAAGAAGATCCACCAGGCTCTGTACACCACTTAACTCCAGACTGCTTTGCCTTATGAAACATTGAAACTGAAGACACAAAACAAAACCAAAAACAAACATCAAATGGAAACTCTATTAAGAGAAAAGAGATGGGGAAAATAGTACCGTATTTTATTTAGATAAGCCAAGCCATCTGATTTTCAGGGCACTCCAGAAGCCCTCAATAATTCAGAAAAAGTTGGATTAAATAACAGCTGCTTCGGTTAATCAACAGCTCATGGTGGACTGGGCTCTTTGATACCTATCTCTCCCTTTCCTGCTTAGGAGGAACAGCTGTGTTTATTTTTTTCCTAATTTAGTCAGTCTGTCATTCCAAAATCAAAAGCCTTTATATAAACCCAAATATATAAACCATGTGTTTACTTTCTCCCTCTCTCTCTTACCCCATCCCTCTATAGACACAAATACATATGTATACACACACACACATATACTGGGATTCTTACACAAATTTTGACCATTTAATGTATCCAAATGGTAGAGTAAAGGAGACCTCCAGGGCACTGGTCTCTTATCCCCCTGCCTGTATGTGACCTGGAATGCTCCCAGGATAACCCTTTCCCCCCACCTTTACAGGTGAGTCACAACTCCTCTCTCCCAGTGACTGGCCCCAGCTCATCACCACTAATCTAGGACTCTACTCTGGCTTCCCTTTTATAATGTTTTTGGGTATCCTGAATATTAAAGCCTTTCATGCCTGCTACTGGTATAAGGGGTGTGAAAAATAATCATTAATTCATTAGCAGTCACAGAAAATAAGCTGAAGTAGCAGTTACTTTTCTTCTAGGCTCCGCTTCCTTTTGAGTGCTAATCTATAAAATATTTAAATATATTTGAAAGAACACTTCTGAACATAACAAATGGTATCCAATTGAAATCTCTATCACATCAGATCTCAAAATAAAATATAAATTATAAACTATAGTGCCTGTGTTGGATAAGAGCCAAAAAATGCAATCCTGAAATCAGTGGAGAACTTGCTGTATTAAACTAGGTAAGACTAGAGACGTTGCACTTTAGAGACATATGTAGCACAAAACTGAAATCCTGCTGTCACTACTCATAAAACTCTGATTCTTACCATAGTCAGGATCTTTATCTGGAAAAGATTTGTTTGGTCTTGTAATCACGGATGAAGCAGGGGAATATACCATTTCTCTTCTTAAATAATTAAGCTTTATAATATTTTTCCATTAAGATGTGGGGAAAGACTAAACAGAGTCCTTAAATTTTGCACTGTGATTACATCATAGGGCTGTTCAATTAAAGAACTTTTTATGATATCTAGTTCCAGCTGCCACCAGTAGTTTTGCTTTTCCCAGCACTGGTCTGGGTTCATCAAGGATGCTCTGCCACGATCTTCCTGCTCACGTACAGCAATTATAAGCAGATTATGCAGGTCATCCCAACCACAGGTTAAGAAGTCCTTTATGTGATCTCAATCCAACTGTATCCCACATAGAATCCTCACTGGAATTAAGCAACATACTTTAAAATACTTATGAAGTTTTAAGGCTTTTGTTTGCAATTGATTCTGTAATTTTACTTTTAAGGCCATGCACCAGATTTTTAATGGTACCTATATTTGTGAAAAACTGTTAGATACCTAATAATAGCTGCTTAATAAACCTAAATGCTAATGAAAATTGCACCCATTGCTCCTCCCCATCTGCATTTTGAATGTTCTTGAATACCTGATCTCAGAAATCCAGCTGCAAAGAGCTCATGAGACAATATTCTCCAGAAACTTACTAAAATATTTCTTTTATAACTAGAAAGTAATAGTTTGACAGACAGTCTGCTTGATAGTATAAGCTCACTTCTCATGCAATGTCCTTCAAGAGGCTAGAACGTAAACTTCTGCTCCATTTAAAATGCATGCTATTCCCATCTAAAATGAAAATACATGGACAGCATTGGAGGTGGACAGTGAAGATGACAGTGTGGTAAGGAGCCAAGCCCTGTGATGACCAGAGGAAGCAATAGATAAATCAATGCAACACACTCTGCAAATCCTTATTCCCAAATACCCTTCAGTCTGACAGCCCATCTCCATTGAGATGAACCATCTCTGGTTCTTCCGTCATCCCTGGTCCTGTTGGGTTTGGTTGCTGTTTTTGAGGAAGGAAACTTCTTTCTTCTCTCTCAGTTCTGTTTCAGGACCTTTCAGCAGTATAGACAATACTGAATGCTGTCAGAGATCAGGGATGTGACTGGACTTCTACACTCTGCAATGTAGAAGATGCTGGGCACCTGTTCCACCAGCTCCCAAACACAGCCTCGGCCACTGAGGCTCAGCAAAGAAAGCATCATCTCTCTGCACACAGAGAGATGGTGCATTTTATCATCCATCAAGATGAAAAACATTACATCATATTAATTCTGATTTTTTTATTTACATTAAGGCAGGCTGAGGGAGTGACTCAGCCATAAGGTCAGAAGATATTCTCTAAATGAACAGTAAAGAGCAATTTGTGATAAGTATGATCAGGCCTGAAACACTGAACTATCTGAGCACTGTACTGATTTCTTTCTTCTTTCTTTCTCTGCCTTTGATCAGGAGGAAGACTAAGAGGTACAGCAAATACTTCATGCTTTATGTTATTAAGAGTTATTTATCCATCTCTTGAATATTTCTCCATCTCTTGAATATCTGGGGCTTTCCAATCTGCTGGCCATAATGTATACCCAAGCATCTCCAGCAGAGGAAATTCAAAGATGAATTAAATATGAGCTAAGCAATTTTAAGTGGTGCTCTAAGACTTTGTGTCAGGGGAATGCTATTTCAAAGGAAGCAGCTTGATGAGTGTCCAGGCCAGGAAGGTAAAGAATATGGAAAGTGGTAAGAAATGTGATGAACAATTTCAGTGAGGCTTTAAAAGCATCTGACTACCAGAGTGAGTCCAGAGCTTTTACATTTAAACCAGTCACTAGATTGCACCTGAGCATCCCATGATAGCTACCAGGCACCCTTAAATATGGTCTAAATCATAAGTGAAAGATGAAGGCAATAGACAAAAAAAAAAAGCCTATTTCTGACACAAACCTGAGGGAAGAAGAAACCTAGAATGTTCAGGTTCCTGCATGGAGACTGATGACTTTGACAGTGAATTTCAATAGAGTGATTTAAGGCACATCTTTTTCATTTTCTTTCCTTTATGAAGAACAAGTTTCTCTACTGTATATCCCATGAAAATCAAATAGAAATGACCTAAATATACTTAAAAGGATTTGCATCCCAAAGACAAGAAAACTATAGAGTCAGCTCAACCTGACAGGCTCATTTGCTCACATTCAGTGAAGACAGCTGTGAATTTCAAGAGAAATTTATACTGGTTGGTTAGTTAAGACAGAAGCCAGAGAAGGTCCATGTTTTGTGGACTAAAACAACTACAAAACAACATTTCCAAGGAAGGAAATCACCATAAGTCATTTATAAAAATAGTGGTTGAAAAAATGCATTTCTAAGAGGCCTTTAGGTTTCATCTTTTTATGCTTGCAGCCATTTGGTACTAAAGATTTCCATCTCTCTCTAACTCTCCTCACACTCGTTTCCCAAGTAAAAAAAAAATTGTGAAATAACCCTTAAGATCAGCCTTTTAAACCTACACATGTTAACACGTAGGCTCAGACTGAGCAGGTCCAGTGGTTTTGCAGTCAAATAATGAATCCTCCTGGATAAGTTGGGAACAGGACTGCATTACATGTGTACCGAAGTGCATACAGGCTTTCAGGTATCCTCAGTCCTTTCTCCCTCTCTGCATAGAGATTCATTTCCCATTATTATCCCATTGTTATGTGGCTGGCAGGGTGATCTTTCTTTCCAAGAGCCTAGTAAGGCAGTCCAGCCTCTTCCTAATTGCTGTAAATTAATATGACACAATGAGAAACTGTTCTGGAATATACTTTCCTTCTTTCCAAAGCCAAGGGGGAGCTTCTGCTCCGTGTCTCCCTCTTAGTAGGATGTTTTCCACAAGTAGCAGCAGCCTAAGGAAGCAACAATAGGTATTTCTCACTTTCAACATTGTCTCTGTTGCATGATGACACAGCCCAGACTTCTTTTCTTCTCAGCACATCTCCTATCTTCTGGCCACTGGTATGTATTTCCAATATGTGAGGGTTTTGATCATTTTCTTCATCCTGATCTCCATGGTTTGGGTTTTGTCTCTCACCACACCCTCCAGGGCTACTATCTTGACCACCTAGGAACAGAAAAAGCTGTATTTTTCAAAGTAGCTGAAAAGAATAAAAATATTTCTGGGATATGGTCATCTTTGACCTGTGCCTTCCTTGAAGATTCCTTGGCCCTTTGTGATTGTCTGCCAATTGACTATAAAGAAAGGGAAAGCAAGAACAAATAAGTCTGCAAATGTATTGTGTAGGAGATGTTCTACATATCAAATTCCTTCACAGAATCTGGTCTCATCCATGAATGTGGAAAAAAAGGCACAGAAAAGAGCAGCATCTTGGCCAAGGTCATCAGGAAGCAAGGAGTCAATTTCCAAATAACTCCTAGACCTTCTCTGTCCAAATTTCCTACATGCAAAAAGGATCAAAGAACTGCTTACATTCTCTTAGATATAATTTAGAGTGCTGGTTACTTACCTCTTTGTCCCGGTTTCAGTTGGGTAAGAGTTAATTTTCTTACCAGCAGCTGCTGGATTTTTAGATTTAGTATGAGAAGAGTTTTGATGATGTACTGATATTTTCAATTGTTGCTAAGAAATCAAGGGGTTTTCAGTTTCCCGTGTTTTGCTACTGTACAGGTACAGAGCCAGGACAGTTAACCCCAACTGTCCAATGGAATAGTCCATACCATTTAATGGTGCTCACTATAAAAATAGTAATTAGGCCAAGGGGCGGGGAGTTGATCCAGGTTCCATGTTTGGTGCTCTGCGTTTTGCTGTAACAGCACTCACTGAAATCACTGCTTGGGGTAGGCTAATCATCAGGTAGCGAGCACTTGCATTTTAATATATTTATTATTATTATTATTATTATTACTTCCTTTATTGTTCTCTTGAAAAAAATTTAAACAAATTATCTCAAAAATTTTACTTTACTTCCCAGATTTTCTTCCTATCCCACTGGGTGGGAAGGAGTGAGAGAGTGGCTGCATACCGTTTAGCTGCCAGCTAAAGGCTGACTTACAACACTCCTGTTTATAAAATAAATAGAAAATAGCAAAGGCAAGGTTTGTCACTGTTTAAGAAAAAAGAAAAAAAGAAAAAGTTTTTCTGTATAAGCGGGAATGTGAAATGAATTGACATTAGAAAACAATGACTTTTGTAGAGAGAAAATTAAAAAACAGATGGGGAAAGTGTGATTTGCAGATTTTCTTGTTCAATTGGACCTTTATCCTCACAGAAGAGTACTACAGATATGCAGTGCCATCAAAATGATAAGATCTTTGAAAAAATATTTATCACAAGTGGTGTGTTCCTCTAGCAGAGTCCTCTTTGCCCTCCTGAGATGTAATATGTAATTGTTTACTTTTTCTGCTTTTTTATTTTCTCCACAGAAGCAAACATTTCTTTTCTCAATATACTGTCACCAACACACCTCTGAAGATACAGTTATATAGACCTCAGGGAATCAGCATTAATCAACACCATCTCTTTTCCCCCCAGCTATAATTTTTTTAGCATTCAAAAGAAGTATGACTAACAGGTCAAGGGAGGTGATTCTGTCCCTCTATTCCTCTCTTGTGAGACCTCATCTGGAGTATTGTGTCCAGTTCTGGAATCCTCGACGTATGAAGGATATGGAGCTGTTGGAACGGGTTCAGAGGAGGGCTACAAAGATGATCAGAGGGCTGGAGCACCTTCCATATGAGGACAGGCTGAGAAAGTTGGGCTTGTTCAGTCTGGAGAAGACTCCGTGGAGACCTTATAGCGACCTTCCAGTACCTGAAAGGGGCTACAGGAAAGCTGAAGAGGGACTGTTCATAAAGGCTTATGGTGATTGGATGAGGGGGGACAGGTATAAACTGGAGAGGGGCAGATTTAGACTAGACATTAGGAAGAATTTCTTCACCATGAGAGTGATGAGATACTGGCACAGGTTGCCAAGGGAAGTTGTTGATGCCCCATTCCTGGAGGTGTTGAAGGCCAGGTTGGATGGTGCCTTGGGCAGTCTGACCTAGTGAGATGTCCCTGCCCGTAGCAGGGAACTGTATTTTCTCTAAGGTGCCTTCCAACCTTAACTATTCTATGATTCTATGATTTTGTTACCCAGCAGGGCTCTTTCCTGGCAAGAAATGCCACTGATATGAAGTATGGGAGATGACAGGTGTATAGAAGGACTATAAGCATATTTTGTGAACTTCATCTAAATTGCTAGCAGAAAGAACACAGGCTGTAAAGCTGATTAGCCAGTTTAGAAAGGCTTTTCATAAACTGACAGGTAAGATATTTTTTCCAAGCATAATTGCAATGATGGGAGAGCAACGAAGGTGATGGCTAGTAAAACTACCCCTCTGGCTCCAAACAAGTTGGTCCTACAGTCAGTAGTGTTAGGCAGTAAACTAAATATGTTCAGTTATAAACAGCAGATCTGCTGATTTCCTAAACTGATCTTTGGTCAGCAGGATAAAATAGTTAGAATCTGGGAAGGAATTTGCCACAGAAATTATCTGGTGCCTGGAATAAAGTCCTGAGCACTTGAAAAAGATGAGCAGCCAGTTATCTTATGCTTAGAGTTGCAACCAGCACATGCAGTGATACTCTGTTCATTCATATTTTATAGCAAAGAATATATATAAGCAGAGGCCAGGCCAGGAATGACAGGACCTTTCCCCAGCATAGGGCTGTGGTTTTTTTACTGTCATTGAATTTAGATAAAGTATCCCTGTTTATAACTGAAATCTGTGCTCAAAATTCCGTTCCAAAAGAGCTGGATAAGAAGTGGCAGGTGACTTTACCTTGACCTCATGTAAGACATGGGGTGTTCATTGAATTGAAAACCTCAGGAACATTTCCAGATGACACTGCAACGAGAAGACCTTTATCAGGAGGTGCAGATGTAAACAGCTTTTATTATAATGTCATTCTACACAGCTTATGCTGTGTAGGTTGGACTTATTTCAAATAAGGAGCAAACCCCTACAGCTGTCAGCGGTAAATTGCACGAACTGGTGCACCCTGATCAGAAAGGCAATATTCCTATTGGCCTCAGTCAATGCATGTTTGCCCCCATGAAGACACATTAAAGACCAATACTACTACATTTCTTTTTGGTACAGGGAAGACAAATAATCATCCTGTACATGTTTAAAAAAACACTTGCAAAGAAATGTATGCGTTTACTTCACAAGCAGCGCCTTGATAGCACTTCACTAACCAGATTTTTTTCTGTGATACATTATTAATTATACACCAGTGTTTAATTTTTTTTACTGCTATGGAATTATATTTCAAGCCTATGACATAGAGTAGTCAAGGAAACTAATCTGTATAAGACCTTTGCTAGTATGAGACTGAATATGATACCAAGAGCATATAATTCATCAAGTGAAATGCCATAGAGCATGGATCAAAATCCTCTGACAAAACCTTATAGACCCACAAAGTTATCTTTAATAACATTATACTGTTTGGATATCAAGGCGAGAAATCAGATTCTGCTGCAGGTTACTTTTCACTTAGTTTTTATTAAAAGGTATAAATTCCATAATTTAACTCTGATGGACAAATTAGATCAGGTCAGTAATTTAGACTTTAGGCAACACGTCATTTACCAGAGAAACTGATACTGCTTATTTGAATAGCTCTATTTCGCAGAATAAATTTATAGTGTGTTGCATACACAGAAGAAGCGTTGCTGAAACTTCTATGCAGCCCGTTACTCTACCATAGAAAGAAGAAAATGCCAAGCTTGAACAACCCACTAAGAATTATGTGTATTTCTTTGGTTTTCTTCTATCAGAAAGTCTATAGCAATCAGAGAAAAGTGTTTAAAAGTAATCTTCTGTACGCCTAAACTGTACCCTACTACTCTTGCATCTCTTTTAGTAGAGTGGCAGAGTGGATTATAACAATTTCAGATGACAGATAGATCTCTGCCCTGACAAATTCCTTTCTTGATTTGTCTTTCCCTTGGTTTGTCTACCTGGAATCCAGCCCCAACTTTTAATGACTTTTCCCTGTCATTCAAGCCAGGTTTTTTAATCCTTTATGTCTTGGAAAGCCCTTAGTACTGGATCTGCATCTTGAAAACAACTGACCAGACACTAACAAACACAGGAGAGTGTCTCAGTAAAGCATTTTCTCATTCTTCTCTTCTGTGATTTCACAGAATCACTAGGTTGGAGAAGATCCACAGGATCATCAAGTCCAATCTTTCCTATCAACCACTAAACCATGCCCCTCAGCATCTCATCTACGGATCTTTTAAACACCTCCAGGGATGGTGACTCAACCACCTTCCTGGGGAGCCTGTTCCAGTAATTTCTTAGCTACATCTTGGCTATGTTTTCTGTGTCTTCTCTCTGATATCCTTGTTTAATTCTTCATCATCAGACTAAATAGTAAGGAACATGTAAAAGCAAGTGAACATTCCTGAGCAATAATACCTTCTCCTTCTCCAGAAAGGCATTTAAGAGAAATTGTCTGCAATAGCTTGCTGGTCACGTGGCATGCAAATTTCACTATCAGCTGTATAGATTCACTGTATTTTCTTCAAATTGTTTCCTTTCTAGCTGTATTTTTGGTCTTGCTCCTCTATGCACTTCTTAATTATTGAAGATGACATGTACAGAAAAATGCATCTCTCTATTTTGGGAAATTATGAATATCCCAAACATTCATAATGTGTCTATGGATTTTTTCAATGAGCTTAAATTAACTAAGTGTATACTTTTGACTATTCTTCCCCAATGTACCATAGAATAATCTGGCATAAGAAGGATTAGAAAAAGACTTGATTTAATTATATGCTCTGCCTCAGCAAATACAATTCAATTAAGGAAGATGTGATTATTAAATCTAGAATGCATTAGCATGAATCAATCAACTGTATGAGCTTTAGGTTAATAAATAGTTCTGTTACAGTTACCCAACCTCTAGATGGAGAATCAGAATTAAAACCTCTAATACAATTAGCCCAAGTCTCTCAATATAGTTTTTACTGCATAATTTACTCAATAGATCTTTATGCACCAGCTCAACGAAATTTGTTTCAGTGTTGGATTAAAGTATTAACAGATCCTGTTTTGTCACTAAAAACAGTTTTCTGTGTTGAGGGGCTAACTCAAGAGAACACAGTACAATATGTTGAGATATTTTTGTTTCAAATTACCTGACATTTTAAGATTTTTTTCAAAACTTCTAGACTTTCCTCTTCAAATATTTAAGCAAATATTTCCAGTGGGGATACAGAAAGATATCAAAAAATGCAGTGCATATATAAACAAAGGACATGAAATACAGTAAAACTTTAATTTCTCTACAAGATGCCAGAAAATCAGATTAAAGGCTATCTGAGATGTTTAGGTTATCAATCTATCTTTTCAATTTCTTCTAATATGGTGTAGCTATTCAGTATCCAACTCTAGATGCTAATGAGAGGTGTCTCAATGAGGAATTCAGTTTTGTTAGACCTCCAAAAACAGCACAGAAAATGCAGGGAGTGCAAAATATGGCCATGTTTGCCTGCTGTGCTAAGATTTCCCACATAAAAATCTCAAGCCATCTGTTTTTATGGGGTTGACATGAGGAGGAAGCTGAGTGAGTAAAACCCTCCCCTGAAACCACCCTAAGTGTGTTGACACCTCTGTCCTTGGCTGGAATCCTGGGACAAGTTCATTCCATGAGCAGGAGAGACCTCTGCTTCAGATACTGCTAGCAGGTCACAGAAAGCAGAGCTATTACTCCTCAAGCTGAATGTCTCTTCTTAATCATTCCTTCTTTTTCCCCAGCTATATATTTCTTCCTGTAGCACACTGCATAGGGAAATAGTCTCTAGGCAGGAAAGATGCCGACAGCCCTGTGCGATGTTCTACACCAAGGAAAGCAGCTGTCTCCTCTTCCCTTCCCAGGGTGACTAGAGGATTTTCTCTCAGTTAGCTGCCTCCACAGTACCAGCTCTGCTCTTCTGTGAGTTTTCATGCTGTTATATTAGTGTTTCTACATCTCAGGGTTCCCAGTTGTAGTGACACAGGAGTTCAGCAAATATTCCATCACTGGGAGAAAATTCATTTGAACAAGGCTTATTTTATTCTGTGGTGACTCACATAATTGGCTTTATCTGCTGCAATGAGATTTTGATACATCTTCAGTTCATGGTCTTGCCCAGCTTTCCATTGTTTAACTTCCAGGAATATGTCTTCTGGGTAAATAGCCAGGGGTGAAAAAATAAGAGCAATATATATTCCATGAGGAAGAAGAAATACAAGTGAGAAGCTCTTTTGGAAGAGAATGCTAAAGGAGCATGGATCTACCTGCTTCTTCCAACATTTTAACTACATATACTGTCCCTTAAGCTGATTTGACGCAATTCTAATGGCTCAGAGATTAGAATTAAGAACGTCACTGGTAATCCCCCTTCACGAACTAATGCCAGCTAGCTTTATTGTCTCCAAAAGAAGAGCTCCCAGTAGACTGCTGAAAGACCGGAGCCATCCATATAATCCCCAGTCAGAGAGCCTTTCTATCCTACAAGGAAAACAGGATAGAAAGCAGGGTGCCCAGGCAGTGGGATTTGGGCTTTATGGAGTGTCAATCCATTTGTTATGAGGAAAAGAAGCTGTTTGGTTTAGCTGTACTCTGCTAAACCAAATAAGAAAGTACCATCTGTGGAAGTGGCGAGCTATGCCAGCCAGTCATCAGCCAAATCAAAGACTAAACAAAAAAATGGATTGAAAGGGCAAAATAAAATCTTCTCATTTGCCACAAAATCAAGGTGTCATGGATAAAACCAATCCAGTCGTCAAGAGGTATGAAAACAGATAGCTGCCTATATGTTAGCACTATGAATCTAGTCATAAACTAGAAGAAATGGAAACCATGTGTGTGCATTTGTGCCAGACCATAACTGGAGCTCATGGAAAAGTACTTTTGCAACTAAAATGGTTAAATTAGCTTGTTTGGGATAGATCAAGTGGACTGCACAGCCTAGGAATGGCACTCATGTATTGTGCATGGCAACTCTATATTAGTAGTCTTGAATATTCCTGAATTATTAATAGACGGCAGAGGAAGATCACATGCTGGTCTGTGCCTGCTACAGACCTTCATATTGCAATGAGTTGTGCAAAATCTTTATAAACAGCTATTTGTAGCACAAAGGAGACAGAAGTGCTGTCATCTTTACCTTTAATGACCTATGCTGATAGCGACTTACAGCCAGTACAGAGCTCTTCAGAAGTGGTTAAAAAAAAAAATTATGACAATTTCCTGATTATGAAAATGCTGCATTAAACATGAAGGAACTCTCTCTTTGCCTTCATTACAATAAATACAGGGACTCAATCTTTGAACCAAAATGAGTCTTAGCTGTCTAGAAAAAGGTTTGAAGTTTGCTGGATTTGGAACAGGTCACAAGCACAGGAAACAGAAGATGATGTGGAAGCACGTGTTTATGATATGGCAAGTAGGAACAGTTGGACTCAATGATCCGGTGGGTCTCTTCCAACCTGGTGATTCTGTGATTCTGTGATTCTGTGAAGTAATCATATGTCCCTGCTAGTCCTTATTTCACCAAGATCAGAAAATCTTATTCACCAATGTGAACAGCTTCCTTTCTCCTCTCCTTCCTGGCATTTATCTCTTATCCCTCACAGCAGGCCCTATCCTTCATCTCCTCTTATTCTCCTTCATCTTTCATATTGTCTCCCCAGGGTTTGAAAAGGAAGGACAGAGACCTAGGCACTTCTTGTGGGAAATGGTAGAGATTGTCAACTATACAGCAGTGACGGGAGATGAAGTCCCGTACTACAGAAGAATGAGGGAAATAGGGTAGTAGTCTGAGACTCCAGTGTAGATTCCCCCTGAAAACCTACTAGCCTGTTCCTATCTCATCATCTACAGTTCCTGAGAAGTCCCAATATGACCTACCTCAGTGACATGCTTGGGCCAGTTTTGCCACTTAAATGAGAGGCTGCCCTCCAATTCCCAAAGTGAAAGGATGAATAAAAGGACTGGCTTGATGGTAGCTTTTCTGTCTTATTTCTGCAGCTCCCATTTCAACAGTATTTTCATCACTCCTCCCCTTAATACCCTGGCTGGGAGACTAAAATATATTATCCTGTCAGCCTGGGAGGAGTAGACACCAACAGAAAAACAGATAGACAGAGACTTTCACAAGATAATAAAACTGATGAGAAATGTGGTAGCAGATGGGGGCAAAGTTTGATAAGTGACCAGGGATGATGATAAATGTCCAAAATTTTCATCCAACTTTGTGCTCTGTGCCTGAGATCAATCATGCGCTGTTGAGAGGAGAAAACAAACAAAACAAAGGAACACCAAAGAGAAACACACACAAGAACCCAAGGATTATTTTGACAGGAGGTACAACAAAATTTGCCTAAGTTATAGATGTTCCTCAGCCAACATACATTATTGGTCTTAGTGTAAGACTGGAATTCAATGAAAGGATTTATGGATGGATGAGATTATATTAGCTGATTTAACATGATATTTAAACCCTAAAACCTATGACTTAGTCAAATTTACATATCCTTCATCCAAAAATAAAGTACACAGTGTTCAAATATTTGCTTATACTTAAAGCTTTTCTTAATAAATGGGCTAAATTTGTTCTTTTTCTGTATTTTACCAGAGAACAGAAACATCAGTTCAACAGCCTTATGATTTTTCTGCCCTTAAAGGAAAAGCTTTGCTGCAGAAAATATTATAGAATTTCTGCCTGAAGTTATCCCCTCAGGCCACCACTAATGTAAACCTAAATAGATAAATGGCTCATTTTGTTCTTTGGTATTTTAGGGTGCACCACAAAAGAAGGAAATAAGCAGTTATTGTGAATTTCAGTAAGATGAATAAACCTTTTTGGGGAAATCCTTGCATTACAGTTTTAACTGCTCAGTTTTAAAGTAACAATAGGGCAAGCAAACAAAAGGAGATTCCATTGCCAAAGCAAAAAGAATCAAAAAATACTAAGTTACAGAGAAGACAATCTCAGTAGTATTTTAATTTCCGTAGGGGGTTACACTTAACTAGATATGCAGATAATTACCAAGAGAATGGGAATGTTTTTCAGAAGCCTTTGATTCCCATCATTTTATATTTATTGCCTTTTTCTATTGTTTGCAGAATTATATAGATCAGAATTATCATCTTTTATAGTGCTACTAAGCAGTACTATAAACCTCTGAATGACCTTGGAGACTCTACAGCTTGTCCACTAGTTACTGAAGTGGCTTATTCCATCAAGGGCTGAGAAGATGCTCAGAGCTATTTTGGTACCTGATATATCTCTAGGGCTGAGGATTTCTATAGTGAAATAGAAGCACTCAAATGCTCTCTGCGGGAAATACACCACACAAAAGCCTCATGCACAGCTTAAGCTCCGCGATGATGATTAAAGGGACTTGAAGGCAAGAGTAAACAGAGCTTTGTGCAGGCTCTTTGCACCTGCATGAACATTACTCTAATTGCTTAGGCTTATTTACTTTTCCTCACACAGCCAGAACATAGAGATAAGCTTCTACTGCAAATCAGCTTGAATAAAGCAGTCTGCACCAACAGCAGAAGGAAGTGAGCCCATGAATGTGCTCATTTTACTTTGCAGGCATGAACAGGCCATTATTACAGCCAATTATTCCTACTTCTTCTCCAACCAAACACTAAGCAAAACACGAAAATTAGAGCCTACAAGTTGGCAGTGCGTGTACTTAATCAGAATAGGATACCAAGCAGATGACTGGTTGATCCAGAAGCGATGTCATAGCCTTTGCTTTCCTTTTTGTTTTCAACAGATTCAGACAAAACTTTTCCAAGGAAAGGGCAGGGGAACGACAACACGACATAGGCATGACACGTGGACAGACATGACATGCAGATAGACATGATAAATTATGTTTTAACAAAGCGACTAACTCCAGGTTCACCAGAAATGCATGATATGGAAGTCACAGAATGTCCCTTCTAGTGCTTACAGACAACCAAAATAAAGATATTGAAGTTGTTATACGTACTGTACCTTAAACATATGTTCCATGTAGAAAAGGTACAGAAGATATGATTGGCTAAATTTACAACATGGTGTATCTGATAATGCTGGTCATAAATTTGTATTTTTCTCTTTCTAAGAGCTGTTAAAAGCTGGAAAGCAAAATGTAAGTATAAGCAGTCCATTTTGTCAATGAAGAAAAATGAGGAGCAGATCTGATCTCAGGCCTGCACGTGTTTAAATCTGACCTGTAAAAAACCAGATGACCAGTGCAATGAAAACATTCCCTGGAAGCAGTGAGCTGCTTGAGGCTGTGGGAGGATGCAAGAAGGCACAGAAGGGTTGCCAAGCAGTGACTGACAGCATGTCAGAAACCCAGGTCTAACCTCACGCATGCCCTAAGAGATTCAGAACTAGCTCTTATCACTCAGTGTTTTGAGTTATAATAGGTATTTCTAATAAAAAAAAACCCAGCTTAAAATCTTTCTGTATATTATTACAGAATTGTAGAATAGTTTGGGTTGGAAAGGACATTTAAAGGTCACCTAGTACAACTCATCTGCACTGAAGGGAGAGGAGGGGGGCACTTTTCACTAGATCATGTTGCTCAGAGCCCTGTCCAACCTGGCCTTGAATTATTCCAGGAATGGAGCATCTACTACTTCCCTGGTCAAGCTGTTCCAGTATTTCACCACCCTCATCGTAAAAAAATTCACCCTTGTATTTGGTCTAAATTTGCCTTCTTTCAGTTTAAAACCATTGCCTCTTGTCCTGTTGCAACAGACCCTACTGAAAAGTTGTGTCCTTGTCTTTCTTATAAGCTCCCCTTTAAGTACTGAAAGACCACAATATGGTCTCCCCAGAGCCTTCTTTTCTCCAGGCTGAACAACCCAACTCTCTCAGCCTTCCTTGCAGGGGAGGTGTTCCATCCCTCTGATCATTTTTGTGTGTGGTCCTCTTATGAATCTTCTCCAACAGGTCCATGTCTTTCCTGTACTGAGCACTCCAGAGCCGGACACAGTACTTCAGATGGAATCTCACCAGAGCAGAGAGGGAGAATCACATCCCTCAACCTGCTGGCCACACTTCTTCCGATGCAGATAGAGCTGGTTTTTTGGGCTGCAAGTGCACATTTTTGGCTCACAACCAGATTTTCATCCACCAGTACCACAAGAAGAACAGAATAGCAACACCATTATGCCATAGTAAAAGTCAACGGTGCATCCATAAGCTATTTTATGCAGCTTAGATTTCTCCCTCTCAAAAAAAAATATATATAGGAGAACTACAAAAGGACAGCAAAGAGCAACAGGATGACGAAACCATAGAGTATGTTTCATGCAAAGTGCAAATACACAAACAGGACTCTTCAGCTTGTAGGAGAAATGACAGAGTGAGGAGGATCCCAGGAAAGACATCTGAAAAGCCATGGGGAAAGCAAGGAAAAAGTAAACAGCAATGATTTGTCATCCCAGCCAATAAAGGAAACAGAGGACACCAAATGTCAGGAGCAAGTGACAGATTCAAAACAAAACAAGAGAGGCACTTATCCACGCAGCACCTAGTTAAAGATATTATATGATATTATAAAGATATTATGGGTGCTAAAATCACATTAAGAAAGTGGTAAGAAGATATTACTTTGATATGTTACCACCTGTAAATACGGAAGTTCTTAGACTGCAAATCACCAGAGGCTTGGAGTATGTTCTGGCAAATTATTACCTGTACTTGCTCTGTTCTTATACACTACTCTGAACATCTTTGCTCTCAAACAAGTAGTAGGCTAGGTGGACCTCTGGCTTGACTAGTACAACTGTTCTGTTGTTTAGACTATTTATTTGTTTTAGTAAAATATAAAGTTTGGAAAATGTAAGCTGATGCAATTTATAGGCCAGATGGGTAAACCCTGAAAATAAAACAAATTAGAGAGAGGAACAGCTTGTATCTTTTTCCTTCCTGGTTAGATACCTTACCAGATATTTTTATACCCACCTCCCACAGCTTTTCCTGCTCCGTAATTTTCTATATAGCCCACTAGCAAATAGCTACTCATTTTATACTGAGGTGCTCAGCAGTCAGTTAGGAGCTATCCCCCACAAGGGGGAAACGCATAAGCAAAGGTGTCAGTGAAGGTTAATCAGCATTTGGATATGATTTAGAACCCTCCAAGGCACACAGACATCCACAGTGCTCTCTACGGGAGTAGATAACTTTAACTTAGTAGAAACAGAGACTAAAAGAATAGAAGGCCTTCTAAAACTGGTTGAAGAAGTTTTAACTCTTTTTCAGTGGAAAATTACCCACTCTGATGCTTGATCTCCAAAATTATGATGTTGGCTTTTTTTTCTCAGACGGTGTCAGAATTTTAAGGGCAAACTTAAGGTTTTCATTTAGATAATACTTGAAAGGTGTTCGGTTTGTAATTGCAAATTCAATTCAATGCTCTGTGACAGAAATGGCGCTGAAGTGCCTCAGGGATTTGTCACTTGGGTCTTTGCCTAGCTGACTTCTTTGCAGTGTCTGCCTTGAATAAACAACAGTTCCCACGAGGTACAGCAGTGATTCAGAGCAAAAATAGGCAAAGAATACATCAACAGGCCAGGGATCTCATTTCACAAAGCAGAAGCATGCAGGAGCTATCTACACTGTAGTTCTCTATAGGGAACCCTTCTGAAATGGTATTTTTGGCCAGAAATGGGGAGTCTACCTCTCCTCCTCATCCTTCATTTCTGCAGTACAAGTCCTGAACCTGTGGGAGGCTAAATAGTTGGTCAATGCTGATAGAGTTTTCTCCAAATTTTTGAATGCAAGAGATTGGGTAAAAATCAGTGGCAGGCATAGGAAGAGTTAGGATTATTAGGAGTATATCTAGAAAGATTACTCCACAGTGACTGAGTCACACCACCTAAACTTTTAGAGTAGAAGTCATGTTTCAATAAAGCTATAATCCTATTACACCTTGCTGGTTTAATGAAACATGAAGTCACAAAAGTCAATAGATTTGAATTTGGAAAAATCTTACATCTCAACTTGCTGAGCCAAATGTTTTTATTTACGGTATCATTCTTCTCCCTACAATCAGGTTTTAAATATTGAAATCACTGTTGCCAAACACTGCCCTTATTAGCATTTAGGTGTTAAGTAGTAAACAGATTTCAGTCCACTGGGGTTTGACACACTCTGCAGTTTAGAGCAGAAGTAGCTGAAGTATCATGCTTTAGTGCTGGCATAAGTCTTTGTATGAGCAATAAATGCTGCCACTTCCTTTATGAGGTAAGCTAAATGCTATTAAAATGATGAATGAACTAGTTCCATTTTATTTATTCAGCTTTTCTCAGTACTGTTCCCACAATCCTATTTAAATCACCAGCTTGTATTCTACATAAGTCCCTATCAGCTTCAAGTGTACAGTTGCCTCCATAAAAGCCCTTCAGAATGGCAGTAAAATTTTCTTTTCCAGTCAGCAAACAGTTAAGAAATTGAAATAGAGCTGAAATGCACAGTCAAGATTAATCGACATGTTCTGAGGCAGCTTTTAAGAGCCTTTTCTAGGTAGTTTAAAAGACCATCCTCCTTTGCAACCATGTGTTGCTGGTTATCCAGGGGAAGTTGAATCTCAGACTTATCAGTCCTTCTTGGATTGCAATACAGAACAATAATGCTCAGATCAAAAGAATCTTGATTAAATAACCTAATAAAAAGATATATTGAACTGGTGTTTTAGCAGATATTTTTCCTCCTATGAAGATGAAATAATCTCCAAATTTACCTTCTTTTCAAAATTAAGGGTAAAAATTTCCTTCCAGTGACACGTTTATGACCTATTAATTAGTTCCTACAAAGATAGCTGAAATCCCACCCCTGCTTTAACACGGCTCAAGGAGCTAAAACTACCTTCAGCCAAACATCCCCAGATATAAATTTTGAAATAAATAAAAGATGTCTTACTGAAGTTTGGCTGTGTGATCAAATATGGATCTCTAAGGTTCTGGCTTTAATGCCGGTGGAAAGGAGGAGAAGAAGGAGGGAGGATAAAAAAAAGAGCATATAAGTTGAGCACACCAGAGCAATTAAACTGTCAAGGAAAAAAGCTGTCAACCGAAGTTTATAACCCATGATTTATTTTAAAGGAGCACTTGGATCCCAGCTGTCAGTACATGCTGTATGTCACCGGGCTGCTCCAGGTCTTACCCGTACAGTAGGATTTTTTTTAGCTCGGTTCTTGAGTTTTAAAAATCCTCTGTTCAGTCTTTGGTGTAGTAAGACAGACACATATGCGTAGGGAATGGGCCAAACTGGGTAAGAAATAGTAAGAAAAAAATAGACCAGGGATAGTAATTTACTGTGGGTACCACTATAAACCTAATAAGTAAACCTGTAAAATTTCTAACTACTTTTGCAGCTATGCACCTCATAATTCCAATGCAATTAATTAGATGTAGTTGGATGTCACCTAGTTAGATAACTGAGATCTGGGTAAAAGGTACCTATTTTTTATTTCACTCCCCCCTATCAAGCCAAAATACATACCTTCATCTGAGCTGTACTTGCAAAGAAGAGCTGTGAAATTGTTTATCCCATAGTGATGCAAACTGCCTGGAAGACCAATTCCTATGAAGTAAGTGTTTCCTTCCACAAATTTCCCAACAAAATTGAAAAAAAGTAAGTAAAATCCAGTAAATAGAAACATGAGGTACTGGCTAGGGAGGAACAAGTTTACTAATTGTCATGGGAACAGCTACAGGCCCAATTAGACATTTAGCAGAAAATTAATTTATTTCTTTTCTTCCTTATTTGTTACTAATTTTTATCAGAATATCTATTGAAGATGCTTTCCAAACAGAACACGGAGTGCAATTAAAGGAGATTGCTTAGTCATTAAAATGGCACCATGAGATCTGTGCATGGAAAAGGTCCATGCAGTTATAAATGGGATATAATCCACACTAAGGAAAGGCAGTTTGAGAAGCTCAGCTAGTATGAACTTGCAGAAACACTAAATGGTTATCCCTAAATAATTAAACTATTTAGAAAAACACTGTGTTGAAAGATACCTTAGAGACAGAGTAACATCAATGGAATTCAGAGAAATTAAGAGGAATGTTTATCTGGACTGACAGATTTCAGAGGAATTAAGAGAACTGTTTGACTGGACTAAAGAATTTAAGAGCTTGGAATGTTGAAAAGGCCTGAAAGCTCTTGAAGTCAAAGATACAGGATTATACACTACCAATAAGGGAGAACAATGCATAGAGCAGTTCTGGGACTAACTGATGAGCAATTGCTTCCCAGGTAATATTTTTAATAAACAATGTGTCTCAAAAACCTTGGAAGGAGAATGTTGTATGTCATAAAGCATGGAAATAAAGTTAAAATTGCTAAAACTAAAGGTGAGCTAAACTTCATAAATGAAAGTAAATATGCACCAAAAGGAATTTTGTCTGTGTAAGTAGTAGGACAAGAAACAGAAAAGTCATCTAAAAGTAGAGTGGAAAAAAAATGTGTTCAGGACAGCCCACAAAGAATTGAAGCAGACATTCACGTGGAACAAAGCAAAGAGTAATTTGTATAAATGAAGATACAAAATAGAAAATTACCACATGGAAGCAGGACATGATCATGCCAAGGGAAAAGGCAGCTGAACCATTGAAATTCTAGGGAACCAAGGATGCAGTCTTACAGTCAGGAAAAGCCAACATAAGGCCTCTCTACAATCAGTGATCACTTGTCCTACATCAGTTCCAGCAATTGTGCTGCTGTGATGGGAATTGGGAAACATAGGAGAGAATGGATACCCCTGAGTCACAGGAAGAAGATGAAATTTTCAGCACATACTACAAGGTGCGGGCTACATGTTTTCGGCCAGGCTCAGGCCACCAAACCAAGTAACCCAGTTTAGGAACACAAAATTCCCACATTCCTTCTATAGTCAACAGGGAAAGACAGACACTTCTAGCAACAGTGTGAATGTGAATCAATCTCTTGAAGCACGTGGCTGTGTTATTCCACTGACTACACAAGCAACAAGGGCCCTGTGCTTCAACAGTTTGCACAGATAGGTGCCCATTCATAGGCAGGACAAAGCTATGCCCTCAAACTATCTAAAAAATCTGTTCAAAATTAGGAATCACCCACTGGATGTACGAGAAAGGAAGAAAATTCTGGCTTGATTAGTCAATCTTAGCTGTAAAAGTCATTTGATTTGAAATTTCCCTTGTGAGGCATTTTTAGAGAACAGGGCCATGATGAGGCCATCTGGAATACAATATGTGTCCCAGGCATCCAGATGCAAAGAAGATTAACTCGGTCTGTAACAGGACTACAATAATCAAGAAAATGAAGAATTTGTTTTCTGAAATGAGATTAAAGGCCGCTGGCTTGTTTAGCCTAAAAGAATAAAGGCTGCGGGGATTCTGACTGCTTTCTACATACTTGTCAGTCTAAGTTTCTACAAACCTAGTAGAGACTAAGCTTTTTCAACTAAAAGACACTGCTGCTACAGTAAAAGCTGGATAGACACTAGCCATTAATAAATTCAGCCTGAATATCAGACAAAGGTTGCAAATTCCCAGAGGACTAGAACAACTTTTATTAAGGGGAGCTCCACTGCTTAGTTACATTGATATTGAAGTGTAATCAGTTTATCGTTACGATTTACAGCACAGCTGCCTTCAATAGCAAAGAGTGGGATTCATTAACTCACAGGGTCCTTTCTAGTCCAGTGCACCTTTGGCCTCAAGCATTTCTCTTTGTGAACTGAGCATTTTCTTAGCATTTCTCTGTATTCAATGCATTTATATGCGTAGTGTCAGATTTTCAAAGACCTTCATGTCTCACAAAGGCCAAAGTTTCAAAAGTGGTCTCTAGTCATAGGGCTGTTCTCCTTGGATACACCTACCTGAACACATTTACTCTCCAGCAGATGACTTTTCTTTCTTATTATGTACTGTTTCAGGGGCCATGTTCTGTGCCAGAAATGAAAATAAAAGTTACTAAGGGCTTATAATCAAAATAATCTAAACCAGAAAAAAGAGGTCCTTGTTTCTTTGGTATTCCACGGAAGTTAGGGAATCAGTTGAAAGGCAATATATAAGAGATAGACTGCTTGTTCGCTAAGAAGAGGTAGCGGAGAAAGAAAAAGCAAAGCAATGGCGAAGTCTAAGAGGAGACACTGTAGGTTACCAGCATACTCAGTTTTGATATAGAACCATTATATCCAGTCAAAGACATAGAAACAGTGTCTAAAATAGCATGTAAAAAGTAATTTCTCCTCTTCTGAATGTCACCATGTAACCTCATGTTATATAAGCATCAACATCACTGTGACAGCATGTCCTGTGCAAGGCAACAGCCCCTACCCATCATTTTTTGAGTATTGTTCATACGAAATGTGTGTATATTAGCTGACATATTAGAAACCTGTCAAATTTTCCACCAGCTGAAGAGGTCTGAGAATTGTGTGTCTTACACAAGAATCATCTTTTAAGGACAAATCCAAAGGGATGATACAGATGTAACAGCATGAGTCCTAAAGGGACTCCTAACAAACGAAACCAGGCCTCTTTATACAAGAATGGGGAATCTGGCTCAGGTATGTTTAGGTGGTTGAGGCCTACAATGATCTCCACTGATGTTGGAATCTCTTAATTTTTCTTCTCCTCACAGCATTTTGCTGTTGACTGGGGTCCTGGTCAATGAAAAAGGCTCCCAGGAACTATTGCAATACTAGGGGATGCAATAACATCCCAACAGTAATTTCAGTTCTGACTCTTATCCAGCAGTTCTTTCCAGTAGTCAGGAAGTGGCAACCTCTGCAGTCACTGTAGAAACAGCCAATCATTTTTTTCCCCACTTTCAGAAGAACTGAAAAGTGTCTTTACCAGTGAGATTTGGGAGAAGAGAGAAATTCACATCGGTGTTATGAAAAGGTTCAGGATGGAGGGATTTTACTTTCTCTCACACATACACACACACTTGGCTCTTTAATTTGGAAATTCCTGTTCTTCCTCACAAGCGGTATAATAATGGTTCTCTCATCAACTCTGTTTTGACAGCATAAAACTTCCCAATGAGATTATTTGATTTAAATCATCCATTAAAAGAAATGTTGTGCATCTCATTCACATTGAGCACAGGGTAATTCTTTTCAGTTTTAACACTGGAAACCAAATTCTGTTTTAAAAATCTGGTTTTGTCCAATGTGTTTTGGAATTCAGAAGAGAGTTTTTATAGTAATAATTTAAAGAAAATATTTTAGCAACGCATGAATAATGGAAAATGAACCTTAGAGGGAATCCCTCAATATTTTTAAATGTCCCGGCCACTTTATTTAAACAACATTACAACAACAAAATACACATCTTCCAGAGATGTAGAATTTGCTGGAGTGGTATGAGACGTGTGCTTTCTGGCCTGTGATTTTCTGATTGAAGCTTGAAGAGAAGTCATAACACAAGCCTTTCTTCTGCATCTGCATCACATTAACATTAAAACACTCATGTCCATCAAGGTATAGGGCTCTTTCTTGACATACAGCTCAATTGTTTGGGAAGGTTCTGCTCCCACCTCTTCCATCCTATTCACAGAGCCCTAGGGCATCTTAACCTGCTGTTATGCTGCTCAACATCTTCCAGACAACTCCCTAGCATAGACCTTATATGTTCTTGGAATGTCTTTTCTTAGATTAGAAATGCAAATAGGATTCTAGCTTTCATTCTCCAAAATTAGAAAGGAGTCACCATTAGTTCTACTATGTATTTAAAATACTGCTGGAGACAGCTACAATGCTAGATAAAGATGAATGCATACTCAGAAGTGCATTAGCAGGACTGTTTCCAATGATTACAATTAGAATTGGGGATTCATGAAAATGTCAGTGAAAATGGGTGGTATAGATTGCAGTTACATGGCAGCAGACTGTTATAGACTCTTTAAATAATACATAAAGAAGCTGAGTCACCTGTAGTAGGAACATTTTAGGCTGCTGCATAATTCAGGAGCTTTTGTTGCTATAAAGCTACACTAAGCTTTTCAATTCTGAACTTTAACAGGTCCATGGTCACTTAACAGTGATAAATAGTGACAATTAACACGTTGTACAGTTTAAAGATCTCACTGTTTGACTTTCATTTTTCATTTCTATTTCTCCGATAGTCCTCATGCTTCCATGCACCCTCATGTCGATGACCTGACTCTGGGTTCTATTCGATGGCAGCCTTTCTTCCCATTGAGGCTGATGTGGGGCGACACCCGCTGAGGCTTTCCCAGGGAAGACTCAACAGACTTACATGGTTATTCAGAGCAGCCCTTCACAGGACAAAGCTCTTACAAGATGTCAAACCCAAGAAAGAGGGAAGCTACTCTGGTAATGACTTTCTGCTATGTGGAGCAGTGAGACAACTGTAGGATGGTTCTTACTGATCCAGGTCAAGTGGGCAACGTTTACAAACTCAGGCTTCTTCAACTAAACCACAAGTACCTTATAAAATGTTAGCCAGTTTTCTGCAGAATCTTTGGGCAGTTACTTGCTGATAGAAAATACATGGATTCTTCAGTCACAGGAATTGTTGACTGAAATGTTTACAGCATGAGCTAGACAGATCAGATGACTTGATCACAGTGGTCTTCTTGCTGGCATAGAAAACCTAGTAAAAACATATTGTTTTGACTGGGTTGGCTACATTATGAACGTGCAGATTTTCACACAAGACAGATCTAGAGAACCTGAATCTGACATGGCACTTAATGCCAGCTCTTAAGTTACATTTTTGTTAGCTATCAAATATAAATTAAGACATTACTTAGAATCATCCTCCTGTACCTAATTTGCTGGAAAATATGGACTTTGAAATTATGCAGCGTGAAAGGAAGTGTTTCTGTACCTTTCAATAGTGCCTAGTTTTAACACCAAAAGCAGTTAGCACAGGCTGTCAGGAGTTTTATATGGTATAGATCTCCTATTCCCTGCAATGAAAGTTGGACTTCTTTTTTCCTCCTACTTTCCTGTATTTAATTGTATTTTAACCTATTTAAAACTACCTATATTAGCTTATTTTTTCCTACAACTATAGCAAGTAAATTGAAAGGGAACTTAGCTCAAAGCTGTTTGCTAGAGTTAGATTCTAGAGCCCACCAGGACTTTTCCCTACCACAGCAGATTAGAGAAGGGAATGGAAACAAGTTTTGATCCAGAATGTACTTGACCTTCTCACCTTTAACAATTACCTCTATGACTTCTGCTGAACCTTGAGACTAGTGCAGGGGCATCCTACACTGCTCTCTAACTGTCATTTTGCCTGAAGGTCAGCGTCTTGATCACTTCAATTATATTCATGCATAGGGAAAGCATTCACTCTCTACTTTGGGATGCAAATGGAAAGGACATTTGTTAAGATTCAAAGCTACAGCCAAAAATTAGGATTAAATAGATTTTGTTTAACCTTGACACAAATTTCTTATCACTAATGAGAAGCAGCACAGCTCTTCATCATCCTTCCACATTAGCATGTTTCTCTCAACAAAGAGACCTCAGTAGCTGAAAAGCAAATTACATACCTACTCTTAAAGCATAAAATGTTATGACAGGAAGACTTAGAAAAGGACCAGTAAATTAGATGTCAATTCTGAAGACATCTGATATATGCAAAGTACCATGTTGTGTGGAGGATACATTCAACATAAGCAAGGTGGAAATACAATGAAAACATAAGCAAATAAACCAAGTCATAAACAAAAGATATAAATCAAAAGTTGAGGACAAATTCAGACTAATTATATTAAAATTTTCCCCAAATTTAAATCTATGCTTCTAGAAATACTTTTGAAAGATGGAGGGTGGAAGGAATCAGAAGGCAAGCAACAGGAGGGGAAGGATATGGACTTTTCTGGAACAGTGCCTTAGGGACTGGCCTCCAACTTTTAATTTTGTGTCAGTATCCTCTGAAAAATATTCCCCATTCCTTCCCAAATGTTATGATTAAAAAGAATTCCCCATAAATTCCTTCCTAAATTCAAAGCCGTGAGCATCAACCTGCACTATTCTCAAGCACAAGCCTACTCTTCTCCTTCTTTTTCTGACAGGTTCAGGGGCCTAACATCCTGCTCACAAACCAATAAAGTCTTACTCTTCACAGTGAGAAAGGATTTGGTTGTGGCATCTGAATGTAATTTTCTAAGTGCCAGAGGATAGTTTATATACCATGCTCCCCGGGTCTTTCATATTGCCTTGGCAGAAAGTAAGTAGCTGTCATCCATGATTGAAGGACTATCCTTTAAAAAAGGGCAAAAAAACAAATTACCAAAAAAAAGCAAGTTAAAACCAATTAATGTTATCATGTTGTGTTTACCAGTTTTTGTGTTTTGGTATGTTTTTGGGTATCGGGTTTTGTTTTTTCCCAGAGAGCTGATTCTGAAAGGAAATGAGTTAGTTTTTAGCAGTAATTAACCTTCAGAGCAAGGTCACTTGACAAACATCACTGGTAAAAAAAGAAATCAAGTGTGTTAAGGTTAGACTGAAAAGCTCATTACAGACAGAGCTTCTATCTCTCCTGCTTTGCACAAGAGTTTTTCCAAATCACTTAGTGTAACATACAGATATACACTGAACACTTCTGCTGGTGGTGTACCTAAAAATTTAGGGACAATAATACCGGGTAAAGTCGCCCCACCTTGTTGTTGTGGCTCTATGTCATCCAAATGTGAAGTAGCTCCCTCCTGACTATAGTATAACTGTCACGTGCTTCCTACACCAGCTTCGCAAAGCCACCATTGCAGGCTGCCTGTGCTGGAACATGTCTCCTGATGTAACTGGAATGTTCCATGCCACTTCCAGTCCTTGTCTTGCCACATGGGCCAGAAACGAGACAAGTACCTTTACCTCTTCACTCAGATGCTCTTAGCAGAAGGCAGAGCTCTTCTGCTGCACTTTGCTTTAAGCCAGAACACTTTTTTACTGCTGACTGCAATCCACCTCCCAAATTCAAGAGTAACTACAGACAATACTGAGCAATATAGCTTAGCAAACACTTGCAATAATACTTTTTCTAAAAGCACATAAGTTTTCAACTGAGAGTCCTAAAAGAACTGTCTGAGCAGATTCCCAGCCTCCTGCTCCAAGCTAAATTGAAAACACATGCTAATGTATTAAGCTGATGTTTATTTTAAATAGATCTCTGAATGTCGGGATAATTCTGAAAGGTTGAGAAAAATGCTCATCTGTACCAACATGTAGAATGGGGTAAACAGAGGTTTTACAAAACACAAAGTAATTGCTCATGATGGTCATTTACTGGAAAACAAAATTACAAGAGTATAAATAATGGAAGTTGTCATGTTTTTATGAAAATTTGTAAAGTATACAACAATTTCTTTAGCAAAGGCAATTAAGTAGACATACTTAGATAGTAAGAGATGACAAGTATAATTTCATAGCATTCTGGTTAAAAAACTACAGTGGTACTACATCAAAAACAGAAGATGGGTTTCAGAATGACTAAAAGCCACCTCAAAAAAAATAGCAGCACTGAGGTATTTCATTATAAAAGAGTCTTTTCAGAGGGCTGGATCAGGTCAGCGCAGTGAATGGTACAGTTCTCAGCACTGATCAGTGTTATCAGCAGCGTCCTAAAAGTAAACATAAAATCATTGCTGACAAATAGAGATAATAAGTCTTAACAACAATGTTAAATGATGATAAGAGCCCATTCAATCAAAATATGTTTTTCCACAGACAGCTAGAAGCGTAAAATCTACAGACATGCTTTGCAGACCATATCCAAAAAAATGGGGTGGTGAAAGTGGAGGAAAGGAGCCATACTCTGGAAAGCAGTAACTCAGGAAAGATGGGTGGCACTGAAAGTCACACTGGTTGAACAATTCAACAATTACCAGCAGCATGCTGGGGGAAGTAAATAGAGTAGAATGATGATTTTGCTACAATTTCAGACAAGGGAAAATCTAGTTTGAAGACAGTAGTTTTAAATGGATGTGGGAAAAAAAAACTCAAGCTGATTGAAAAATAAAAAATAAGACTGAGCAGAGAAGAATCTGCCTCAACAAGAGACTCAAGGAGGTCACTTCTGTTGTGTAGCAAAGAAAGACACCCGAGTTGTAGAAACACCTTCACAGTGAGAAAATGTTAAATATCAAACAGCTTTTTAATCAGACAAAACAAGACTGATGACTACACTAGGAAAACCAGACCTGTTCAAACGGGGAAAATTGTTTGCAAATGCAGACATAGAGCTACTGTTACCCAGGGAAGTAGCATATTATCCATTTCTTGAAGTTTTCCCATCAAAACTGGCAACTGATCATTTCCAATCAACTTATTGAAAGCTTATCTCAGCTCAATTCACATTAGCTGCAAAATGTCTTCATGCTGCTAAGCATGAAGACAGTCACAGACACAGAAAAGCAAGCTTCCCATGAATTACAAGACATGTCTTGGGAGATACAGATTCAGTCCTTGCCTCCTGACAAGCATGATTTGTATGGCATTGAGCTAGTTACTTAAAGTAAGCTTCATTTTACCTAGTTTTAGGTATCTAAAAGCTAAATGTCTATTTAGAATGTAAACATCTGAAGCATTTTTAATCCTCATCTTCTTTAATAGCCAGTGGAGAGATGCAGCTGGAGAGCTGTTATTCTGAAAAAAAAAATCCCTATACAATGAAGAAATTCATGCTTTGAGGAAATCTCTATGTTGACTGAAGGAAAGCAGGATGGTGACTGGCTTAGACTTCAACCACGATACACTAGACATATAAATAAGGGAAGGTCTGTCTTAGCCTGTGCTGAAGAGGATATTAATATTTATCAGCTGCTGCGAAAACAACATCTCAGACACTTAATATTGTTAGGAGATATATGAATAGCTATGATAAATGGTATCAAGAAATCATAGTATTCAATTTTTTGTAAAGTTCTAGGGTGAAAGAAAACTGAATCTTCAGATGCTACAGGATAATATTAGGACTGTGAGCCAGATCTCTGCCACAAAGAAATACTGAGGGTACTGGATCTGTGTGCACTTTTAAGACAGCTTAAAAGATCTCTTTCACAAACAAAGGTTTTTTCCATTTTAAAAGGTTATTTTTCACCAATCTTTCTTTCAGGATGGCAAAAAGGTTTGCCAGCACAGCTGATGAGGTCATGAACTGCTGCCTTTTAAACCAGATTCACCACTGAAAAAGACGACTGTGTACTTACAGTATAATGCAGAATAGTCAAGGAGGCAAATAAAATTCCAGCAGAGCTCTGAAATGGCACAGAGGAAAGTAGAGCTGATTCAAGTAAGACAGTTGATCCATAGAGCAATCATCTTATGATAAGGAAGAAAGGTTATGACACATCTCTTGACCAAAAGGTAGAGTCTTTCTCATCTACTCAAACTCTGGAGACGATAGTTCGAATGACCACCCTGAATGGCAATATGAGGAATATATGGCAGGGATTTTCCTATCTGCTTGTGGGAACAAATCCTTTCATAAAAATACATCAGTGTTTTATTTGCTTTTGGATTTGATCCCAGCAGTCAGATGGGGAGGAAATGTTACACTTCCTTCATAGTAAAGCTTAATCAGTACACGAAGAGATCTGTTCTGCAGCCTTCCCTTATACCAGGAGAGTTTACTCTTCAAACACCAGCCACCAGAAACAGTGGCCCTCATATGAGGCCAAAGTGTGATTATATCTACCAAAGCCTTATGTGACCACAACCACGCAGCAAACTTCACTCTAGTTCTCTAGCATTTTCCTGCCTGTCCCTCCACACAGGGTTTCTCTGCAATTCCAAAGAGACAGAAGAAAACCTATATTAAAAAAAGCACTACAACAACTACTGAAACAGATCTACAGAGATCTGTGTTAGGAGGCAGAAGAGACTTGAGTAACATACTAGCAGGACTAGAAGGAAAACTCTCACTTATTTTCAAGCAGTTCACATAATGGGTCTTTTCTTTTTTAGACTTTTTCCACCCTAGTCATTTACATTGTATTGGTTATGGGAGTTTGAACTGGGATGCTGCCAAAAATGCACTGTTTAGCAGAGTCTGAGGGGCTGCATATTTGAACACAATATTTTACTTTAAGGATTTTCCTCTGCTCTGCCTTGAAAAGACCTTATAGGTATTTTCTCCCAATGTTTTTAAGGAGCTAGGATTATTGAGGGGGAAAGAAAACCCATAGAACCTTAAGTGGTTTTACACCACATGAGATTTTCCAAAGTAAATAGCAGAGATATTTTTTACTTTAAAAAGAGGGACAAATTCACACAGGTAAGACACAAGTGCATTGTGCTTATTCCCTGTACCACACTTCCAATTTTTCAGCTAGCTTATCAATTCTTTCCAATCAATATCCCGGTTGATGTGCCAATGTATATTAAATAGATTTAAGAGATGAGAAAAGCAGAAATTCATACACATAGCCGATGTGGATATGTTTATAAAGATCCATTTTAATGACAAGAAGAGCCCTAGATGTGAACCAGGATAGTCAGGAGACAGAAGCCTACTGGAGGATAATACCATAATAAGACTAAATATCGGGATCATTATCACAACAAGGGCTGAGAGGAGAGCAGACCTGTTGTGTTGGCTTCAAGCTGACCAGGCAGCATCGAGAAGGTTTTGGACACAAATCTGGCTCAGCAGAAGTCCACATTGCTAGAACAGATCTTGTGCACTCATGTGCATGTATAAAACTTGAGAGAAAAGTCAGCTTTGCCACAGGTGTGTGATAAATAGGAGCAAAATTTTCTGGGAGTGAGGTATCTTAACTCCCAGTAGAGACCTTTTAGCTAAACAGTTATTTTAAGACTTCAGTTGCAGGGAGAAGGGGGGGAGGGAGTTTCATTTATCTTCTACACAACTAATTATTAATAAAAAATGTCAAAAGGTTATGTTAAATTTGAATTTTAAAACTCTTAGAGCAGAACAAAGTATTAAAGAGCAAAGTACCATAAATAGTCTAGCCTTAGTTTTGTTGTTTGCTTAGGAAATTGCCCTTGCTTACATAGTCGACTAATTATAATTCACTTGTGTATTAAAAAGATCTGAAATTATTATGAACAAATATAAGATTCCAAAGTTCAGAATTCCAAATTTTCCTTGCTAGGCCATTTTACTGCTTTACTCGGAGAATTTAATGCAACTTGCTCTTCCAAGTCCATTTAGCTAGAGTCTAAGCAATATCCTGTCTCCATTTGTTTCTTTCTTTCCACAGACGAACCTGTGTGGCTAGAAAGTTCAAGCATCAGTCATTCATTAGGGTGACAGCTTCAAGTCATAAGCCTGACAAGCCTACCTTGTGTGGCCTGTAGTAATGCTATTTTCTTTTGCCACCCATTCACATAACTTTGTTTTCTCTTTGCAAAATGTCTTGCTCCTTTCCAGTAACTCAGTTGAAGCCTTTATTCCCTTCATTTCACTATGATAATATAAATCTTTCTTTTTTTATGACCTTCTAGACAAAATTAGAAAATCAAAAGAACTTAAGCTATGGCAAGAGCAGGCAAACTAGTCTCTTCCTGAGCCCACCCTATCCTCGTGCATCTGTCACTTCCTTTTATCCCATGTGTTTATCATAAGAAAGCCCTGTCATATTGGAATAATGTTCTTCCACTATCTTCTTTGAGTTGAAGAACTACAACATGACAGAGATTTTTGCAGTAGGTAAGGCCTCAGGCATAAGACACATCAACAATATATCTTCTCTGACCCTCCCAGAAGGGTGAGTATTTTTAAATCCTTAATGTCATTCATTTGTCTCTGAAGAATGCAGTCTTGCCTATGCTCTTCGCAGCTTGGAAACTGCAAATCACTTTAAATAAATATCTGATATACCATAGAACAAATATAATGAATTAGTCATTACTCTTTACAGGAATGTAACAGCATTCCTGAAAGCCAGGGTCTGTTAGCATTATGAAGAGGCGTTGAGACATGGATGTGTCCTGGGGATTACTGAAGTGGGAAGTAAAGATAACACAGTGGTACATCATGAAGAGCAATCAGGATGCTGCCACAGACTCTGCATACAGCCCTACACGTTCTTGCAGTTCTGTTTGTAACTTGAAAAAGAAGTACCTAATAAATTAACTAAATCTTTGACACTTTTTCCCTAGCTGCTTATAAAGATGATCATTCTAAAACAGACTTGTGAGTTCAATGAGTCTGCAAGTGAACATCTCTTTGGATACTCATTTTATTGTTAAATCAAAATAAGATTGTTATACAAAGAAATAAAACAAAAAATGCAATATTTATTGAATGGTGCTCTCAAGGAAGGATCAGCACCAAATCCTGCACCTCAAGGTTCATGTCATGAACTGATATCAGTTGATACAATTTCATTATTTATTGAAATGCCTTTCATTATCCTTACTTCTTGTTTTCATCTTTTCAGTTCACTGTTTTTATCACTGTTTCTGCTCACGAATGCAAGTGAGTGTGAGTAGGAGGTATCCATAGCTAGGCTTTTAACTGGCAAATAAACTCACATAGCTCCAAAGCATCCATAAACATACACACACACAAACATGCGATCTGACACAACAACATGAAGATCTGCAGAGCAGAAATAAACATGCAGCAGTTGTATCAGGAATTACTGCAGAGAATAAGCAGTGGTAGGTACAAATCTAAACTGTATTTCACTTTTTTATGAGCCAATTGATAGAACATATGTTATGCACGTGGTCTGTGGGGAAGTACTGTAAATAGAACAGCAGTTAACTTAAATAGTTACAATAGAGAGAAGTTTTTATTTCCATGAAAGCGTTCTCATTCTTGTGTTCTCTGCATTGTTAGATATGCCTTGGCCTAGTCATCCCCCACATTAGCCTGGTTTCTTTTTAAAATTCTGCAAGTAAACTAAGAGGTCCCATGGTTCAAACACTATTTCAAAACTGTGGCTTGCTCAGCAGAATTCATGACACCTCTGGATATGAAGAAGGATGCACATAATCTTGAACTAAGCTACACTAGTACCCTCTGCAACAGTGACAATTTTCCATGCCTTATGCATTGTCTCCCAACCTTCAGTTCCACAAGGGGTGCTTATTTTTATTTATTTCTCACCAGGATATGAGCTATGCACTGACAGATCGTAGAATCATAGAATAGTTTGAGTTGTAAGGGATCCTAAAGATCACCTAATTCCAACTCTCCTGCCACTGTTAGGTACACCTCCCCCAAGACCAAGCTGCTCAATACCCCATCCAACCTGGCCTTGAACACTTCCAGGGAGGGGGAATCCACAACTTCCCTCCTCTGGAGCCCTCCTCTGGACCTGTTCCAACAGTTCCATATTCTTCCTATGTTGCGGATTCCAGAACTGGACACAGTACTCCAGTTGAGGTCTCACAAGAGAGGAATGGAGGGGCAGAATCACCTCCCTTGTCCTGCTGGCCACGCTTCTTTTCATGCAGCCCAGGATACAGTTGGCCTTCTGGGCTGCGAGCATACACTGCCAGCTCATGTTGAGCTTCTCATCAATCAGAACCCCCAAGTCCTTCTCCACAGGGCTGCTCTCAATCACATTGTTCCCCAACCTGTACTGCAATCCTCTGGTGTAGCAGCCACTCTTCCCAGTTTTGTGTCATCTGCAGTTGCTCTATTTTATCCTTCACAGGATTATTTCAATGGGATTATAAAATAACATCTTCAAATAACACAGATCTTGTTTTGAAAGTACACCCTGACTGATGCTCTCTGTGAAAAGTACTGAGTTAACAGTGTTTCACTGATTCAAAAAGATGGGGAATTTGTCCTGTGGAACAAGGAGAAATTCCTTCCTCCTGGACAAGCACAGTAGTAAAGAAAAAGGAAACAAAGTTCTGTCTGTAGTCCGCATCTAAAAACATTGCAGTAAACCTCTGTCCAGGCATTCAGGATAGGATAATAACGTCACTTTGGTGAAATCTTTAACAGAACAAGTCTGTCTTTCTGTCTGTCATTCAGGCGTATTTCCAAAGGAACACGGCCAGCCTGTCTTGATGGTCACTACTACCATTATATCATTTTTACAGTAGCATTGGAATGTGATCCATTTAAATGCTCCTTACAGGAACATCAAGAATAGATTTACTTCGTCACTTTTGAAAAGGCTGACATTTCCATAGATAAGCACTGCTCATTTGCAAAATTGAGACTGATTTCAAAAGATCTGTACACATCTCAAAGCTCCACCAGGGACAGCAGAGATGACAGTAAGCAATCTAGCCTTGACTAATAGGCTGACACTGCTTTACAGTAGGACACTCCTGATACTGGAAAGCATTGAAGAGAGACTAAAACATAACCAGAGAGACAGCCAGCTTTTAGCCAGCTCCATTTTTGCTGAAATGACTAGAGTAGGAACCTTCATGGGTCCACTAATACACAAGAAAAATGGATCTTTTCATCCAGCTTTTGTTAGTTTTTAAAACACATTTATCTATTAATGCCATACCAACCAACCAAAACTATTTTCACTCCGCTTATACTGCAGATAGATTGATAGATGATACCAAACACTTTTGAAAGTCACACCTTTTATTTTTAAGAATCTCTGAAGATATGATGCATATTGTCACAGTGATAGATACAAACTGTAAAAAAAATAAGATTCCTGACAGAGATGATAAGTTTCATTATACCGTCTGATCCTGTTGTGAAGAGCAGATACCCAATTCCTTCATCATATCTGAAAAGAAGGTAGGACTGAGAAGAAAGCAGTGAGTCTCATGCTAAATCCAGGCTAGGAGCAAGTGTTCTGAGCTCCCTGTTCCCCCAACATCAATATTAGCACTGTGCACTGCTGGAGTTACTCTGCGGTACAAATTTGGTCGGAGTCAGATGTGGGCACAAGATTGCAGTTCTATCAAATTAGTCAGACACTACAGAGCTGCATGTTTTTATTCTGGATCTGTGCCAGGAAGGAGGCAGGGGCAAGATGCACTGAGCTGACTCAACAAAGATTTCTGAACAAAGATCCATCAGAAGCTCAGTCCCTAGCCAATAGCTATGGCATTTTGGAGTGGACTTCAGGAGCCCTCAGCACAGCTGCAAGCTATTGTCATATCCATAACACCTGCAGAACAGAAAGTATTGCCAAAAGGAGAGGGGTGAGGTCACCAGACTTATGAAAGAGCAGGAAGACCAAGCATCTAAAATCTACCAGACATCAAGAGGTCTAAGCATTTTTATTTGCAACTTGCAGGCATAGCATCGGTATTATGATTCCTGTCCCCTTTTCATCCCTCGCTGACATCTGTGCTTAATGTTGAAAATATGACTATCTGACTGCAACTAGAGAGCTCAAAATTGCAGCCCTCAGTAACCAGCAAACCTTTTAATGCAGTGATCCAGCACTACCGCATCACTTCTCCCAGCTGCTCCGTTTTACCCAAGCTGATGTCAAGATTAAGCTTCTGTCCTGTTGTTGCCACCACTGGACCACAATAACATCCAGCCGAAGCCTTGAACTTTCAAAAGTGGACACACAACATGTCACCAATATGTCAAAGATTTTCAGGGTCCGGTCCAGCCTTAGGTTACTTCATTTTGTAAAATGGGACAGACTCTTCGCTCATGTCAACAGCACAGATTTCAAGAGAAAGACTGGGACTGACCTTTCTTTCTCATTCCTCATCCTTCACAGAACTGCTGAGAAGACTTTGGTGTCTATCTGCTGACTGGTATAATATAAATTTGGACTGAGACAAATTTTACAGTTCAACAAATATAACATATGTTTTAAAGTCACATTTGGTCTGATACAAAGTTTAGAAAATATAAAACAAAAAGTTATCATAAATGAAATAAAATGAAATGATAGTTCAGTCAGATTCAGCATTATTCAATACAATTGAAAGTACTGCTTCTAAAGCCTGAATCTGCTGCCCTTTTATGAGTTTCTACTGCCAAAGACTGTAAATCCTTGATCAGATGATCTTTCCTGAACTATAAAATATATTGAGTCAAATTCAATTTGGTTAGGCAAGAGCAACTCTTATTGAAATCAGAGAAACTTAAAGCATAAGAGAGTCTTTCAAATCAGCTGTCCTGGCATTGATGACAACTTCTCATACAAGGACTGATAAAATCTTCAGTACAAATTGGTATTTGGAAGATTAAGCCTGCGTTTCGTGGGCCTGGATCCTTCAAAAGCATGAAACAGCTCAGAAAAGTGAAGGGACACATTTTCTTCCAGGTGTATAGTTACTTGGAGATGGCAATATAGCACTCATCTACCTCATTACCTTTGAAAATTAACTCTTCAGTCATACTCTAAGAGGAGACAGATTTCTAGAGGTGCACATTAGAAAGTGCCTAGCTGTTTACTCACAATAAAATCAATGAGAGTTAAGGGTCTTGTATGCAACTACATTTTTTTTCCTAATTAAACAACACAGCCCCTAAGATCACATGTCTTGTGGAAATCAATGCAATTGGAGCTTGGGCAACCTCTCAAAGCTATGTTTTGGCTTTTCTTGATGTAGTCCCTGGGGAGCTAGCATGGGCACCTGATGAATTGGTATGACAACAGAAGAGGTGTCAAGCCTGAACCAGCCCCCAGGCAGAGCTGTGCTGCCAGGATGGAGGTCTTGCAGCAGTGGGGAACAGATGGTCGGTAGAAAAGCTGACATAAAAATAGGCCAGTCCAGACCTTCAAAAAGACACCTCAATCATATCTGCACTGTTTATAGCAAGCTGTGGGTTTGCTTAGACCATTTGAGAAGGTGTTTTTCTTTAAATAGCAACTTAGATTGTGACTTCCAATTTAATCATCCTTCTAGCCTGGTGTTTTGCAGCTGGATAATTAACCTTGATATTCCTTTAGACTTCAAAACACACAACTCCCATTGCTGTCAATTAGCTGACAATGTTGAATGTGTTTTCATGGAAGATTTTTATGTGACTGTGGCAATATGGCATTTGGGAAATTTCAGTAGCTAATACAATCAGCCTGCTGGAGAAAGTCCTTCACAAATTACTTTCACAGTTTTAGAATGGGAAGTGAGACTGTATTTGTCACTAGATTGAGTTCACAAAACAAGAGCTGTACATTAAAGTTTACCCGACTTTCTGTTCTTATTGCAATGCTGCTTTCCAGATGATCCCTCCAGACAATTTGCAAACCTTCATGTTACCATGGTTCTATGCAGCTCTGAGTGCAAGGAAGATGCCTTGATCTTAAGTAGAGCATTAAGAAGCTGGCATACTTTTTAATACTAACATAAAATTGGAGACACAGTTGTAAATTATTATTACTAATAATTTTTTATATATGAGAAGGTGCAATAAACACTGTAATATGAAAATTGGACACAGTATGGGAAGGATCAGTGGCACTTTACTTTTCCCACTGATTTCTTTGTATACATAATAAAGACTTGCAGCCTACTGGTAGCAAGATTATATTAGTGGGCAGCAAGAAGTTCAAATCAGACTATTCTCCTGTTATCCCACAGTGGGCCACATTCTGCTAATAAGTATTAACCTTGCAATCAGACAAACATTCATCTTGAGGAAAGAACAACTTCATTCAAGGCTTTTAAAGCAGTCAGCACAGTCAACAGCTAAAAAGAAATTGGCTCAAACACAGCTACTTTCTTTTTTAAATTTTGTTCTTCCTTCCCGATGATAATGGGAGCTAATGACTTAAGTGAAACATTATTGTAGTGAAAGCCAAGAACAGCTCAAGTCCCTTCCAGGCTAGAAGCCCTGCCTTATAACAAAGAAGGAGTAGCTGATGAATTGAATGCTTTCGCACGGGCTAGCTAGAGTTTTTTGTGACTGTCCTTAATGTGAGCTCGATTTGACTTCCACGTTATCAAAGCACACTGCCTCATCTGCCGAGTGAATATAAAATATAAATAGGGGGGAAAAAATATTGGTCTGTTGTGCTTTTCACTGGATTTGAGAATGACATCACCCTTTGGGCTTTATTCTGATGTATTCTGACAGCTGATAAAATACTGACTACTCCATTTTCTACACAGGGTCAACATTATGAAGAAGAAAAACGGGCTTTGAGCCATGAAATAATTGCACTCAATAATCACTTAATAGAGGCCAAGGTGACAATAGATAAGTTGTCAGAAGACAATGTAAGTATTGAATTATGGATACATATTGAAGTTATATTCAGAATAAATTAAGCCATGAAATTCCCGTGAAATTACTGAATAATTTTGTATTATTTACATAAAATGTAACTTGTTACCTCAACAGTCATGTCTGAGTGTTCTCATCATTTTGTAAATTCAGTTCTCCTTATGTTATGGGGTTAGGGTGAGACTTTTCATAGATAGTTTTTTCTTATGCCTGACTTAAAACTGATGAAAAAAATATTCTAAGAAATGGCAATATTCCTACATCGATTTTGCCATTGGTTTTAGTCTAGTATAGCAAATTGATGGAAACACATGCTTAGGGTGACCGAGTGGACATATGTATGGAGTGAGATTTCATGATAAGGATTTTAGGCACAGTATAGAATCCTACATTTCCTGCAATTCTTCTGATATTTCAGCCTTTGCTCACTGAAATGGGATGCCCAGTAGCAGTGAGCTCTGCTAGCAGAAGGTAGGAGTGACCCAACCTGGTCACTGAGATCACTGCAGGAGTGGGATGCAAGTTTTACCCTGCTGTGATTCAAGTTTAACAATTTGTCTCTGGCAATTGTCACCCTGCATCTCATTAAACACTGCTGGTAACTGGCATGCGTATTGCAGCTGGCAACCAAGCTCATGAAATCCTTCCAGGGACAGGCCTAAAAAGACAGCAAAGAAAGGAACTTCACAGGCATTTAGTTCATTAATGTGCCATTCCTTACGCATTTAATTAAAAATTCATCTACAGAAGACATGTTTCTGTAAGCACTTATTTTTCAGCATCTTACATTCAGTCTTCCCATATTTCATATGAACTCATAATCATAGCAGGGAGCATTAGATCCCATTAATGCGCCTGCTGATGTGAATTGTGTCTACGCAATTAATAGCTTTCCGACAGAAACAAAGAGTTCATAATCTGACCCTTTACTTCTATAGAAATTTTAATGAAACAACAGTTACTTGACAACTTTAATAGTTGTAACTAACAGAGTGTGGTAAATGTAATGGGCTACATTTAGCTTTTATAGAAGCACAGGTATGCATCCAGACTAATTCAGCTGAAATCAATAGAAATACCTCAGATCTAAAACAGAGGAAAACCTGTAAAGTTCTGCCAATAAGTATATATGGATTTACACTACTTCATGGAGTCAAGTTTGAGCCTACATTTGAAGAAGTGATTAAAATACTAACGTTTTCTTAAAGGCAGGTGGACCAGATTACCAAGTTCTCTTCTTCCAAGAATTATTATGAATTACTCTGAAGACTATAGTATGATTCAGATGCCTCTAATAACAGTGTCATTTCTTCATACTTGAGGTTGATTCACATTCATAAATAAAATTCTGTCCACAATTATGTAGCATTGCTAATAAAAGTAACAGTTAAATTCCAAATTTTAAATTAAAGAAGTGTGAAACAAATCATTAATATTATACCTAATGAGTAGATATAGCATTAAATTGAAGTATCCTACATAGGACAAATACATTTTTGTCTTGCCAATATTTCTCCCTCCCACTGTATTTCCCCTTATTCTTCTGACAGATATGTAAAATGATGCTTTTGATGAAAAATCATGTTTTAGACCATGGAAAACACTTTTGGCATTAATTATCAATCATTGTTCTAGTTGCCACAGACGTGGCTTGTTTCCATTCAGATAAACATTAAAGGACAGAAAGTCACTCTAGTCCCATGGTATGTCCCTGTGTGTTGAGAAGAAAGTACACGTGACACATTCAACTCACATGTAATTTTTCTGTAGTACTTTTTAAAGCTGCTAAAAATAAAGTGTCAGAAAAGCTTTTTGTGCTCTCCATGACAACTGCTTCTCAGAAACGGAGCCTCACAGCTTTTGAAGAAAGGATTCGATTTTTGAGTGATTTCATTTTTGTGCGCCTAGTAATGCCATATGGGACTTGGAATACTTGCCTATGCTATACTTTGTGCAGCAATACATTATGCATCTAATGTGCATGTAACATGTCAGAATCACATGTGCATCCAACAGATTTTGCTTCTAAATTGAATTCTTGGATTCCTACTGTTTGCATCTGTTTTCAGGAATAAAAATAATATATACTAATATAAAATCTAAGACCTAAATAAAACAATGTATCTTCCCAGTATACTTAAGGTAGAAGTGGCAGGTCTGAAAGATCAAGCAAACAAAAGCAGCCCCACAAGCCAGTAGTAGCTAAAGGCCCTTTAATATGAAGATAAAGTAGGCTGATGATCATAGGAAAACTACATTTACTGCCCCCATGCCTCACAGACTCCCAGGAACATCTTGTTGCATGTGTTATTACAGAATACCTGTAAAATGGTGTTTCAAGCACAAGGAATTTCCACCTTTCCTTTTCATAGGAAATTTCTTTATCAGTTTTTAAAAGAACACGTGGTACAGTAAAAATATGTGTGCAATGAAATGGTAACACTAGCATCAGAGAAAATTCAAATAATTTCAGTATTGAATACCTTTTGCCTGTAAACATTTTCTAATTTTTACAGCTTGACAAAGTCTTGTGTCCATATGCTTTCTCTATGCTTTTTCTGTCTCATCTACATCCACCTAAAAAGTCAAATTCTGATGTTTTAATGGCATGTACATCTGGAGAAGCAACATAAAACTCTTACCATCATGGACCCAAAGATATGGATTGAAGGATTCAGATAAAGTCGTGTGTGCTAAACTCAATTTAGACAAAGGGCAGATCTATATACTGAATTTTCCCATGAATTAAGCTGTGGAAGTCATCCAATATAAAACAGTATAAAAGGCTTGTTTAAATTCTCTTTTTCCCTTTTTGGAATTGTCATGGTAATTTCTTACACAGTAAAAATATCCTGTTCCACAGTGAGATTTTATATATTTGTATAGCTGTTTTCTGCAAGATATGAAAGGAGCCGGGAACCAAATGAAAGTTTAACAAGGAGAAAAAGGCTTTTTTAAAAAAATATATATATACACAATACATATTTCTGCAATGACTTTCCTCCACAGTGTCATAAGATGAATGGTTGGACTCGATGGTCCGGTGGGTCTCTTCCAACCTGGTTATTCTATGATTCTAAGATTATTAGGCATATTCTTCAGTAGTATCTTAGCCCTGATCTGGATAATACTCACTAAAAGTTGTCTGTTCTTAAATGTTCTTTTTGTTTAATAGATCATGTTTATTTTAGCCTTCATAGCACCATGAATGTTAACAGTATAAAGTCCAGTTCCTAATGGTAAGTATCCATCTTTTGATATGAAGAATTCTGTCCTGTAGTAACAGTTCTAAAAATTTTCTTTTTAGTGATTTTATCAGCCCTCACAAGAGCAAAGGGGCAAACACTTCAGGACTGCACAAGAAGCACAGCATCTTAATGTATTTAAAAGTTAAAGCATGCTCAAATTTCCCCAATGCCAATTTTTAAAAGACTGCTTGGGCATGGTAGAAATGCTGAAAGCTACAAGCTATTTGGAAACCTTAAAAAACAGGCTATTTTTTGTTTTTCTAGGAGCTCTATAGGAAGGACTGCAATTTAGCTGCTCAGTTGCTCCAGTGCAGCAAGAATTACGACAGGGCACATAAGCTTTCGGAGGTAACGTGACTGAACTTGGTGAATTTTCAAAGAAATAAATATTTTATGGAAAAGAGGTTATTCCAGAACATATGTAATTCCAGAACTTATTCGCCCTTAAGGTTTTGGTCCCCCCACTGCCCCTTTAAAACTTGCATGCCTGCTGGCATCCTGTGCAGCTCAGAGAGGTGCAGAAAAAATCATAGCCAGTGATGGAACTTTGAAGTACTCTCTTCCCCAAAACCTCTGCTATCTGATAGAATGGCCCTGTGTGGATCACATGCAAAATAAAGGTTTTGGCAAAACGAAAGTGGTGAGAACTCTTGGCTGGAAAATACTGGGGGTGAATGGAGGGTGAGAGCAGGGAAATGACTAGCTGCAGGCATCAGAGATTCTGATATAATCAATTTTCTTCCTGAAGCTATTTTCCAGTCCAGCTAATTTCTAAAACTGAATTTTAAAATGAACTGACAGAACAAATATCTTTTTCTAAAGCAACCAGAGCAATGAATGGTTGATTTCCAAGGTGTAAACTTTAATTAATAATCCTCGCTTCCAAGGAAACCAGGCTTGAGAAACAGACTCCTAAATGAGAGGCAAATGTTATCTTAGTGAAAAAGGCTGTCTTTAGGGATGCAGGCCCTACACAAAGCAACAGCACCAATATATTGCTTTGGTGAAGGTCATGGAGAAAGTCCTTCCCTTTACTAATCCTATCAGGTTAATGTCCCCCCAAATGTTCTCTCTTGTGCAATTCTGCAATGGAGTGCTGCAAAATTGAATGCGGAGTGTATAAACCATTTCTAAGCCAGCAGACTGCTTCAGAGTACTAAATAACCCTGATAAATAAGAACAGAGTAAGACTCTTCCATCAAATGGACAATGATTTTCAGGAACTGAAACAGAACTTCCAAATTAACCATTATCTTGTTCCTGTTATTTTTTCTTAGTAAGTGACTTCCCTTAGCAATTTATACCCAGGAGTTATCATGACATTACACACATTTGAAAGCACCCTACCTGTTAGCAAGAATTAGGATCTTAAAAGTACTTAGTTGTTCAATTGCATAAAACTATGACAAGTGTGGGATCTCCCCAGAGTTTCCCAGACTGTTGTAAACTCAAATAGGTAAAGTCTTCACTCGAAAGTCCAAGTATTTATTAATTCAGCAAATATGAATGTGCTGTCACAGCCAATACATTCCTTACAAATGTAAATATTGCCTGACAAAGTGTTGTAGATTATCCAGAAGCCTAAACTATAGTATAATATAGTAATGTGACAGAAATGTCATTACAGTAATTCCAGTTTCCAGTGCAATACCCAAAAAACAATCTTCTTTTTCTCAACACAATTCATAATCTAAATAATGTATATAAAAGACAGTTGTGTTACAGGGTACTAAAATAATAGCTGCCCCATACAGCTGCTTCATGTCAAATAAACTGTATTTCTTTTCCTCATTTCTCTGGCAATTTACAGCAGCCCTATTTTACAACCTGTTTATTCAAGCTTTGCTGCATCTGTACATACAATGACTGATATTGCTGTCTGCTAGCAGAATGGCAATATCAGACTCCTTATTTCCAATGGAAGATATATGAGCTAATTGATAACATAAAGATTAATCCAAAATACCCTGGAAGATCTGTTGGTTGAAAAAACACTCATCCTACTCCACATTAACAAGAATGCCATTTCACAACATGCCATGTCTTGAATATATTGAATCTGAGGGATTAAACTAACTTTAAAAACTTTTCTGTGAAGCTAAAAGAGAAGTTCCATATATTATACGATGTGAGTTCATTACAAAGAGCAAGGACTTTAAATTTCTCTTGCCTAAAATAGAAGCAGGAGAACACCAGTTCAGTATGTGTAGTGTTCTCTCCTCCAGAGAAACAAAGTTAAGGAGGGAGTGCAATCATTAGGGCTACAAGAGTGATCACTGAATATTTGGTAAAGAGGAACCTGATTTCTAGTTGTAAATAGAAAGCATTGAGTAAATCAGAGTTCAGCCAAATATTCAACAGCTAAATTCCTAAGTGGCATAAATCAATATGGATATCAAAGGAACTATCAGAGTCAAACTCAAAACTTAGTTCAAACATGAGTTCTTTTGATTTCCAGCAAGAAATACTGAGACAGCCATCATGTGGCACTCCCTCATATTACTCACTGATCATTGGTAGAGATTTGAAATATGCAAAACAGATAAAATTGGACTGCCAAGCATGCTTAGGAATATCTGCCTAGGCATTACCCACCAGGCTTTTGAGATTCATCAAGGAATGCAGGTTCTCAATCTCTTCTGGTCCACATGCCACAATAGCAGGTGGAACCACCTTCCACTGAGCTAGTCCTGACTTTCTCCAAAAACTACATGATTTATGATGCATAACAGACTTATTAATTCTGAATTGTCTTCCATAGGAATCTTAATGTAGATTAAGGTCTTAGGTCTTATTTCTCTCAGTGTAGTAAGAAACTAGAAAAGCAGTCAGCTAGCAGCTGCTGGAAGAGGGGAACATGTTGAGATTTACATGGATGGGTGATCTGACAAGCAGTGTGCAAGTGCTGGGGCAAGGTAGTCAGTTTGATTTGCTTCTCCTCAGCACAGCAATGCTCCCGTCACAGCAGCCAGTATCATTGCTTTAAGTATATCAGATGCAATGCTGAAGGGCAGGAGTGAATTTGGCACCATGTTGGAGGCACAACGGATTAGAAGAGAGCAAAAGAAAAATGAAAGAGATATGATCTCTCACCTCACCCCAGCAGGGGCCTCTGCAAACCCCGCCCCACCTCCTCCAACCACAAATCATGCGCGTGCATGCAGTCTGGAAAGTGTTGCTGTAGACTGTAATTCCCTACATGTCTTTTTAAGATTATTGTTTACTACATTTTTTACATCATTCCTATCCTACCTGAATTAACTCAGAAGGAAACATTTGAGTTTCACAGTGTTTTCCATGAGAGGAAGCAGATTAAGATTTCCAGATATTAAAAAATGAGTCATTTGGTTACACTTGTTTCTAGAAATGCACAAAGATTGTGGCCATCAAAAGAGTTAAAGAACCATATATAGTGAGCTATGTAATGTCATAAACAGCACTCATCTATCAGTGTTCGTAAGCCCAAGAAGATACCTGTATTGACATGCACATTTTTCTCCTGTCCCCTTTGCCATTTCTTTATGTTACAGTTGCCATCAGACTTTCAGGAAAGAATCAGCATCCATCTGGAAAAACACGGGTGCAGCCTTTCTGTCCCTTTGTGCCACACATCTTATGCTGATACCATACCCACTTGCGTCATTGCCAAAGTACTGGAAAAACCAGATCCAAACAGCTTGTCTTCACACTTGTCAAGTCCATCTACAAGGGATATGAATTTTCAGGACTCTGCTGGAAAACCTGGACAAAGACCCCAGTACAAGTCGGACATCTATTGCAGTGACACTGCCCTTTACTGCCCAGAGGAGAGGAGGAGGGAGAGGAGGCCAAGTGTGGACACACAAGTGAAAGATGCAGGGTTCCTGAGGTCCCAGAACTCTACAGACAGCACCGTTGAAGAAGACGGTTTCCATTCCAGCTTCTCTCACGAAGCCTTCCCAGAGTACATTACTTCTCTGCCAACCTCCAGCTCCTATTCCAGCTTCAGTGTTACATCCGAGGAGAAGGAGAATGCCCAAGCTAACACTCTGACTGCCTCACAGCAAGCAATCTACATGAGCAACCGAGATGAACTGTTTGAAAGAAAGTCACCTGCAGGTTACGAGCATCAGGGAAGTCCTAGGTTTGCAAAGTCCAAACCCACACAGCACATGGAGCTTGCCGATGACAATGAGAATTCACCCACTTTTACTAGGAGTCTGCCTCCTTATGCAAATGAACCTTTTCATTTCTCAGCCATAACACCACAGCAGGCTTTAGCAAATCAGAAAATGAGGAATGACTGCAGGAGCACCCACCTTTCAGAAGAAGACTTGCCTGGGCGATGGAGGCAGTTGAGTGTGGAGGATATTGGTGCATATTCTTACAGGAACACTGGCAGGCTGTCACCTTGTAGTTTTTCAGAGCAGTACTACAGCAGCCCTATTAAGAAGGGAGACAGTCGAACAAGCCCCATCTATGCCAGCTACAAAGCAGATAGCTGCTCAGAGGGAGATGATATCTGCCAAAGCAGACTTGTGGATTCTTGCTTCCTGAGAACAGACAGTGGTCTGAATATTGACATCAGCACTAGCTGTAAACAGGAAAAAATGCCCGCTTACAAAACAAAAGAAGCAAGAGACCAAAAAAATGAAAGAATCACTGTCCAGTTATGCAGTAGCAAAAACATCGAAAATAGCCCGGTGTTAAAAAGAGAGTACGTGGACGTGAGCCCCAACAGCTCAGCAGAGTCCCTCAATCAGAGTTCAATGGAGACTTCAGAAATCCACCAGTCTTCCATGGAGCAGGGAAGCCATTCGGGTATTCACAGCAAACAGCAGCCGTTTCAACGGACTGGGAGCACTGGTTTGAGTCGGAAGGACAGCCTTACAAAAGCACAATTATATGGAACCCTTCTGAACTAGGCATCTTTCAAAATGGCAATAAGACAACAGACAAAAGGAAGCAAACAGCATTTGTTACTTCTAGTGAACGTTAAGGTTCTAAGAAACAGGATTATTATAAAATATATATTCATAATGGTACTATATGTTTAAAACAAAATCTCTTAAAAAATATTATACAGCACTTTTCACTTAACATCCTTTCCATGTGGGAGACCGTCTCCTCCCCTCTTTTATAAACCCAAAATATTTTTATAAACAAAATTGTATTTATTAGACTATCCTAAGCTATCTGAACAGAATTCTTTTCCCTTCAAGCAGGTTTCTTATTTATTTTTGTGCATGAGGCCATCTGTGCCTAAATTCTTGGAGGAAAAGGGTAAAATCATGACAGCAGTGACAAAAAATATATCCACCTGATAAAATACCATAAAATGTCATGTGAAAACAAAACAAACAAGAATAGTGAATTTGAAGTATATTTTTTGACAAGAATGGAGTTGTAACTTAAGCTATTTCATACAAATGTATTTATGAGTGACTAATGTATGCACAAAGTGATACTAATATTTTGCTCTTTTAATCCACTGTGTTTCTGCTTTCCTATTTCTCCTTGTATACTACCTCAAAAGTAATTGAGGGTTTCTTTGTCACATTTTCTGTAGGCTTGCATTTATATTGTCTAAAATGCATGCAGTGTCATAATTAATACTGTATTTTGCATTACTTAATAAAGACACAAGTGGAGATATTTTTGGGGTTTTTATTTTCCTTCATTAAAACATACCCTGGACAACAGAACATGAGATTGCTCTGGGTGGCATCAGTCCAACAAAAGTTAACGAGTAAAGCTCCTAGATTGCTTTCTAAAGGAGTTTCTCTTTCTCTGTAAGCTCCAGAGCATTGGTTCTCAGTCTGCAGCCCATGGGTGTGTAAGAACTGCTTCTCATTAGCCTGTGAAAGTAAACAAGGAAAACAAATTGTTTTTCCACAGGCTTGAATTCCCTAGGCAGGGCTCTGCACACTGAAAAGAATATTGAAAACTACTTAAAAACTTGTGGCTTAACCCCCAATGACAAACGTATTTGATGCTATCTTTTAGGCCTTTAGGACTATTACCTTCCACAGTCACACTTTTTCATATAAAGCTTGGTATATCTAAGAAAGATAGCTTTCAAAAGCTTAGGAAAGTCTAGCCTGTGGGAATTTTGCCTTTGGCTCTGCAAAGCCATAGTTTTACTTGTAGTTTTTATATTTTCTCCATAGTTTTCTTTTTCCCACTGTTTCATCACTAAGAATTGTACAACTTGGACAGCATCAGAAGAGAAGGAGCAAAGGAGAAGAGAAAAACAAAAAAGGAGACAAAGGAAAATATTGTGGATTTCCTTTCTGGTTTCGGTATTCCTACTTGGTAACAAACAGAATGTAGCAATAAATATTTAATAATTATTTAAGTTGTATTCATTGAACACATACCCTATACTAGAAATACTGACTTTTACCAAGTCATGCATGGAGGAAGACTTGCTTAGTGCTATATGTGGTAGTAATCAGTGAGATCATTGTGATAGTCTAAACTAGTTCTTCATAAGTCTAAAATAATGACGTATCATTTAATACTTATTAAAAAATACAGTTTTGCTGCTGATTCTCTGAAATCAGTCACATGGCAATTAACTAAGAACCAGGAATACAAAAATGCTCCTTTTCCACATAAGTATCTTAAGTCAAGATTCAATGTATTTGTCATCAAAAATTCCCACTGCTTTCCTTATTCTTCATGGATAATGTAGACATTTGACTGCTATTCATGTGTGCAAGTACTACCTGTTCCGTTTGGAAGATTGGCATCCAGTTCCTATGATACCTCCGAGATCTGTAGCTGCACTGTGAAGAACAATGGTAGCTAATAATATCACACGGGTAAGGCACAGCATAACTCTAAAGTGAGGCTTATTTCAGTACAAGAGCTATAACACACCTTGTGCTTTATGTTCCCATACTTGCTCACAGCGAGTGTGAGCAACAGGTCATGCCACAAATAATTCCATGAAGTCCATAAAAAACACAGAATAAAATTCTCCAGGGCCAGCTGCTTCTTATGGTAGAATCTGACCTGCAGTAAATAGAAATGGAGATAAAATAAAACCTGTTATTTCCCCTTCAAAATACTAAGATGATAAAAGGATGCAAAGAAGTCTCACTGTTGACTCATTAAGTTTTATGAAATGGAGACAACCTCTAAGGAAAGACATTAATTTCTCTGGTCAATGAATACAAAGATATCTATGCAAGAAGTGAAAATTAACTGTTATTTCACCAAAGAAAATATGTAAATTATGGCACAATAAATTGTGACTTTTATGAACTGGAACACAGTATCAGATTAATCATTTTATAATACCATTCATTATTTGACGCTAAACTGCCATTTTGGCAGTTACACAAAATTAGGTTTCTGCTAGACATTACATATCTCATTATTTAATATCCTGTTGTGTTATGTTCTTTCATACTAACACAGTTTAAAAGTCCACTTCTACGTTTCACTTGACTCTTTTTCTCAGTATATGTGCACTAATATATAGATCAAAACCAGCCTTTCTAGCCAGTTAGTACTGGGTTTTCCTTGTACAATAGCCTACAACTTCGTAACTTTTTTTCTGTAATGAATTCTATTAGAGAACAATATGTAACTAAGTTAAACTTCCAACTAAATCTATCAAAATGGCTACAAAAGACATTCAAATTCAATATTAATATCTCTTTAACCAGAAAAACTAACTGTAAATTTGCAAATTTACTATGAACATGAGAAAAACAAAGTTTAAATTACTCACCAAAATATTCTCAGGTTTACAAGTTTAACTATGATTTGGCTTAATGTTTCAAAACAAGAAGAATTTTTAAATATTATAATAAAATATTCCTACTTTTTTGGCATATTTTGTTTTTATTCTTGAGGAAACCACGGAGGGAGGTGTAAGACTAGAAAGATATTAAATGTTTTCACATCGCAACAGGTTTACATTTTCTTTGTAGTGGTGTTTTAATTTTTTACTTACCTTCAGGTTTCCCATCCCATCATGGAGAAGAGTTTTGGATTAAGCCACTGGAGATATTTAAAACTGACTGCTCATTTTTCTTCACTTGGTGTGTCCAGATGCACTGTTTCACACTGTGAATTTAGGAAGGCTCTGTTGTGCCACCAGATGTTTGGCTCAAGTATAGATTTTACACCAAGGTTTTAGGAGATTGAACCTGGTTAAAAATAGACAAAGTAGTAGAGGGTGGGAAAGTAAATCGATAATAATATGTTCAGAAGAAGATACATTTTTGACTCAAGTGAAATGAGTGATAGGTGTGTCTGCCATGGCGTTCCTCAGAGCACTTCTCTTCTGTAGGACATTTCTGACAGGGAGCAGCATCTGAAGCATTGACAAGTGACTCCAGAAATGCAAAACAACAGATTATCAACTGAATAAGTGTGTCACAGACCCCTCCACTCCAGCGTCTGAGAATTTGCCTCATAATACCTTTTCCCAAGGACATAAATGCCAAATTTTCTCTTAAGCATTCAAAATACGCCAAGGTGTTGCCATATCTCCCCAGAACCTCACTTTCCCAAGTGACGTCTGAAATAGTCAAATTCTGTATGCAGGGTTTGTAGATACCTATAGGAGGATTTTTGCTTTGATTAATTATTTCATTTGCCATGAGTTAGAACAGAGAGTGTGAGGAAAATAAGTGGCAAGTCCTCAACAGTGCAGTGAAGCAGAAGATGAGAAATGTCATTTTAATGAATGAAAACTGAAAACAAAATGTACATGACACAGAACACTGATCAGGGAAAAACAATGGAGGCTGCAAGACATTAGAGTGAGGCATATCAAATCACATATTAAAACAGATGACAAGACAAAAATGATACCAGGGATAGAGGATACAGTTCATTAGGAGCAACAGTATGCAAGTGTTATGAAATCATGAAGATCAAATGCACTTTTTTGAGCTGTGAAAATAGTTTTCTCACTCCAAATTAACGCTAACAAAAAAAAAGGAAAATTCAAATAATTTTCATTGACACAGATTACTTTCTTTAAAACTTTTTGGAAGGCCAGAAATAGCTAAAATTTCTAGGTTAAAACCACAGCAAGACATTGGTAGCTTCCAATTCAAGAGTTTCTAGCTTCTTGTCCCAAGATAACAAATTTATTCAACTATTCCTTTCTCTTTCTGGCCCTTTTATTTAAAAGGGGTTTCCACTCCAACATCTATCACAAAGCATTATTATAGAGCTACTTAGATTAATTTCCCCTTGTTTAATTTTAAAATGCTAATTGACATCCTTTGGACCTTCCTGTAAAATTCTTACCTATCATTATGTTTACAGTATTGTAATCCTTATAAATTATTATGATATCTCTCCTTAATTATTGCTTAAATTGTCCAGATGTGGTACTTTCAGTTTTTCCATGGAAGACACTCCATTTGGAGCTCTGTTTCTATTAATAGTTCTTATCAAGGAACACCCTCCTCACCTTTCCACTGCTGAGCACCAGAGTGTTTTAATATGAACGCTGAGTTGTTCAAACCCACTATACAAAAAGTAGTACCAGGAAAGGTGGGGACTACACAGGTCAGAGCAACTGCATGTGTGAAATTCTCAGTAGCTACAGGGAGTTGGTCAGAGACATTCATTAGTAAAGCCTACTCAAATTCAATGTATTTTCATGTAGACAAATTTAAAAGTTTAAATCCTGATGCAAAGAATGCCAGGCCATATTTCTAGAATGGAAGCTTGTCTCCTGGAAAGCAAGTATTTTTCAGGTATTTCTCTTTTGTGTTGTCGGTAATTTCTTCAGCATATGTGTGATAGCATATTGTATGTTTATGAGGAAACTTTGGGTTTGCTCATGATACACTTGAGCCCTATAGTGTTGATTTGTATTCTTCTTCCTCTGCCACTGGTAAGTTGAAGGATTTGTTTTCAGCAATGCTGTTTTGAACTCCTGCACAGAGTTTCAGTTGCAGGTTTGTCAGAGACTAACATACCTCCTAAAATCAATAGGGTACCTTAGTGCCAGGTTTTCTAAGTCTGTAACCCACATAGAGAAGTTCCATTTCCAGCCTTAGAGATCCATGTCACCTATCAGAAAAGGGCTAAGGCAACATTTTAAGAGTACCTTGTGTCTAACAACAGTCCTGAAAGTAAGCATCAGCTTCTAATGACCATCAGCCAGACATGAAGATGTGTGGCATTAAATCTTGACATGCCCCTGTCTGTGTGGTCTTATATAAGAATTATCTAATAATTTTAATTGTTTTCACAATCTTTTCTCCATGTCCTCTTAAAAAATACTCATTGTTATAAAACAACTTTTGTAATTCAGTCATTCTTTAATAGTCTGTCATTCATCCCACCTCCTCTCCCACATGGTTTCTCTTTGGTACTTTCTTTTGACTGTACTGCAAACCTTCTTTAGTCATTGAGATTATTTGTTTAACTGAAGCTAAAAGGAATAACTTGAATTCTAATGAAACAAAAGGCTTTGTTGTCTGTGTAGTGGATGCACTTCCACTGACATTCAGTCTTGCCGTTTTCATTTGCTGGTTTTAGATTTTTAACCTGAAGGAAAAAAATGTCTTTTTTGTCTCCTAACTTGAGAAAACTTCTATTGCAATTTTTCTCCACTTTCAGTGTGGGATCTTTTATAACACTCAGATCCAAGGGCTGTCTCCCTTACAAAGCCACAATTATCACTTCTCAGTCTATCTTAACTCCTCCATATGATCTTTCTAAATGAAGTAATAATTTCCTGAGAAGAAATTTGACCTCAGGAGTGTGTTCTCAAGGGTTCTGCTGAACAAAGTCCTACATGATGTTACTGAAGAGGATGTACCATTATATGTAGACCCACTGTGTGTCATGAGAATTTGTCTAAGTCTGAGCAATATATGCTATTTCTTTACAATAGTATTTAAGGGTATAAATATTCTGTTGCTAATGAATAGCTACTAACCATTTTCCTGTCAAACTACATTGATGTTGAGCTTTAACTATAAAAGCAGATAAATATATTTCTTGCCAATAACCTCTTCATTATTTCATAATAGATAAAATTACATTTTCCCACAGTAAAATAATTTTAACAAACAGATCTTCAATTTAGGTTTCAAAGTGCAAATAGATTTGTTAAGATTTTATCTTATGAAGTCTTACTTTCTAAAATAAGTTGTCTTATAAACTGTCCCCAAGTCCCCACAAAGCCAAATCCCCACAAACTTCTGATGGATAAGACAGAGTAGATAAGAATTCCACCCTTTATAGGAGTTACAAAAGAAACAGGATACCAATGTCACTTTAGTGTCATGTAACACTAGGACAAAGTTTTCTGAAGCCTTGAAAAGTGTGACTTGATTTGCAGATAGCTCTACAGGTTAGAATTCCAGAGAGATCAAGAGTAAAGTGTCCATCAGAAACAGAGGTGGCCAGGAGGCTCAATTGGTGACCATCCATCAGTGGTCCCCATACAGTTTTTAACCCTACAAGATTTACTTAGACACCATCTTTGCCTTTAATGCACCAATGTGAAGAGCCTGTCTTCCTGATAACCTCCATGTTGGTTTTGGAAGGCTGCTGTTTGAAGCCCCCTTAGCTTTCTTTTCTCCAGGCTTCTGCAGCACCCATGCTGCAGAGGAGTTCACTCTGCTTACAGCCTGATGGGAGTTCCTCAAGACTGCCAATGGTCACACATACAACACATGTGGGAAGTGACACAATCCCTCCAATGTCCACTCCTGCTTTGCTGAGGCAAGTATCATCCCTGCAACCAGTTTTTACATCCCCAATTAGTAAGAATGTCTTTATCTGCAAAGGCCAAAAAATGTGATTGATATAAGATACAATCATTGGAAAAGGTCCCTGATGAGTGTTAATTACCTTCTCAGCAGCACAGCCGTCATTGACGTATGTACTTTAATACACTAAATATGATTATTCAGACAAATTCTTATATTTTTAAGCCAACTCTAATAAATTTGTATTTAAATTTATCCATCCATCTACATTCTTTCTTTGTAATTTATGAATCAGAGCAGATACACATACGAGCTGCAGAGCCACAGCAATATTTACTATACCTAGCAAGACAGCTCTACAGTTCAGAGGAAGAGAAGCAGTAGCAAGACCCAGATTAGTTAAATTTATAATTTCAATGCCAGTCAGCACCTTTTCCCATTCCAGTTCTTCTCATGTGACATTGTTAAACAGATGGCAAGGAAGACAAGATATTCTCAGCACTATGGGCCATGAATTTCAGCAGGCTCCCAGTAACGTCCTTATTTAGCTTTTTTCCTAAAGGAGAAAGCCTCTTAGTCTGGACACCAGTTGTGTAGGATGATATGAAGAAGAAGCTTTGTACCAGATAGTCAGAAAGCAAGCAGTGTCTCACCCCAAAGAAGTTTCTATGCCACTGACCTGAGGAGGTAGAGACAAGAATAGCAGAACTTCTAACTGAGAAATTGTGAGTGTTGACTCTGGTGAGATTATTTTATGTGGGGAGATAAATCAGGTTTTTTACTTGACCGTAATTTGACAGTTTATTTCAATGGACCAGCATCACCTCACAGTCTTCAACCTGCACAAGCGAGGGAAATGCCCTTATGCCCAAAGCCTGTAGAGCTCCACTAAGATGAGATGCCTAATCACAGTGAGATAGTGAAGAGTTAGCTACTTTGCTTCTAGGAGATTTTAAGTAGCTGGGCCTTGTTATGTTATGGTATAACTTAAGAAACAGATAAAGAATAAAACTCTGTTTCTTAAGCCTAGTCTTAGCACAGGAACTGAATCACCATTTTCATCCCCACTTACCCATGCTTTCAGAGGCCACAGAGGCCTGAAGGTGAGGAATTCAAGACCTGAAACTGGAAGGAAGAAAATTCAAAAATACATCAGTACATCACAACTATTAAAATGCCAAATAATTTCTAAGACACGTGTGCTCATGTACAATAAAATGGAGGTTTTATCAGATTTTGCTCAGAGAAAACATGTGACTGAGCTGAGAACTTTCAGCTTGCTGGTTTGGACCATCTTGAATTTTTCTGCCAAGTTTCAGGACAGATAAAGGAATGGAGGAAAAGGTGGCTATGCCAGCACTAAATGCAGTAAAATATTCCAGTCACTGCATTCCTCTGATCTTTAGGGTAGATTGTGAAAAAGTCCCAAAGGAAGGTTTTTGGCAACATAGACTATTTTCTTTCTGTCTTATTTTGGATTTTCCCTTCTCCTTTTAAAGATAAAAAAAAAAAAATCATGTTTTTCAAGCTACAACGATATGGGATTTTTTGCTAGAGCTGTCAGTCCTGCCTTCAATGACCTGAATTATGCCAATAAGGAAAAACAATCCCAAGACTAGACCAGTTTAACAGAAGTACATTTATTACTCAAGAAGAAATGGTCTAATTGAACAGAATGTCAGTAAACATCTCGTTACTGAGATCTCAGAACCCAGAAAGTCAAGGTGTAGAAACAACAAATCCAGTGAAGTCAAACTTCACAAAGACCCTGAACAACTATTAAGTTTAGAATAGGTTTAGACTGCCTTTTACTTTTCTTTCATTTTCTATTGATGATGAAGATGAAATGCACTTTTTGGCACTCTTGATGGCACCAATTAAACTTGATTTCTTGTTTAAGCTCCTTATAACTCCACTTGTCTTTCACTTCTAAGACTATTCTGTTTTGAGCTTTAAATTTCTGCTTTGATTAGAGAGAAAGTGTTGCTCCCACTCAAAGAGCCTACCTTGCAACTCATGAAAACACATGCAGCTCCTAAGCCCTGCCAAATAGTTAATTTGTCCAACATTTGTATTTTATCCTTATAAAATGTAACGATAATGCTTCTATCTTTTTATCCTTTAAGATTACGAAGGATGGATTGTCTCCTATTACTTGATTATACAGTACTCAACATAATAGTCTCTTGATTGTAATTGCATAGGCCATGCATATTGCATTACCTGCCTAGCTTTACCAATATCATGTTTTCTGCTCCTTAGCTTTCTTTCCCTTTGGATGTGAAATATATATTTTCCTATGCATGGCCCAGTCCCTGGGCTACAATACCTCTCCGCACAGCTACACATACCTCACAGACTGGATGAAGTTCAAATGGTCCCCTTCATTCCTCTAAGACCAAGAGTGAATATGGTGGACTTTCAGCTTTCTGAGGCCAAGTATATTGTTTAAGACTGAAAATGGCAGTTAATCAGGTACATATCTGTTCGCCTCTCTCAAAGACCCACCTCAGATGGAATAATTTCTGTCAACATGCATGTATCTGCCTGCACTTCACTGCAGTGCCCTTAAGAAACTCCCCTTGACTCTACAGAGTCTTTGCGGAAACCGCTCCAGCCTCTGTGCTCCCAACTGTAGTCCCTCCAGTCCTCTAGGCTTAGCAGAAGGTGAAAGCCAGAGCTCTTCAGAGTCAAGGGATCTGGCATTGACACCTGACTAACTTCCAGTACTTGCAGAAAGTCCATTACTGTGAGCCGTTACTTTTTCTTGCCAGTCCTTTCTCCTTACAAAGCCTTCAAACTGAAACAGAGCAAATGTCTCAACATACAGCATTCAGAAATTACTTCAGAGCAGCTGGACTTCATGTTTCTACAGCCACTGGCATTGCATGCATCACATTTCTTAATACACTCCAGTTAATATTTATACTTGCTTGCAATCCAAAGCTATTTATCAATCCACACAAAAGATCCGTTTCAAAAAAGGCACCACCTTTGCCACAAACTACCTTGACACATCTGCACCTTCTTCCATTAGTGCCTTCTATGCTAGCTAGACATCAATACTTATGGATTGCTTTGAATCGTTTAATATTCTCCTGCTGAGTGGATACTGCTTCACACAATTGTTGAAAGAAATAGCAATTTCTGGGGGGAAAAAAAAAAAAAGGGAAGGCTTCAAAGAGGAACTGTGCAGGTTCTATTTTAGACTAGTTCAGCTTTAACAAGGCAACAAGGAAGTATCTACCATCTGAGAAAGACTTTCCAGAGGACCCCACTTCATTGCAGGACATGCTCACTCTCTTCAGCAGGTGGCTGTCTAGCAAGAGTCTCAAAGAAGCCTCATAAATGTAATATTGCTGGCAAATGGCAACAAGCAGTATCTTTTGTTATCTCTTTCAGTGGCTGGTGACAGTCACATTTTGATCATGTTTGCAGAAGTGCAAATCTAGGATCATTCCTTCAGAACTCTTGATTTCTATACAAATGTTGTAGCATTAGTAGTACTCTGCACAGCCACATTTCCTCATTACATTAGTGATAAAGGTGCCGTGGGCTGTCCAGGCAGGTTTTGACATTTGCAGCATGCATAATGCAAGGGACAAGGGACTGCACAGATGTGCATACTGAAAAAAATCAAGCTACAAAAAAAATTAAAAAATAAGTCAAGAACACAAGAGGGAAAGAGTCATATTTACATTTCATGTCTTCTGGTATAGAATCCTATAGTGACAAGCAACAGAATGAAGTGAGACACATGAGAGAACAAGGGAGAAAACAGCAACCAAATCCAGGCACCTCCCAGACCACCAGGATCCAGCCTACAGGGAGATTTGCCATTATTATTGCTGAACCTGCTCCCTGTTGTCCAGGCAACAGACCCTGGAAATCGCAAGAGAGGATCATTTCTGAGTTTTCCCACTGGCTGAGAGGACAGACCTGAGAAAATCATTGTGTTTCCTCATGTCATAGCCCCACATCTGCAGAGCAGGCACCAGAACAGGAGCTCCTCAGAAATGCAGAACAAAGATGAAAAAGATATAGCATAACATGACTTTCCTCTCAAAATTTTTCCTAATTAATGGTGATGTCAGAATCACACTTCTCCCATGTGCTGGCTCAATTAATTAATTTTTCCATGCTCCAGCCTTATGCGCTTGTCAGGCAGGAGTTACCCACTGCATTCAAATGTTATAATTTCAACATTCATCAGCATTTTTTCTCCTTTCTGGGCACTAGTGAAAGTTTTCATGCCATACTTTATTTACAGTACATTCAATTCACACCTCTAGCCATCCTAGGGACATCCCACGCACTTTAGGCTTTAGGGTTCTTTTTAAACCTACTGAAGATATACAGACTGTGCTGTCTGGCTGTTGAGTGTCACATTTAATTGCTTTACACATCTGAATCACATTAGAATTATTCAGGAATTTAGACAAATTAGAATACAAACTGCAGATAAACTTCCCATCTCGATTCTTGTCAGCTTAACCCCCCAGCAGCTACAGCTGCCTGCTCTGAATTCTGTTTAACAAATTAATTTCCATTTGACTCCTGTATTACATTGCTTGACTAGAAAAATGGCAGGCGTTTTTTGCTGGGCCTTTCATCTTTGCATGTAGACCTACATCCTGATTACAAGGAAGATATTTTCTATCACAGAGCTTGCAAACTTATATGTATTATTCGCAATACTTAAATTATGACAATTTCCTTACAGTTAAAAAGTGTCTATTAATAATTCAGATGAGTTTCAGCCCTACAGCAAGAGTATTTCACCTGAAACCTGAGAAGCAAATTGGCTGCTAGATGTGTATTTCTTACCCCAGTCACAGAAAAGATATTAAATGCAGGCCATTAACACAAAAATAAAAGCCTGATGTAAAGACAGACTATAACCAGTATGCAAAACTCTACTATAATATTACAGCGAGGAACAAATGCATTGATTAAACTGGTAATTCTTGAAAGATGAGGAACTCACTCCCCTGAAATTCTCTCCTTGCAGAAGGTGCTCTTACCCTAAGATGGTTGCCCGTTGCAGAGCATTTCTTGTGCAGCCGACAGCAGAGATTGCATTATGTCACTCTGACATTTAATGTGGTTTTCTTCCTGGTTTATGGGATATACCAAATATTTTCTTCTTCATAGTGAAGGTACATGGCAACCTATTAGACCTACTTCTCTTTATTGCACAAAAGTATTCAAAACACTTCCTGAAAATGCTACCACAACACTAAAGTGTATATCTACTTGCTTTGCTTACCTAAACACTATATTTTTTTCTGTTTCGCAGTATTTCTGCAGAGGGACAATTTTGTCACAGGCTTGGATGGCCCAAAGATCAAGCTCTCATTTAAAGGTGTTGTAAGTAAATACCTCACTGCATGCATATCCTTTGGGACCATGTAGACCACATGACTAGTGGGCATTGCCAATGTCAGCAAGAATTCTCTGCAATTGCACATGGATAAGTGCCAAACGTTTAGTGCAGGGCCCTCACATCCTTTGAAAACACCTGCTATCAAATCGTTCAAACTCCTCTGAGAGCAATTTCCAAAGCATAGCTAGAGAAATCCAACACAAATGTGGAATGGTCTTCAGTTATGAAGAAGACCTTGGACTAGCCCAGCAGAGGCCATCTCCCCTGTAGCAGCCACAAGGGTATTTCAGTTGCCTGAGGATACAGGTTGCCGCTGAGCATGCAAAGATGCCAGCTTTCCTGGAGCAAAAATTGTGTCTGCTGCACCTTCCAGCTTCCTTTGATTCCCACTTCCCTCTGCGGATCTCTGTGGGATGGCAAGGAGCCATACAAAAGCTGGCTGTTCCAGGGGCAACACACTCCTCAGACAAGGCTGGGTCTCTGCAACTAAGTGGATACTGCTCTGGCACACAGCCTTCCAGCACAAGGGACCTGAAATGAAGTCCCACTGTTGGGGCTCTCCTGGGAAGTTACAGAAAGAAGTGCTAGGTGCATTATGTGTTCCTCACCCTGATGTCTTCTCCTGTGAAATGGTCCTCTGCAAGCAGCACTTCAGGACCTCCTGCTCTATAGCCAGTATAGTGAAAAGAACATACACTTTTTATCTTTACAGTGTATTACACAGAGAAAGCAGAATAGCTTCAAGCCTATCATCTGTGTGTGCGAGATGCATAGATAGGTCAAAGAGGTATTAAAGAAAAAAAAATGGTTTACCATCTCACTGCTGCATATCTCATAACACTAGAAAATGTTCCTAAACAGCTGCCTGAATGACAGGCTGTTCTGAAAATGTTGGCGCCTCAACTAGATGAACAGAATTTTTATCATGTATGCCTTTTTTCCGAATCATCGTATTATTTTGGTTGATGGAAGATGGCATTCAAAATAGACAGATCAACGATGCCGCTGTTGTGTTTATATGTACTTAATAATTTCCTAGACACAGCTACTGCCACCACGTTTCAGCATGTTCTCTGCAGGCCACATAAACCAACAGCTGAAAGTTTCCCAACATCAGGTTTCTTTGTGGTTGTGCCCATGATGGGATGAGTGCATTACAGGCATTCAGCTGAGGTAGTCCTTGCCCTGAGGAGCCATTAAGGACCAGAGCAGAGAAATAATTGAAGCAGAGGGGAAAAACAACCCAGAAAGCATGGGGCCATTTAGAAAAAATCTTGAGATACTTGGCAGGAGTTATATGTGTAAGCAGAAAGAAGAGGTCTGTGTAGGAGCTTGTGAGGGTTCGACATGTGCAGTGACAGTGTTTGGAAGCCTTTAATGGAATTCCTTTTGAGTCATCTATGACTGACAGTGACATCAGCATGGATTGGACTGTGCCTCACATGAACATAAAAATAAATCACTCAGATAATGTAGAAATACTTCAAATGTACTTAATCATCATGAATTTTTCTCACAGAGATTTAGAGTAGTACTTGCTCAAAAGGGAATGATCGCAGAATTTGAAATGTAAGCATTCAGAAAGCAAATTAATGTCTAATTATGAATGCTAAAAATAAAAACAGATATTAATTTCAGAAGAAATTATTAGCCCTTACGTTATGAAGAAAAATAGCATCCCTCTACAAAATATCTAAAGAGTCCATTGATGTTTTTGCTGTAATTTACTTAAGTTACTGCCAAAATTTTCCTCTGACAAGTTCTCTTATGAAACTACTTTGTATTCCCTCACAGAGATACCACCTTCGAAGAAGATCTCAGGTTCAGGAATAATTAATGCAAAACTAATGAGAATTTATTAAACTAGAGGAGTTTGGTGGAAAGTTAAGCGCAGATAGGCTTTCTAACTTGAATAAAAATGCTCTCAGTGCAGATGGTGAAAAATATGATTTCTCTTAAAGGTCTCCCTTGACAGATACCTAAGTAAGAGGCATTTTAAAACACATTGAAAAGGTCAACATTCTCATTTTTTTTTAGGACTGCAGTCCCTGAGGGCATGTTTCAGCATCCTTTAAAATATGTGGAAAATGTGAGGGCAGTGAAAATGAAGAGAGAAGGAAGTCATCTTAGGGCTACCTATTATTTGTTCCTGTGGCAAGATAACGTGAACAGAAAAGCAATCCCTCCAGTGCCAAGGCCCTGATTCATGAAACAGTCATACTGGAGCAGCAAAGTTAAGTTTTCATTCAGCAGAACACCATTTCCAAAGGTCGCTTTGCATGTCAAGTATTTGTATGAGCACATCCAAATTTGAACATGGGAATTTTATTACACACTCATAAGTATTGCCCAAAATACAAGTATTTAGGTAAGGATTTTATTGCTTTGTTTTTGCCTAGGTCCTGGTTACATTTTTGTTTTGTACAAAAAAAGAAAATCAATTATTCCAGTGGCATTTAGTTCATTTGCACCAAAGAAAGCATGCAATTTAACATTAGCAATAGGAAAAGAGAAGAAATTGCTGATTCCCTCAGAGCAACATTGTCAAACATTGCACTTGCAAACCCCCCTCTCTCTGAAAGGCATTCAATATGCACCAAATAGCAAAAATCCCTACAGGTGTATAATCAATGATGTATTCCAGCTGGTATGTTGGCAAACAAGGAAAACATTCTGTACATCATTAATACAAAAGATTGTTAAAAATTGCACTTCTCAGGTAGTCACCAGGGATTCAAAGATAAACCATATCAGAAGCCAGAACCCAAAACCAATGTATTTATTTTAATAATGATATAATGTCTCCACTGCCTCCTCTGCAAAGCTCTCAAAATTCCAATTACCAAAGGAAGAACACTGCTCCTCGGGAGAATTTTGCAATTCATCTGATGTTGAAGCAGCTGTGACTAGACTTCTATAGCAGTGTCAGAATTGAAGACTGAAGTGTTGCAGAGTTGTCCTGCAAGCACAACCACAAACTTAGGGCAAATTTATGTTGTCTTTCACAGATCTGTGCAGTGTGGGCCAAAGGAAAGCTCTCCACTCCAACGAGCATGACAATACAGCCTGAGCAAGCAACACCAGCTGGGAGGGAGATTTCTTAGTTAGCAGGTAATACCAGTCTACAGCAGCTTCAGGGTCTACTGTGCTCCACAGGAGCACTGCAAGGTTGCAGGTTTATCTATCTGAAAAGGACCATGGAGTTACCCCTAGCTGTAGTAGCTTGAGATATTGACAAGAATGGAAGTTTAGCTCAGATCACTCCACATTCCAAGCAGCCGGCTCCAAGGAGGCAGTGCTCAGCTGGCATGCACTTTCCCAGCTTCACCTACTCCAGCTTGCGTAGCCCCAGCCTGCTCAAGCATCCTGAACAGCCACCCTGCTGGCCAAGGGCACAACAGATCCCTCACGAGCTGCCACCACCTGTGAAATATAAAGGTCTGCCCAGAACTAGATCTTCTAACTTCTATTTGTGTCTCACATTTGCCCTCTCTTTTCACAGCTAGGCTCATTCTTTTCTCCAATACAGCTGTGCTGCAGCCACTTCTGTGAATAACACTAAGCTCTTCATATCTTCTTCTCATACTCTGTGATTAACCACATCCATTCTTCTGTGTTCTCATCTTGCATTTTTCTTCTTCTCTTATGTTATTTTTCACCTGAAATTGCCGTTCATCTTCCAAGCCATTCTTCTCCCTTTTCATTCTAATCTCTTTCCTGTTCCAAGAAGCTTTCACAGATTGTGGTTCTTATTGCACAATATCACCTTTCCCTCCTGCTTTAGATGCGCATCCCCAAAGAGTGTCATACATATGTTCAATATAAATGCTACATAAAAGCATTGGACCAAAGGATTTTGAGGGTTTAGTATTAGTCTTTGTTTTACCATCCGTGATCTACAAATGGCACCTGATAAAAAACAAAGAGGAATTCCTGAATATATTCAGATCTGTGCATCTCATACATCCTGTAGAGAGTATACAATGACTCAGATATCTTTCTGCGTTAGGGTGTGATTCAACTGAGTGCTCACCAACAGCCACTTATTTTCTGAGGCATTAAAAATTAGGAAAGATCACAAACTGAAGAGACCCTGAGATGAGAACCAGTGAACTGAACAGACATGTTTCTTCTTTCGTACTTGTAGAAAGAAACCTGTGTCTTTTTCCCTCACCAGTGTTACAATCTCCTAGGAATTAAAAAAAAAAATCTTTCATGTTTGTTGTTTGAGATAATAAAGATCTGTAGACAAGTTTTTGGATATGATTAGGATTTCACTTCATTGCTTTTGCTTAGATTCAGAGGCCACATATCCAGTCAAAATATTATCTGTTTAAGGTTGCAACAAAAAAATTAGTCCATATCATGTCTACAGTTCACAGATTGCATGTTTCATGTTAATGGCATGAAGAGCCCTTTCATTTTTTTAGTCAAGGCAGTACATGATTTGAAATAGTTACCTCATTTAAGTAGCTGTATGTATTAAAACAAATAGCAAAGATTTGTAAATCATCCACAGAGAGTACCTAGGGCTAATGGAACTTTTCTCCTTTCTTATAAGGAATTCTCTTTGGAAACAATAAGAGTTTGCCTTACCAAGGATAAACAAAGCAAGGAAAGGGAAGAAATAAAAATAACTCATTTGCTTTGTAAGGTATAATACTCTTTACTCCATATTCAAGTTAAATGATTTCCTGTGCATGGTGAGGTAGAACGGTTCTGGAATTTGCTCATATCACTTAATGGGAACATAACAAAGGAGCTGGTTATGCAATAAAACATGAAAAATAAAAAAAATCACAGGTGATGATATATCTAAACAAGATTTTGAGGCAATTCTTTGCTGCTTGATTATAAGAGAGTGCTAATAATCTGAACACAAGAAGATTGTTTTCCCTAGGTAACCAGGTCTGTACCAAGGATGGTATCCTTACATACAAGTTGTTACATAAACTGCTCTGCTAAGAAAACCCTTCAAACAATTTGCTAGTATAAATCTTAGTCAGGACTAGAAACTTTGCAGGAGTTGAGCGGCCCTGCTGATGGAAACTGAAGACACATGGATTTAGCTGAAGCTGTCTGGACTGTAACTTCAGGCATTTTCAAACTTAGTGAACTTCAGCCTTCTGCAAAGAGTTCCTGCAAGAGTTTTCAGATTGATTTTAAGAAGCACCTACCCAAAATGGGGGAAATATAGTGAGAATTACATTTGGTGGAAGTTTTATTATTTTTTTTGTGCAGCACCTAGGTACTTTCTGGTAGGTTTGTGTGGTAGGATACCCAGGCCCTAGGAAAGGGAGGTGAGTAAGCCTTACTCCCATCTAGAGACCCACCATTTCCAATTCAAGACTAGGGTGCTCTTCCCCAACTTGGATTAATTCCACAAATACAGCAGAATTCATCAAGCCCTGGGAAGGGGCCAGCTCGTCTTACTGGAGATCAAGAAATTAAAGGTAGAAACAGAAGCAGACAGAAAAGACCCTAAGAAAGAGGGGAGAATCGCCACAAGTAATAAGCCTCATTAAAACTGGGTAAACAGAGAAAAGCAAGAACAGAGTGCAAAGTGTTCTGTGGTCTCTGGCTACCTTTCTAATGACAACTGGAATGAAAGCCTGAAAATCACAAGCTGGGGCACGGCAAAATGAAATTTATTGAAAAGAAGATAACTGTAGTGTAAGCATACAGACTACTACATCCTTAAATGAAGAAGACAATGAGCTGGATAAGAGAACAATATGAAAGTTAGCCAAAGAAAGAACAAATATTTTCAGTAGAATGCAGTTCAAACCCATATATCAGGATAATGGGAAATTTGAGATCCCATGATTTTTTGATCTTCTGCTTTTGTTCAGTTCTGCCAAAGTCCTGTACGTACGTATACATTTGCCTGTCCCTGACAGAAAGAGTCATCCCATTGTAATGCCATATCTTATCTTTGTGATTAGTTCTACAGCTGAAATATAGAATGACTCAACAACAGTATTTCAGCTGAGGGAACACAATAATTCTAATAACTGTCCCCTAATTAGTAGGTTTTTGAGATAAAAACATTTCACTAGTTTGTATCCTCTGACACCCTAAATTAATAACGCTCCAGTAGGAAATAATACAGTGGTAGAGATGTGCATTATTACCTTTTCATATAGTACAAAATAGGTTAAAAAGAATCTGGCTTGTTTATCTGCACAGCCTAGACCATTTCAAAACGTTTAAGACCTCTGCTTTGGCTCTAATATAAGATGCCCTAGAGAGCTCTATATAAAGCTTGAAGAACTGCTCCTAAAGTAAGATTCAAACATTTCTAGATTACAATTCCATGAATAAAATTAATTAACCAACAATTTATTACATTCTAAAAGCTTCATCTGACCATAATCCCTGTCTGCAGCCCAAACAGTATTCGGTAACCAGAGAATGATGGAGAAATATGGATATTTTTTCTGATTACAGTTCATTACATAAGATTAAAAGGAAGAATTCATCTTTGAATCATAATGAAAACTTAACTCACACCAGTTTACTAAAGTATTTCCAATGATTAAATTTCATTTTGTGTCTTAATCAGTTTTATATTAGAAAGAGATTTTAACAAGATAATGCTCTGAACATAATTTCATTGCTTTATAAAACCTTTGGCAGTATCTCATAAGTAATTAAAACTCCATCCATCCTGGAAATTTGACACAAACGCAATTGCTATTTTAATACACCTTAAGATTATACAGTATCAAACTTTATTTTATTTTTCTCAACTACCTTTAATAAATTTTAAGGTTTTCCCTCCCCACTCTATAAATAGTCTAAAATTTATACTTGCAAGATAATTTCAGGAGTGATAAATGCCAGACACCAGAAACACACCTCAGGACATAAGATAACCTTAAGCAACAGCATGGGTAATACTGCATAGTGCAATTACTTTTCTACACAACATGTGTGATTACTCACAAAGATTGCTCTCTCAGATCTTTCACTCTATGCAGAGGTGCTCTCAGCTGCAGCTGAATGCACTGAGAGCTCATTCAGATACAGAGCAGCCTCCACATGGGCTGGGGCCTCATTTCTAACATGAGCTCACATTTTTATTTCAGAGAACTGTCTCAACATTGTATTTAATAAAACAAGTACAGATAGCCTCTTGTGGAGATAATAGGATGCATCACATAACTGCAGTGCTGCCCATCCTTTATACAGACACAACTGGTTTCCAGAAGTTTTAAAGTGGCAATAGCACATTTTTTAACTGAAACACCCAGAGGGAAGGACACAGAGCCACCCTCTTAGAAAATGTTATACAGCTGTGATTCAGCCAGCCCAAAGATAACCAGCTACTACTTCCCTTTCAGCTGAACTCCTTCCATCATTTACCAAGATCCACCAGTTTAATTAGGAGTAACTCATCAAATCACTGAACCAGTTGTCATTTAAAGGGTCCAACTGGCTTGTAGGCTAGAGGGACAGTCAAGAGCAAAATTCAGGCTCCTATGAAAAAACAAATTGCTGAACAAGGAAGTAGGATATTAAGAGTTTTGCGGGAAAAAAAAAAAACCTAAAGTCACTTGCACTACATTGCATGGTTCACTAAAATTTAATACCCTGCTTTTTAAAACCTGTCATAACTGTTGACAGGATGATTAAAGCCTCATAGCCACAATATTTTGATCCAGACTTCAAACAATGTAACTGTGGATTCACAGTATTGGTACAGGCTTCACAACAAGTATAAGCAAACTATGAACCAAAGGAGTACATTTTGCTCATTACTTAATTAAAAGCTGCCATTTGCAAGAGTGTTCGGAAAGTTTTGCTCTCAAAAAGCTCTTGTAAATGAGTATGTGAAAAATGATTTAAAATCCCTTGCATTTGTGCCAATAAGAAAAAAATCAGAAGAACAAAAAGGTGGTAGAGGAAAAGTTGCTATTATACATGACTTCTGGATTCTATAACAGAGATAATTAACACAAGTTTTCTGAGTGTGTTAAAATAACTGTAGAGACTCATCAGAACACATATAAGTTAAACTTATAGCACTGACTGCAAGGTAGTACATCTTTATGCACAGATAAAGTTGGGAATACATACAGTTTATGTGATGCAAAGATATATTTTTTTCAATGATACCTATATGTATACACAAACACACACTTGTAAAATGGATAGTAATTTCTAGAACCAAGCAATACAAGTCAAAGAGGCAAATATCACGGTGGGAGTCTGCTACAACCCACCCAACCAGGATGAAGAGGCAGACAAAATTCTGTATAGGCAGCTGGGAGAAATTTCACAATCACTAGCCCTTGTTCTCATGGGAGACTTCAACCCACTTCACGATCACGAAATGATAGGTTTTGATTCTTGGGGTGGGGAGTGCGGTGGTGCAGCAGAACTGCCATCTTGGACTTCCCAAGAGCAGACTTCAGCCTGTTTAGGAGACTGATCATCATTGTTCCTTAGGAGGCAGTCCTGAAGGGCAAGGAAGTCCAGGAAGGGTGAACATTCTTCAAGAAGGAACTCTTAAAGGTGCAGAGGCAGGCCATCCCCATGTGCCAAAAGATGAGCCGGCAAGGAAGAAGGTGAGCCTGGCTGAACAGAGAGCTTTGGCTGGAACTCAAGAAAAAAAAAAAAAAAGAAAAAAAACCACACTTTCTGACCTCTGGAATAAGGGGCAGGCAGCTTAGGATGACTACAAAGATGTTGTGAAGCTAAGCAGGGAGAAAATTGGAACGGACAAAGCTCAAATAGAACTTAATCTGGCTACTGCCATGATGGACAATATGAAATAAACAAAAGGAAATGGCCTGAAGTTGCACCAGGGGAGGTTTTTCCTGGGTATTAAGAAAAATTTCTTCACTTCAAGGGTTGTCAAGCATTGGACAAGGCTGTCCAGGGAAGTGGTTGAGTCACCATCCCTGGAGGTATTTAAAAGATGCATAGATGTGGTGCTTAGGGCCATGGTTTAGTGATGGAGTGGCAGTGCTAGGTTAAGGGTTGGACTTAATGATCTCAAAATTCTTTTCCAACTTAAATGATTCTATGATTCATTCAAAGTGCAGGGAATGCAAATTTAAAACGCATTTACAAACAATCTGTACCTATGTAAATACATGGTTATGGCCTAATGAATTTTCTATTTGCTGCAGAATAGCTCAGTTCCTGTCTGAATGCAAAAACGAATCCCCAGTACCGAATAGCATAATGACAATTTTCTATGTCTAAGTGACATCAAGTATGAAGAACTACACGTGCTTGCCATACATTAGGGTAACATTAATTGTTACCCACCCAAGTATCAATTCCATCATAATCTTGAGTACTAACTTGTCAAGAATAACAGGAGTAAAACAGTGAAATACAGACACCACGTATTAAAAAAAGTTTATTTTTTTAATTAAAAATATTTACACATAGTTTTGCTTTGATTATGTACAGTCACAAACGTAAGTTTAATACTCAGGTTTAAACATCCAGATTTCAAGAACACAAACATACTGACTTCAAAATTAGTTTCAATTTATCTGGCACACCTTTCCCTGGAACTCTCAGAAGGCATTTTACAATAAGCTGAGCTGCTAACAGCCACCCCTTTCCAAAACAAGCAGTCCCACCTGCACTGTTATCTTCACCCTTCTTTTGTGTAGAAGCTATTTTGCTTTGAACTACACTATTGCTTGTCTAACCCCCCAGTGACCAGGTCAGGGAGTTGAACTAATGACAACCTGGTTTAAGAAAGCTGCATTGAAAAGCTACATAAATAGAGCAATAATCTTCTTCCTGTTTAGCTACTCACACAAGGGTGGGGCTAGATGAGCACTAGAAGATTGACACAAAAGTGACAGAAGATTATCACCACAGTCAAGACCACTTCTTTGCCCAGCAGCTAAGTACAAGACCACCTTAACTCCATTATGAAAGCATACACTTAGAGGTCATCGAAGAAAAGACAACAGTTTCTCCTGCTTACAACACATCATAACAAAATTTCACATTGCATAGCATGGTTTATTTCCTCCACATTTGACAGACTAACAGGAGACACCCTGAAAAGTAACTCTGCTCATTATTGCCAGATCTTGATTTCTCCAGCCCAATTACATGTTGCAAGGAGCGATGGTAAAACTGGGTGAAATATTCCACTCAGACAAGCTTCTTCATGTGCAGATAAAGTGCGAATAATCCTAGCAGTGTGATAGTTGTAGAAAAACACTTTGCCATCTGAACTTCCTGTCACTAAAAGTGTTCCATCTGGAGAAAATTCACAGCCCACTGCAAATCCTTCCACCTGTGAAGATCAATGACAGTGTAAATCCTGATGTTGATTAGAAAGTTCATTGAGATATACTCAGAATTAATATAGTAAAAAAAAACCCAAATTGTATCTTTAAATAAATATACACTAAGGACTTCTCCAGGTGTTTATTAAGACACAGCTATAACACAAACTTATTTAATCAAGCCATTAAGTATTAATAAAGTCTTCTAATAACTATTTTCTACAGAATGCATATGATTCAAAATAGACTGGCACATGGGAAAGCAAATGAAGCCAATTAATATCTATCACTGATTTATAATCAAACTCTATTAGCAGACTTATTAATGAGCACAGGTACTTTGCCATCTATCTTCTTTCTAGACTTGGATACTAAGCTCTCACTGAAGACGGATACCTTATGTCCTTCGTATCTTTTCTTCTTGTTGATTCGGTAAGGTCGCTGGGCAGAAAACAAAGCCATGTAGTTCCCGTTTGTCTGAGCAACAAACTTAGATTCTCTTGGGTGCAGAGTCAGACTAGGGCAGGTGTAACGCTCCTGAAAATAATTTTAAAGAAAGTCTTGTTGTATGAAACAATAGATTTGTTCAAATGAATCAGTTTATCTTTTGACACACCTGAAAGATCTGAAAAAGACATTAAACCAACAGAAATATCAAATCAAATCTCTACTACGATTTCCTAGATACTGACCAAAATCCCATCTCCCTCCAAACCATAATCACAATCCAGAACAACTGCAGAAAGGTAACTCCAACCCGGTGTTACTTAATCATCTGCTTCCTGCCCAAGGAAAACTGAAGTTTGAATATGAAAGTGAATCGTCTTCTCCCGTATCCCTTCCTTCATAGCCACACTGTGCCTTCCATGCTACTTTGTACAGTTCCCCATCCTCCAACCTCTCAGTTCTGGCCACACTGACAGGAACAGAAATCACTCCATTTCCACAGACGACACCCCACACACACGCCCCCGCACCATTTTTATATTATTTTAAAAACTAAAAAAGCCAAGCCCAGATTATTCTTAGCCTGCTAAGTCAGAACTAGACTGCTGATGGCTGTACATTCATAAGTATCTGCAAAAATTAACCACACTTGGCTTTACACTAGTGTTCCTATTAAAACTGAATTAAGATTACTTTCACAACTCAGCATGGTGACAGCATCAGAAAAGAACTGCTCTCACAAGGTTTCCACCGGGTCCAAAACTCTTCTAGTTTCAGCCTGACACAATGACATAGCGCTGAATTTTGATGTCAGGAACACAAACTAAGAGAGCTTTGTGTGTAGGATGTGTCTGCATGTGAAGGACACCAGGCTGACAGTGACTACTGGACACCATGGGTTATGTGGTAGACTGGGAAGAGGATCCAGACTGTTTTTGCAATGTGGTTTGGAAGTGATGAACTGAGAAAGAAGTTCTGGGTATCATAAGGTATTTGGCACAGAAAACAAAACAGCTTCAGGCAGCTTGTCTAGTTAGGAGTGTGCTTTGTGGTAGAGCACTGCTTGCGTCTGGGGGAGAAACTGAGTCTAACAGCAAGGGATCAGAATGCTCAACACAATCTGCAGGAGCCCTGTGCTGTTATGCTGGATTTACTGTAGTAATGGGTTATTTTAGAGCACTTAAATTATTCATTTGTTAATGCGGACAAGCAAAAGATCAAGTGTTCTGTTGGGACCTAATCTGTTTGGAGAATTCAGGGATTCTTTCCTATCCTGAAGAGTTCAAAGGTGAAATTCAGAAAAGCAAAGCAGGGTTTCCAAAGTCACCACCAAGTTTCATTTATTCACAGCATGGAAGAGGGGGAAAACTCTCCACTTCAGAGATGCTGTAATCCCCAGGAGGCTAGCTCTGTGGTTTGTTTGTTTGGTGGGGGAGAAGGAGAAAAAAGTTGTTTGTTTTTTACTCCTTGATATTGAATCTGACTGGTCTGTACATTATATATTTATACCTTTCTTTTTTCCTTATTGCCTATCCAAGATATTGATAGATGCATTATTGGACAAAGGCATAACTGTGAAAATTAGACATTAAACAATCCTATTAGATCACCAACAACATGTCCGCATCAGTAGAGATATGTTCATTTCAGCCAAAAAAGCATCTGTATACAATCCAATCCCATTTTACATAGGATACAAGACTTGGGTTTTCAAAAAAGACCCAGGGAGCTGGAATTGTCTGTTAACTACCCCGGTAATCTCCTCTGAAGATATCAGACTTTCTAGACAATTCAGTCCATTAAATATCTTGCCTGGACAGATTACTGAGAGAAACACTGCACCTGCACTGATAAAAGTAAATTTTGCATCTGTGATTATGCTGTACTAGATTATCTATATGCACATATTAAATTGCTACTACTATGTGAATATTAAACTCAATTTGTCAATAACCCTCATTGCAGCTGAATAAAAATATATCATTCTGCTGTCAAAGGGAAAGTGTGGAAAAAGAAACTTGGTGCTATAGCAAGTACTGCCGTGCACCCCTGGCAAGCCAGAATTACACTGCAGTGGCCTTACCACTTAGGTACCTTAGACGTCAGTGAATGAGCACTGAAATGTAAATATTTTTAACAAAAGCAGACCTATCAGTCTTCAAGGTCATTTCTAAGAGTAAGTAAGTGTTTTTAAAATACAACCCAAAGAAAGCTGTCAACTTACATTAAGAGGATTTTACACATCGCACAATAATCTTACAGAAAATCGAAAGCTTTTTTTTTTTACAACATTGACAAGCATGAAGTACTAAGTCATGACCCAAACAATACTAATTGGTAATCTTACATGAAAAATCTGATTGGAGATTTTTGCAGCACTTTGGAAGTCCCATGCAATAATCGTACGATCAGCTGAGTCCCGGCTTACTGCATCTGTGCTTGTAAGAAATTCTCTTCCTTCCGGGAGAAAGAGTATATCCAATGTCTGTTGTACTGCAGCTTTGTAAACTCTTAACACCTAGTGGATAAAAAATTTGTTACTTTTTGAGAGATTAGGAGAACATGATAACCTATATTTTCTTTCTTTGTATTAATAACTATCTCAAACAAATTATATATTATTTTAAAATGTGAAAATGTAAATGTTGTAGTATAAGTGTATTAAATAGCTTGTTAATGTACATAAAGAACGCACACACAGGAAAATTAAATGAGATAAAAGAAAGCATCAGCTTTTACTATGTATCATATGTGTGTGTATATATATATCTAAAAGACACTGTTATGTATTCACAAGGAACTGGAGTTAGATCCAAAAAGAGCTTTAGACAACATGATGTCATGGAGCTGTGTCTACATAAACTCCCTTCTATTTTTTTAACTCAGAGCACTTTGAGGATCAACCTGAAGATCTTTCCTTCCTCCTTCCAGGTTACTTGAGAAATGCAAGGATTTGGCCTTTTGTTTGCTAATTCTTCAACTAATTATAGACCCAGGGAGAGGAAAGGAAAGTAATTAGGTTAGTAGGGATTTAGGGCTTTCAGGTATGAAAAGGACATGGCAGGAAATGTATATTCTTGTTGATCATTCCAGAATTAATTATAAATCACTACTTATGACTGGGGATGAGTAAACTTGATGATTCACAACTCTCCTGGTCCCATGCTGCTGTGTATCACTGCAAGTCACTTGCAAGTGGTTAGACCCCAGTGTCAGGACCATAGAGGATGGGAGCAAAGCTTGCATGCTCAGTCAGAAACTGCCTACAAGGCTGACATAGACATCCTGAGCAGAAGAGTGCCCCGCTCACCCCACATAAGAAACTTCAATTCCATTAATGACTCATTCTGACACCCTCTTCCAAAAAAAAAAAAAAAAAAAGCCCAAGCAGAGTTTGTTCTTTTAAACTGCTGCCAGAGAATGGGGGATTGAAACGACAGGAACACTGCTGTGAAACAGTTCAGTGCTTTAAGGACTCACCCAGGATCTCACCTTTGTCTACGGGAATTCAATCCCATACTTCCCACCTCATCTGCCTACAGACTGTCCTGCCAAGAGGCAGCCTGCTGCTTCTGCTGAAGCAGAGGCTTTTTCTGCCACTCTGCTGAAAACAGAGCAGCCAGAAAGAGTCATCAGTACTTCAAAGCATGTAAATAATGAGCCTCATCCATTAGATCCCATCACATAGTTGATGCATATAAACAATCTCTAAAGAAGTCATGATGTAAAAGGATATACGAAAGCTCCCAGATTTTCTTCCCTAATCAAACCTACCCGAGTTCCCAAATCTATATTCTCTTTCAGGGCTTATACTGAAGTGAGTTGGATGCATGTAGAAATGAGTCCTCAGCTACAGGATTCTGAATATTTTAATAGACTGAGAGTCGGATCTTAAAAAGTAAGATATTTTGAACTATTCTAAGGAATATATGAATAACTTGAATTTCCTTTCTTTCTACCTTTCTTCATGAAATGCTACATCTATGTCGTCTACTTCAAATTTTGCAGATCAATACCTTTGCTTTCTTTTTCTCTGATTTGCCTCCAGTGAAGAGAAACTTCAAGGCAAGTGGCCAGATCAAAGTAATCCATCTCTCTGAATATGTTGATCCTCAAAACTAGGACACTGGAAGACTCCTAGTTATTAATATCTAAATCTCTCTCTCCAAGATAGCTAAAGCATAGCAGCCTGCAATTTCAACAAGGTGTTCAGAGGTTAGTCTTTCTTCTAACCTCACTAGAAAAACCAACAGAGCAGAGTGCTTGAAGTATTATTCTGAAACAGTTCCCAACTTTGTGAGGCATTTCAGTACCCACCTTAAATCCCTAACATTGCACGTGACTACTGACTTCAGGGCTCAAACCTTTTACACATACTGTAAGTACATACATTTAACAAATAATAATTTTCAGGTGTCTCAGTGAAATGTCATGGCTTATGCCTCTGTTTTATACTTTAGCCAATAAAAGAAAAATCATTTCCAATATCACACGTGACTTGAGAATGTCCTCATTTCTTGCCTCAAGCTCAAAAAGCTATGACTATCTGGAAATGTTCAGAACTAGATGATCCTGCTTTAGGGTAGAGATAGACTAGATGAACTCCAGAGGTCCCTTCCAGCTCTGCTTCCTGTGCTCTCAGCGTGCAGAAGAATGGCAGCAGCAGCTGCTCCAGTTGCTCCTCTCAGGCTCTGTGAAATGTAGTTTAGAAACGTGATGCTTGCTTTTAGTGAAGAACTTCAGTCATGCAAGCACCCTACACATCCTATAATAACAACAACAAGATGTAAACCTGCAGACTCAGAAAAACTGGCACACTTTTCTGGAATCTGCCTGCATTTTTAGGACAGTGAATACACAAATGTGTTACTTGCTCTCGTCAGATCTTTCAGTCTAGGAATCTGCATAATATACAACGCAATTAAACTCTGTAAAGCCATAAATGATATTTGCATATTTATAGCCCCCACTTTGACTATGGAGATATCACCATGCATAGCTATTTCCTCACAAAGTTATAAAAGGAAACCCATAGTTCATTAGTAAAGTAGAAAATTAAGCTATTTTGTAAAATCAAAAATACAAAAAATACCCCAAACTAAAAAAAAAAAAACCCACAGAATATAATAGCTACCTAGAATAAGAAATTGAAAACCATACAGACACCTGACAGCTCTAGGAACTGCAGAAGAACTGAAATAAAGTTCCGTTGAGAGGAGGCGGCAGACTGAAGGAGGCAGCTAGAAACAGGGACAGCAAGGGAGAAAGAAAGGCCAATTGCTGCCAGGAAGTGAAGAACTATATAGAGCAATAAAACATATAAAATTCCCAAATGCTGATTCAAGGCAGTCATTCTTTAATATTCTCTTATTTTAAAGATGAAACAAACTCAGACATACTCGGCTTCCAAAAAAACTTGGAAATGTATCTAGGGACATATCCATACATAATTGTCTCCAGCACTGTTTTTTATCGGATATCTAACCAAATCACCTGTGTGTCTTAGCTCTGCAACAGGAAACTGTTGTTATAAAAATTAGTACAAAAGACCATCTTTTCCTACATGTTTCATACATAACTCAGAAAAAAATTATGCTGTTTAATCTTCAAACCACATAGTAAGAACTGACTCAAAGAACAATTAATTAACACTTCGAAGAGCAGTTAAGAATCTGATATACACAGTATTTAAATTCCCCCCATAAAGATAGCTTTCAAAAATAACTAATTGCAACACCCCTGCTCAGAAAAGTACTCATAATTAAACCTCCATTGTTCTACCTCACATAATGAATTCATGACATGCCTGAGGAACTTGCTTGGGGAAAGCACCAGTCTCCCTACCCTGCTGGCTTTAGTTTGTTAATAACAGTTTTGCTCTTTTTTCCATTTGCAGATTTATCACCCATAGGCATTAGAAAACCACAGTCCACTTCTTCAATCCAGGCATTTTCTGGTCATGAAAGAAATCATTTCAAAGGAAGGTATAATAGTTTCTGGCGTCAACAAAATTCAACATCATAATAAAGCTTCTTCACTAAGGCAAGAGTTTATGGCTGCAGGCATTTGACAAGAAAGGTAATTTAAGCAAATTAAATCAGTTTCAAACAGATTCTTGTGGTTCTCGTGATTTGAAAAGCATGCTGTGATGCTGAATTCAAGATGTATATTTTGGATGGGTGGTCTGTAATGGTTCCCAGCAGAACGCACATGCAATGCCCAGAATTTTGTTTGTCAAGAATGCTCAAAGCCTCTGCAGGAGCAATTCAGAAGCTGCTGCTTGTCCCAGCTTTGTGCTGGTTACCTGTATCCTACGTGCACCGCACTCTCCAAAAATGCCCTCAAGCTTTATGCAAGTGATGAGAAGAAATATGTTTTTATAGTCATTGCCCTGAGCATTAGGAGATAAGGTCTCAAAACAATTCCAATAAGACTACAACCTTTCTGGATAGTCATGAAAAAAAAACCCTTCATCAGTCAGTGCTGTCATTTCCAACCTGTAAAATGGCATTTTTTTCTTCCAAATCTTGTCCTATCTTTTTAGATTGAGTGCTTGGCATGAAACTGCTTCTTCCTAACGGCGTGCTGGGTAATTAATGTCAGTGAATAATGTCAGTAATGTCGGGGGACTGATTTAAGTTTCCTCCGTGAAAGAGTAATACACCTATGCTAGTAATAAAAAGTGCATTTTAAATTAAAAGAAAGCTTATTTTGTACCACAAAGATGATCAGAGTGCTGGGGCATCTCCCATAGGAAGACAGGCTGAGAGAGTTAGGCTTGTTTAGCCTTTGAAGGCTCCAGGGAGATGCTCTAGCACACCTCCAGTACTTAAAGGGGGCAAACAGGAAAGATGGGGAGGGGCTTTTTATCAGGGCTGTAGTAATAGGACAAAGGTTAGTGGTTTTAAACTGAATGAGGAAAGATTTAGATTAGATATTAGGAAGAAATTTTTTACCGTGAGGGTGGTGAGGCACTGGAACAGAGGCCCAGAGAAGTCATGGATGTCCCATCCCTGGAGGTGTTCAAGGCCAGTTTGAATGAGGCTTTGAACAACCTGTAGGTGCCCCTGCCAAGAGCAGGGGCATTGGAACTGGATGATCTTTAATCTTCCAACCCAAAGCACTCTATGATTCTATGATTTTTATCTACTGCAGTGCAAGCCATTTGTGTTGATCTATTCTACAGCATAAGGTGTTGAGGCAGATTACTATTTGCCTTTTACTACATGTACACAACAAAATCACAACCACATGACAAATCCAATTTCTGTCTCTGATCTCCATCTGAAAGCTATAATGGCAGTTTTAATCAAAACACATGACAATATCATAGACAGGAACATCAAGCACATAAGAATTGTGAATTTCTTGTTATATTACTAAAAAACCTTTGCTTTTCTACTTAGATTTTTTCGTGTTTCTAACTGCTCTATTTTCAGACACAGCTCAAGATTATAGAGGGGACCTGAGAATAATTAAAAGGAAAGAGAGACTGATTAAAATGAATAAGTGGCCGAGTTTAATCTGATGTTGACCTATAAGACTTTAGTCATGAACAATGTACACTATTTGTAAAGTCACTTTCAGACTGCTCAAGAAGGCACAAGAGCCTTGTGATGGAAAACATCAATCATTTATTACAAAGTAAAACCAATATTTTCCCATCTTTTTTTTTTGTTTAAAATTATCTCCCTATCTCAACAGGATAAGAAGTGAAGTACCTACAATATGAAGCAAATAAGAAACATTGAGATAGAGAATGGCTTTTCTATTAGGAGCAATAATCAAGGGCTTTTCAGTCCAGAAATGAGACTATCAAGGGGAATTTGTAATAACTGGAAATAAATTCCAAGCAGCATGAAGAATGTGAATGGTTTCTTCTGGTATAAGAATTTAGACTCCACAATAGAAGGCAGCTTCAAAACACAAAGAGAGAAATGCTTCTTCACAAAAGGCATATTAAAAGTTGATGAATGCCTTACTACTGGATGCTGCAGATGTAAAAAAGAAAAAGTCAAGAAGAATCAGTTTCACACCACAAAAACTCAAAGAGCCATGAAAGACAAAGACCCTATCTGTGGTGCAGAAAGTCATCAAAGTGTAAGTTAGGAAGACCTGGATAACCATTGCTTGGAACTGCGATAAAGAAGTTTGTTGTGCTTCCATACTCTTGTTTTTTTAAATGCATACTAGTCGCTGCTAGGGGGTGTAAAATTTGTCTAGCAATAGGCTGAAACCAGAACCTCTATTCTCCAACAGCTTCTCACTCAAATACTCACGCTCCAGATAGAGGCACGTTTTGTTCCTGGCCCATTTCAGTCTCTCCAGGAGCTCCTGGAGAGAATGTACACACAGACAGGCCCACGATTCTCATCTGCGATACTACCACATGAGGTTTCCAAACAAACACAGCAGGACTGTTCATGTAAGTGTTACAACCCCATAAACTGTGCCTTCACACTCAGAAAGGATCACTGAATGTTAACATTTAAAAACAAACACCATTTCAGGAGTACAAATGTACCCTCACAATATTTCTTTGAACTTTTCATCCTTAGATTCAGTGAGGATTTATCTGACTATGAGAAGAATAACTTCAGTTTTCTAAAGCACTGAATAAATCATCTTATTTTAATTACATTGTTCTTCCTAACACCACCAGTACATGACAATGTATTGGCTGTTTCTATAGAAACAAAAAGTGCAAGTAGCTCCACCAGTTTCTGCAGCCTTTTTCGTATTTATATGCTATCCAGAGACAAATTCATTAGATCTCCTAAATATAAGCTATTTAATATGACTGCATCTCATCTGAAAGAAATTGCAGTAGAATGTTTCCAAGGAAACAGATACACTGCACTTGCAGTCTAATTTTTTTTTTTAACTACATTTTAATAACTTAGGCTTATTTCTTTATGAACTCAGGTATGGAGAAATAACAACATAAAGAGCATCTCTTTTTTAATTTTTAAGCATAAAGCTACAGACCATAGTTGCAATTTCATAGCTAAACAGTGTTCAATTTAGACTAATAAACAAAAAAACTCTGCCTTGTCCTCTGTTAATTGGAAAAATTCTACTGTTCATTTCTAGACTAATTTTAAAAGTTCAAAATAACTGCTTCCACCATTTTTCTAGTTAATTTGTGCTACAATTTACAAGACCTCAATTTCAAAACTGGAAATTTTGTGTAAATCTTCAAATCTAAGTTCTCCTAAATTTGCCTATCATTCCAACAGATAGCCATTCTATTCATCTTTTCTGAAACCTTCCTAATGTCCTGACAAATTTTATGAATCCCAAAAGCCTGGACCTTTGTCTTCATTTGTACTTTTCCCGTTTCTAAGAAATCATTGCTTTTTTCCTGCATGATATTGGGTTCCATTTTTTTTAACTGATTGTGCTAGCATGAGAGTTTCTGTAACAAATCTTTTTCAAAACTAAAATGTTAAATGAGGTCTCCATTTGGAGCTGTTCCTGAAGAACTTCACTAAGTTCCTCTCAGATAGTTTCCTTTCTTGAGATCTCTCCTTTTGCTAGTTCTCTCAATTACAATACTTAGGTTGGTCCCTGCTTTCTTCAACTTCTCTAATTACTCTATCAAAATCTGAAATCACAGACTGGCAATTCTCAGTAAGTATCACACAATCAACTTTCGCTTAACTCCTGTTTATGTATATATATTTTTTTTTTACCATTTCATTTATTCCTAGTTCTGTAACCAATCCTTCCTTAAGTCTGTTCTGTGGGTGTTTTATGTCATACTACTAGGTCTCCACTTTGTTCCTTTCCCTCCTTATTTAACATGAGCAGTGGATAATGGAGGTCTGCGAGCTTCAAATATTGCTTATAGATCAGAGTCACAGACCTGTCACCTTCTCCTTATTCCCTCTCCAGATTACTGTATGGTGCTTCATCAGGACTTGCTGTTCTGACAGCTCCAGCAGACAGCTCTTGCCAAAGTTCTAGCGGGCTCAGTTGTTTAAGAGACAGAACATACAAACATCAACAGACAAGAGATTACAACTAGAGTACATCCAACAGCTGAATAAATTATTCCTCTATTTCTAACAGAGTCCAGGAAATGTTAGTGATCTCCTTACCTTTAGAGTTCCTTGTAATTCTACATGTAATCCTGAATCCTTACAAAATATTGAGCTTCATCAATCAAAGCAGAATGTAAATAAAAGGTAAAATATGCAGAAATAAAAAATAATTATATAGATGCATTTAGAAACTTTAAATTAATACATTCAGATGCAAGTTCTTGAGTGCTCTATGTCCTTTCAGCGGAACTACCGCCATCCCTGCTTTACACTATGCAAAGCTTGGTGACACGTGTAAATATGTTTTTTTAATTCAGTTTGACAAGTCGCTCATGACACAAGGAACTTTATCTCCTTTAAAAGTGTTATCAGTAAAAGACAGTTACAGTTGTAGTCGTGTTCTGGTATTACAACTATGTAAGCTTAGAAACTCAAACTAAAAAGAAAAAAAATAGCTGTAGTCATATTTTCTTTTGTGACCATAATGAAGTCTTTATTGCTAAGCTAAAGGATACAATTCTCAACTCTCTTTAGTATTTCAAGGAATATTAAAAATTCAGGTAGAATCAGCGGTTGGAACATAAATTGTCTCCTGCCTAAACCGCTGACGTAGATCAGTCAAAGTGGAGAGTGACCGTGTAACTCAACTGGCTTGTGTTGAATATCGTAAGAAATTCTTCCACAGTTCAGAGAAAGGAAATCCTTCTAAAATACATAACTACTTTAAGATCTCAGGGTTATTGCACCATTCTTTTACAAGGCATTTTTACAATGTTTTTCTAGGTTGAGCTCCAAGGTACAAAGATCCCATGGGGTCTGTTTAACACGACACTCGCTTCTTGGTTGACATTGCAGAGTTTTGTTTTGTTTTTTCAACACAGCAGCTCACTTCTAAGTTTTCTGGTCATTTCATAAAGTCTCTATAAACATTCTCCAAATGTTTCATAAATTTAATCAATCTGTTATACAGCAATATAAGATCTCCAGAATAATCTCTTTGCCAGAGAGACAAAACAAGGTTTAACACAAACAGAAATAAATACTGCTATAATAAATCTCTACATGCTATTCAACTGCCTCTTTTACTCTTTTTTTTGAGCCTTGATTACTTGTCTCTGTAATTTTGAGATGCCTGTATACTTCACATTTCACTGAGCAGTTAACTAGATGTTCCATCCATTTCTCCAAAGTATATTGCTTAGCTTTATCCTCAAGATTTTAACTCCCTTATTGTTCTCTTATTCTTTGTCTCACTCAATACACAATGCTACCTGTGAAATCATTTTGCCTATTTGCTCAACAAAACAGGGATAGCAATAAATGTCTTTCAACATTCCTCCTTTTCTTTGTTATATGCCTTTCCGATTAATAGCCTACTGTATATCTCTTATGTTTAGTAGCTGAAGGGCTGCCTCAAACCTATCTTCATACATTTTCTCTGGGACTTAAAAATCCAGTTTTTATACCAAATTCAATACACGAATAAATATTAGTCACTTACGCTCATGAACTCATGCTCCAGTTAAAAATTAGTTGCCCATCAAAATCAAAGTGAGATTTCAGAAGTATTAACTTGGGAAAAAACCCACCAACTATTCTATGTCATTTCCCATCAGCAGAAAACATCAATGTGGCACACTGGCAAAAAGCAGCCCATTTCAACCACTGCATATGTATGTGTAATTGGACAATATTTTTGTTATTAGCCATCCTCTCTATCTCTGTGATGCTTAATGCTTTCCTCCGAATTTCCACTAAAAATTCCCTCATTTCCATATATACATTATTTGCTTCACATAGCTAAATTTAAAATGTGCAACTGAATAGCCTGTTAAAACCCAGGAGTACATCCTAAAGAATAACTTCTGAAATTGAATTACCAGACAGTGCTGAAATTGAGTTTTCAATGTGCAGTAAGAAACAAGATTCAAGCTCTTGATTTAGGGTGCTCACTATATTGACAAAATATGCTGCAAAGCCCGAAAAGGCTATCAGGAGTATGATGACGGGAACAAAAAGAATCATTAGTTCCCACACACATAGTGCAAAGCTGAATGACAGGTTAACACACTTGAAAGAACAGGCAAAACAGAAAAGTCTTGCAATGAATTAGGATGAAAGCTCCCGAAAGATACTAAGGTGGTTTGCATCAAAACTGAAATGAAGTGGCTAGAGGCCTCAGACAACTATTTCAGAGCAAATGACACTTGTCAGAACAGGATAAATTTCAAAATACTGCTGGGATGTTGTATCCAATCTTGAATATGGCCATAACAGTGTAAAATGGAAAGGACAGAAAACATGTTCATTTCATCTTGTGAATGAAGGCAACAATACAAGCTGGAAGCAGGAGTACCTAAAGAATGCACTGCAATCCTCCAAACCACGGAGAAGCAGACATGATGATACTGATCGTTCATGCCTAACCAACATACTGTGGCTGAGAGTTTGAAACATTACTACATTATTTTATAATAATAATACATAGGTGATACCTGTCATTATGCAAGAAGCTATAAGCAATCAGAGTTTGATATTTTTCCCCTTTTCTCCACTCAGCTATGACCTTCCACATTCACTCAGCACACACACAGCGTTCTTCAAATTTGAAAACCAATACAAATGTAGGTGTCTAACAGTCTGCATCCATCACTGAGCTGCAGGTACCTCAGACGGGAAAACAAAAAATTAAAGGATGATAGAAACTCTCTCCTCTTTTTGGAAATGTTTCAGAGTAAGAGAGTAAACCACACTGCTGCTTTAGACAATCACAGTACATACAAAATAATGGTTTTCAAATGAGCAAACACCAAACAAATAAAAATAAAAAAGGATCAATATCTATTACCAGGCTAAACTTAGGCCTTCCATTTTCTAAGTTGATCAGACACCGCTCGTTATTAAAATAAATATTCCTCATGAACTACTTAACTGGATAGTTTTCCAGCTGATGAAATTCTACATTAATATAATTGTTTCCTAATGAACAAGGCAGGTAATAGCTTCTAAAAGCTTCCAGAGAGAACCCAGTACAGAATCTATACAAAAGAAACAGGCTGGGGTTTTTGTTTTACCAAGCCTAAGACCCTTCCTGTTTTACCTGTCAGAATACACATTCATTCATTTATTTATTCTCTTGAAAGGAAATTATTTCCTTATCATATGGAAGGATGCTTCCCCTCTCTCTTCATTAGCATCAGCTCATGGAAACAGAGTTACAGTCAGTCCTTCTAAGCACTGGAGTGTCCTGCAGTTACAGAGACAACCGCTGCGTGCATTCCTCAGTGATCAAGCGCTCTTTAAGACAGGTTCCAAGGCTTGAGCTTCAGCATTGCAAAAATGCAAGGAGTGTTAGTCATTGAGATAAAAATGCATTATTCTGCTAGTCTTGGTTTTGCTGCATATAGCATCCTGGCCACAGAACACACTGCCTTTTGAGAAATCACATCATAAAATGAGATCAAAAGATGTCACAGCATGTAGCGTTGTGACATAATGCACACAACAGCAATTGTCTCAGTCAAAAAGAAAAAATTTATAATATACCAATCATGAGTACCGTCTACTTTGGCAAGAGTATTTAAAGTGGACAAGGAATGGCCTGTGGAAAGGCAAATGCCTCATTGTACCCATTTGCAGATGACACCAAGCTGAGTGGTGCAGTTGTCAGAAGCACGGGAAGTCATCCAGAGGGACCTAGACAAGCTGGAGAACTGGGCCTGTGTGAACCTCATAAGGTTTAACAAGCCCAAGTATAAGGTCCTCCACCTGGGTGGGGGCAATCTGTACTTTCAATACAGGATGGGGGATGACATGATTGAAAGTAGCCCTGTGGAGAAGGACTTGGGGGTGCTCATTTGATTAGAAGCTCGACGTGAGCTGGCTAGGAAAAAGCAGCCCATTTCAACCACCACATGTGTATGTGTAATTGGACAATATTTTTGTTATTAGCCATCCCCACTATATCTGTGATGCTTAATGTTTTCCTCTGAATTTCCACCACACGTTTTACAAACGTTTTCACACTGACACTGTAACTCTGAAACTCACACTAAATTTATTTTCAGAGTAACCACAGACTTGGCAGTCTCAATATGTACTTACTAACATTTTTCTCTTGAGAATTTATTCCAGTGAGAGAAGGCTGCAGTAAAGATCCCACACAATTAAATTATTTTCTCAAACATCATCGACAATTCAAAGGGACAACCATAGGAATTAGACTGTTAATTGCACAATAGTACTGTGTTTCCTTAATAAAGCGACTCCTGTAACTATTGGAGACTTCTCCATTTAAAGCCCTCATACTCAAAATACATCTGCCTACATCTCTCACCTGTTATTCTTAATACACCAGTCAGAGAGAGAGTTTGGATAAGCAACCTTATCTTTTTCAGATACCTTCTGTCACCCTCAAGAGCAAACAGATGACTAACTACAATGAGTAGGATCTACCCACATAAAAATTCAAAGGAAAACAAAAAAATACTCATTCTATAGTCACTGTTGCTCTTTGAGCTATTCTGTGCATGAGGATATTGGTTTTCCTTATGCTTCCACTGGCGGCGTACAGCTCTGCTCTTACATGAGCTCTGAATGGCACTTGGCAAGCCATTCTGCATGGCTCAGGATAAAGTAAAGGCAGGAGCTATACGTGCCTCTCTGTGCTTTTCCTAAATGTAAAAATTACTCCAGACTTCTACACAAAATGTACAGGCACACACATCGGGATGCACATGATACAGCTTGAAGAACAAGTTATTTGTGCTGTTTCCTAGTACACAACGGCCTTTTTCACAATCCTGAAGTAAGCCATTTGCTTTATTTAATTCAACTATATGTTACTCATATTTATATAAACCAAAAAAGCATACATTTTTTGTGTACAATATTCCTCTTTATGCTTCAAAAACATTACAGAGGTACAAACCAACAAATGGAAACACCATCAATGACAAACGCAAAATATTTCAGAACAAAATTTCATTAAAAGACCAGTACATCAAGCAGCTCAGTAATTCACAGGACATCCAACCTAGAAAAAATCCTAAAAGAGAAAGATAAAATAGATTTCCATTACCTTAGAAGTCCTTATATCCCAGGCTTTAACTTCTGGGCTGAACCCTCCACATGTGAAAATATTTGACTCTGTAGGGTGGAACTTGAGAGCACTGATCCTAAATTCATTTTTGATGCTAAATATCTGCTTCCCTAAAAGAAAGTGAGAAGTGGAGATGAAAATTTGAGCAGAAAAATTAAGTATGATATTCATTTCAACCTACTTTCAAAAATATCAAGGTCATCAAAGGTAAATATGTTTATATTAACAAATTTCAAGTATCTGGGGCTACTATAATTTACTAAAAATATAAGACTAAACTCACTAATTTCTATCTACATGAAATTGCTGCTGTTCATGTGCCTCTGCACCACCATCTGCTTCCCACTCAGAGGAGAGAACAAGTGGTTTCACACACTAAGGAGAGGAGCTCCACCACAGTCCCAGTTCAGCTGATACACAAAACTAAATCTACCAATTTAGTGGTTCGCTGTTTCCCTACAGAGAAGTCATAGTCTTTCCTTCAGTGGGATAAAAATAAATTCCACAAAATATAGTATGTACAGAAATACCATGTCCCAAACTATACTAGAACTTTTGAGTTGTTTACTGATCTTTTTGTGAAGGTAGGAGTGAAAGTTCATCCTGAAAGTAGGAAATAATTTGTATACCATCATATGAAGGCAATAGCTGTTCCCATGGATACACTGTTCCCAACATTTCATTGTGTACACTAATCTCCACAGGATCCTGTAGTTAGTATCAATTGGATTGTTAACACTTTTGAAGGCAATAGATTTCAGCTAGGTTAATTTATAAGATTTTACCACAGTTCACTGCTTCCTTTCATCCTAACAAATTCATTATATTAATGTATATTCACTGAAATATCATTTTTGGAAGATTGGTATGGACAAAGATAAATACCTTTACTTGGTTTCACAATTTCAGTTGTGCTTTATATTCTACATATCACATATAAAGATCCATATTAAATAAAGTTACTGCTTTAAGCCACAGTAAAGAAGGTGCTGTAGAAGTCAAAAAGAACCATTAAAGTACTATGAGAAATGTGTCTTAAAATATTCATCAATCTACGTTTTCAGTAATAGTTGTCTTAAGACGGGCTTTCTTAAACAACTGAAAATACTATGAGCTAAAAGCAGTAGTGATGGCTGTAAATACTGTTAGGTGAACAATACTGAAAAACATTCATAGATTTTTTTTTATGCTTATTTTATTATTTGGAACCAATTTATTTGTTTTCAACATCAGTTCCATTTTCCCTGTCTGCTGAACTCAACTCACACAGTTAAGAGGCTAAGATTTGTTGATTTATTGCTTCATTTTAAAGAAAAGAAGAGAGAGATACAACTTAATCATATGTGTTCTTCAAGCTAGCAGGGCCAGGGAAAATAGTCTGCAGAGAGCATAAAGGAGTGGTGAAAACAGGTTTTCACAGGGTTTTTTGTTCTTTCTTAATATTTTCTCCACTGATTACCCATGTAAGATCTAAAGGGCCTCTCTGTCTCTACTGAGTAGAAGACTTAAGTGCTTCCCCAAAAAGAGAAAAGAGTCACAAGGGCAGCAGAGATTCTCTCTGCAAGTCATATGACCATGTCTCACCATGGGAGCTTTCAGTACCTCGACAACTATAAAAGATAAAAAAAAAAAGAAGACTCCACAGGGAAAAAGTAAAGTATTAAAATCATCAGTTATAGGAGCAACTAGATATTGCCCTCATCTACACCACAGCCAGGCACCATACATGTGTTTTACACTCATACACAGCACTTGAGAAAAATACTGAATTTCCCCATGGAGGCTCACTAGTCAGTTTAATAGTTCGCTCCAAAGGACTTTGGTTCCTGCTAGTACCCAGTTTAATAAACACTCTGGAAGTATAATCAACAAGTTTTTATGGTACTGTAGTCAGAAATTAGCAAAACTGAAGCCCACCTGTACTATTCCTGTCAAACAGCTTCACAAAGGATGCATCAAGGCAGTCATAATTCTTCATAAATTGTAGTGTTCAGATGGCATTAGATGCATCCATAAGTGATCCAGTGAAACTCAACACCTAACCTTCTGACAAACATTAATTGTTTAACTGACTTTACTGAGACCTGCTTTTACCTCCATAAAGCTTCTGAAAACTGCTTCTTCTATAGTGCATATATTTTTCTTGCCATTGTGCTCTCTTTAAGAAAGTCAGTTAAGACACAACTAACAAAGACGTGCACTAAATTCAAGATTAATTTCATCTACTAACTACAAGATCTGTTACCTTTTCCACAGAAAGAACATTGATTTAACACAATTTGGTATTAATTATTCCATCTTTCAGTCTCACACCCAGTCAATTCCAAGTAATTCAATCGTTTGCTCAATATTCTTTCCATAAACTAAAATCCCCCAGTTTTCTACTCCATCTCACCCTGTTTCAAAGATAGAAGTAAGCACTGTGTTTGCCCTTTTCTTGCCTTCTAAATTTTATTTCTTGAAAAGCTCTCATGGCAGTCACTAATAAAATTGCAATGTAATGATCTCAGTGCTACGAATTCTACTTTAATGTAATAATAAATTGAGCTTGTGATAACAGCTTAAACATCTCACCTCTATACTCTTAACTTCCCTCTTTTTCCTGTTTTAAGTTGGTAGCTTACTGTTTGTTTCAGATATTAACCACGCTAGATTTTTGACTGCTCTGAGGAGCAATCACAATATCTTAATCTTAAAAGCTAAGGCTCTCACATTAATACGATGAAATGCAACTCTCTTTCACATTCTCTCCCCAGCTACCAAAGCGAAAATAAATGAAAGGTCTCTTTCTGGAAGCTCAGTAAACCAAAGGGTCCAACAGTATTAGTTGCATACCTGAATTTTACTTCACTGTCATGTCACAGAAAATGAGAAAAAGGCTGGAATGTAGAAAAGAAGAGCATGGAATCAAAGCATCAGCAGATAACATACTCAGAAGGGGAGTGCCACCAGTATAGCAAAGGGAACTCTCCTATTACTAGAACTGAAATTTATGAACATTATAAAGAACCTAAATCAGAGTGCTTGCCATACAAAAATGCCTGAACCCAGTAAAATGAACTTCCCTAACGTTTATATTTGTACCTCCCTTAGACCTTTTCCTTTTAGGTATTAGGAGCACAAGGCTGAAGTGCTAAGGTATATTCTCTATACAGCTATGAAACTTCTTTCAGAACATCAGAAACGTAGCAGAAATATCCACCTGAGAAACAGATTATTGCAGAGGATTATGTGGGGCAAAATAGCTCATGCAATTTAGTATGTTAAAACAATGAATCCACCTCTTAGCTATTTCCCATACAAAGTTAATTTAGCATGCTTTACTACTATGAGCAGAATTTGCTGCTTCCAATGCTGTAACCATACTGTGACAGAACCTGGCCCCACACTTAGGAATTTCAGCTTCAGCGTTTGCTGGAAAACCTGCTCCACCTTGCTGGCACTTGACATTTACAGTTATGTATATTTTTGTCTACAATTACTCAGTTTATTAACATTAAACACATACAACTTTTCACACCTTATTTTATATATGGCAAAAGATGTCCTTTGAGCTTACCCATAATAGAGTACAGTGGGTGTTAATCGGTAATCGTATATATACATTTGTTGTGTGTATGTTTATTGTATTTTAGTTCCTAAAGGCAGCATAACAAAGATTCAACCAACCAACAGGCTGTAGAAAATTATGCCTTCTGAAAATCTATTTGGTTATTTGAGGCAAAATCCATACCACATATAATTTTCCTGTAAGAGAGATTGTTACTCCCAAATCAGAAAGCAACTGCTTCTTTCAATCTTTCATTTTCACAGTTTTAGTAACAATATCTACTACATCCTTAAGAATACAAACCACATTGCAAAGTGCTTTAATTCAATTCCTCATTCATTAAAGGCTCACTAGTAACATACACAGTATGAAGAAAAATCTTTAAAAAGACCTGGAACATATGTTTCTGCTCCTTTATGCTGCAGCCTCCTGTGAAACTGCTCAACTATGAAATCAGATATTTTAAAGGCTATTTAATGTGTTCTGTAAATGTGTTTAGTTGTCCTCAGGTTCATACCCCTACCTGCATAATCCAAAACATTCACTTCCTTAAACTTATCTGGAAAGAAAAGTGAAGTGTAAGGCTCACAAAGATGTGAGACTAATCTTGCTAAGTAGAATGGATTTCCCTACTGTGTTTACAAAAAGGCACAAAACAATATATCAAAAAAACCTCATTACGGTTGCAATCTCTCTCACACGCAATAGTGAGAAGAAAATTAGATTGATCAGGCATAATTTGTTCTTAACAAATCAATGTTGGCTGTTACTTATCCATTTTATCTTGTCGTGCCTACAAATTGCTTTATTATTTTTCCAAGAACTGAAGTTACACTGACTCTATTCGTTTCCTATTGTTTTCTCTACATAATCACAAGTTTCTGGCATGCAAAGGTTCCTGAAATATTAAATCAGTTTATCTTTTATCCTTGAAAATCTCCACAAAATAAACATTTTGCTTCCTTCTCACTGCAGAGACTTTAGATTCATGAGCATAAAAAGTAAAATGCTGTTACCTCCTCTCTGGAGATTGACCATTATACTATGTTCAACATTTTACTTAAAACTGCTGAATTTTGAGGAGACTCTAGTGGCCTCACATCAAAGATGCCTGTATGCATTTAAAAGATAAAAAAAAAAAAAGTAAAAAACAAGAAATAATAAAAAAAGGAAAATTAAAATCAATCAACTGGGCTGTTTTCCTGAGGTTTCATATAAAAACTTCATGCATATTAAAACAACACACTGTCTACGTAGTACTGAGAGAGAAGGGGAGAGATAGGAGAAGAAAGTCACAGCTCTCCTGAGGCAACAATTCCATATAAGCACTAACACTCCTATGTGGACAAACACCATTACGTTATCCATAATAATGTTATCTCTACATGACTACCAAATTAGAAATACCTCTTGCAGGTACAAAATGTTCCATTAAGAAACTCAAAATAATGTAAAATAAAATAGATTTTAAAAAAAAACAGATTTAAGTGACCACACTACATATAAAGTGAAATTTCCTTCAAGACCAACACTTTAATTTAAGTATCTTGGTCACTGTAATATGAAAACTTTCAAAACAACAAGCAATTTAAATACCCCATTATAACTCTGGGGATATTATATTTGAAATCAAACTCAGCCACGAACTAAAATACAACTGCAGCATTTGGCAACATAGGAAATGTGCCAAGATTTCTTGGAACATTCCCTCTGTCATAACATTAAAGAAATTAAAAGTAGCTACAATATGCAAATAGTATCAACCTAGCCAGTGCTGTTCTACCTATGCTATCCTACCAATTCATTTGTGACTAATGAAAAAACCACTGATGAATAAAACATATATTCAAACAATAAAATAGTTATAAATAAATTTTAAAAGTACAATTACTCTTCTGTCTTAGTTTAGTCCTTAGCTGGCAGCTAAACAGCACACTCTTACAGTACCCTCTTACTCCTCCATGGTAAGGGAGGAGGATCAGAGAAGGAAAGGAAAACTCATGGGTTGAAATATAAACAGCTTTAATAAAACAATAAAAGAAGAACAAATAACAATGATTATGGTCATAATAATAGTAACAACAAGAATAAGAACATATTCAAAACAATATTCAGTTTGTCCCAGGTAGTGATCATGGAACACACCCCTCAAGCAGTGAGCACAGCAGTTCCCGTGGACGCGGAGGTTACAGCCAGTGCAGAAATCAATGAAGACGGAACCTGAGCTCAGAGTACTGGAGACTGGACACCCAGAGCAGAAGTGCTGAGAGCAAGCAGGACACCAAGAGACCACAAGCAATAGGAGAAAAGAAAGCATCCCCAGCAAACTTTCCACTTATAGAGGAAGCATGATGTTCACGGCATGGAATACTTCTGATGGCTAATTTGTGTCAGCTGCCCTGGCTCCACTCTTCCCAGCTTTATACACCTGCTTACTGTGAAACACAGGTAACTGAAACAATGTCCTTGAATTCCTAGTAACATCAGCATTCTTTTCATACTAAAATCCAGAGAAATAGCAGCTGTTAGGAAGAAAATTAATAGTATCCCAGCCAGGCATAAACACTACCTAGCGACAAACTAAAATAATATGTTATGAACATTATACTCACACTGAATTCAAAATGCAGCAGCTACTAAGAAGAAAAATTACTCTATACCAGCTCAAACCAGGACACCTTCTAAAGTTGGTAGATCACCTCCATTACATCCGGACGTAACAGAAGTTAAATGCCAAATGCACTTGACCTAGGTCTGTTTTAAAAGCAATTTTTTTCCTTGCTCTCTGAATACAGCACTACTTTCTACTCTAGAAATAACAAAGCGTCTGAACTATTCTAGCAGAAAATTACTGTGAATGTGGTGTTAGTAGAGATGAACAAAACCAGGGAGTGTCACTGGTTCAGGTTGCTGCATTATTATCACATCTGCGAAACCTTTCCAAAAACTTTATTTTTATAAAGGAATAACATATACACAATAGGACAACAACAAAAAAATATTAACCAGTAACCTTTATAGGCAGTTCAGCTGCAGTTTTTGGATCCACTAATATTTATGAAATCCCATATTGCAGTACTGAACTGGCCTCACACAAACTGTAGCCACAGAATCACCCATGTGAGTGAGGGATGAATAACCTTGAGTTACTTAAACATTTTATGCACATTTTGGATCAGACCCATACTCTGCATATGTGCAACAGTTTTCAAGAAAATCATACTCTGGAGAGTCTTAGCTTGACATCCTGGAGTTAGGAAAATGGATGACCCTTTACAATGATAAATGACATCTATAAAAAAATGAATTCAGAAAAAGAAAACTTGCATAACAATATCTATTTTCACCAAACTAGGACAAGTAAACTCATTTAAATTCTTTTCTTTCCCTGTTCTTCATCACAACATCAGCAAATCATATAGGCTGGACCCTCAAGGGCCACTTAGGCCAAACCTCTACTCAAAGCAGGTCCAGCTGCATTAGGTTACTAAGGAGTCTGCCCACTGAAGTTCTGAATTCTCCAAGTATACAGATTCCATAGCCTGTCTAAACAGTATGGTTTAGTGCTTGATGACCCTTGAGTTGAGTCAGAAAGTTTCCTGCATTCCTTTATTTGTCATTTGTTTCTCATCCTCTCACTGCACACCTCTGAGAAGAGCCTGGCATCATCTTCTCTCTATGCTAGGTAAACACTTGTGAATCTGGCCTGGGATGAAGTTGACGTCCCTTGCTGCAAGTAAACACTGCTGATTCATATGCAGCCCCAGAACTACCAGGTTTCTTTTCTGCAAAGCTGCTTTCTAGTCAGTTTAAACTAAACGCACCAGCCTGTTCTGTTGCTTTAGTCCATTCCAGATGCGGTACTTCGACCTGATGAGATGCATCCCCAGGTCTTGAGGGAACTGGCAGATGAACTTGCCAAGCCACCATCCATCATATCTGAGAAGTTGTGATAGCCCAGTGAAGTTCCCACTGACTGGAAAGGGGGACATATAACTCCTATTTTTAAAAAGGGAAAAAAGGAAGACCTGGGAAACTACAGGCCAGTCAGTCTCACCTCTGTGCCCGGCAAGAACATAGAGCACATTCTCCTGGAAACTATACTAAGGCACATGGAAAATAAGGAGGTGATTAGTGACAGCCAACATGGCTTCACTAAGGACAAACAGCACCTGATGAATATCGTGACCTTCTATTATGGGTTTATACTGTTGGTGTATAAGGGAAGAGAAATTGAGGTCATCTACCTGGACTAGTGCAAAGCATTTGACACTGTCCCACACATTATCCTTGTCTCTAAGCTGGAGATACAAAGATTTCACGGATGGACCACTTGATGGATAAGGAATCAGATGGATGGTCGCACTCAAAGAGTTGCAGCCAATGGATCAATGTCCAAGTGGAGACCAGCGACAAGTGGCATTCCTCAGGGTCGGTATTGGACCAGTGCTGTTGAAAATTTTTGCTGGTGACATAGACAGTGGAATTAAGCAGTGTGGTTGACATGCTGGAGGAAAGGGATGCCATTCAGAGGGACCTTGACAGGCTTGAGAAGGGGACCTGTACGAACCTCATGAAGTTCAACAAGGCCAAGTGCAAGGTCCTGAATACACTTCGGGCAACCCAAAGCACAAATACAGGCTGGGCAGAAAATGGATTGATTTCAGCCCTGAGAAGAAGACCTTGGATGTGTTGGTTGATGAGAAACTCAACATGTGCCGGCAATGTGCTCTTACAGCCCAGAAGGCCAACCATATCCTGGGCTGCATCAGAAGAAGCCTGGCCAGCAGGTCAAGGGAGGTGATTCTGCCCCTCTGCCACTCTCATGAGACCTGTCTCCAGGGAGGTATTGTCTCCTGGGGTATTTTCTCCAGGAGGGCTACAAATATGATCAGAGGAATGCAGCACCTTCCACACAAGCACAGGCTGGGAGAGCTGGCCTTGTTTAGCCTAGAGAAGAGAGAGCTCTGGTGAGACATTATAGCAGCCTTGCAGAACTTAAAAGGGGCCTACAAGAAAGCTGGAAAGGGATTTTTTACACAGGTATGTAGCAATAGATAAGAGGTAATGGCTCTAAACTGAAAAAGTGTCAATTTAGATTAGATATTAGGAAGAAATTCTTCACTATGAGAGTGGTGAGGCACTGGAACGGTTTGTTGTGGATGTGTGATCCCTGGAAGTGTTCAAGGCCAAGTTGGATGGGGCTTTAACGAACCTTGTCTAGTGGAAGGTGTCCCTCCCCCTTGCAGTGGAGTTGAAAGGTGACCTTTAAGGTCCCTTCCAAACCAAATTATTCTAGGATTCTAGGATTCTAATCTCGTAACTAGCTGTCATCAGACCCAGAATGAACAATTAGCTAGACTATAATTTTGATTTAATAGGGCAGAAACAACGTTCTTAACAGAAAAACAACACAAACTGACAAAAAGCACAACTGAGCAGATCATGCCATGCATGTACTAACCTGTATTTGCAACTTTTCCTAAATTTTTAAAAGTAATGCTCTTCAGACCATTAGGATTCTTTTGGTGAAGGACACACAGCAATTTTTATAATACAGTTTTAATATATAAAATCTATACTGAAAACAAAGATGAGAAAGATTATACTTTAGCAAATATTAATAGAAAATGTTTATCCAGAACAACATACACAAGAGACAAGCATACAACCCTAAAGACAGCATTATTATTTATAAAATTGCATTGGCATATATTTATTGCATATAAACACACTAGTAGTTAGTTCAGTCTAGCAATGAAAAGTAATTAAGACCAAAGTCCAGAAAAGTACCTAAAAGTCCTCTGTGAAGGAACAGTTCCAACAGCTATCTGAAGTTAATCAAAGAAGAAATCATCTCAGAAATTATGAAGAGTGAGATGGAATGAATGATTCAGTGAACTAATGTAAATCAAAATCTTATAGCTGCCTTAGTGTTTTTCAAATGGAAATGAGGCTTTTTATATCAAATTGATTTGGATTCCAGAGGCAAACTGCTTGTCCTCTTTCTCTGAAAAGAACTGACTGAAATGTATTTAAAAAAGAGTAACTTTACAGCAGGGAAGGAAAGCATAAACTGGCCTGCATGTGTAGGAAATCAGAACAAAATTCCAGTCACCCATACTTTTCCAAATGATGTTTGTAACACTAAAAGTCAGTTCCCAACACCCACACTACAACTGCAGTTCACATGAGCTGCAAGGAATCCTGCATCCTTGAAATAAAGCAATAATGATTATCTGGTATTTTCAATTATTATAAGCATTCATTTTGCCTTTACACATGCCGTTTATTTAAGTAGTTAGAAACACTACGTATCTCACAAGTCAGTAAGGAAAGAACCATTTATAAGCTTATCTGTTTTGTAACCTGGTAAATATACTTTGTTACTATCATCATTGCTTAAAACACTAGAAATGCCTTCTTTCAAATAAACCACTATAATCAACTTAATTCAGACTACTAACCTATCACTGGACAGTTAACTCAAAGAGATGTTAGAAATTAAAGTATACAATTAAAATTGCATATCCTTGGACTTTGATCTATGATTTTATAAAATGAGATTTTCCCCACAGTAGTCCCTTTGAATGACTCGGGTGCATAAAAACTATTCTATTGCTATAAATCCCATTAACGCCAGTAGCTATACTGTTTAGAATTGCAAGCACTACAGTCAAAATTAAATCTCCTTGGATTATAAGATTTTCTTATATATGAGACTAGAAATGAAAAGGTTGCTGCAATGAGGCTGAAAACAAAAAGAATACAAGAAGTCTGACATAACTAATGACTTGGTATATTAACCTCATGTACTACTTTCACAGAATCCTTTTTCCCCCCATTACAAAACCTGAATAGTCTCAAAACTCAAAAAGTCTGTAATTGTGTCACGTCTTACATTCCCAAACTACAACAGTTCCCTTCCAGTCATCATTGAATTTAAATACTTCAGGTATGACAAATGTTGAGAAAAATAAATTCTTAGAGCGTAGAAAAGAATCTTCTTTTCCTGTGAACAATATTCACAAATTTCCTTGGCTGCTTTCCCAGTTCACCTGAATAGGACTTCTGCTCTCCAGATATTCACATACAACGTATTCCTTAATGGCATGTAGGAGAAAACCCTCCTAGACAAGAATTGCTTGTAATTTTTGTAATGATTTCTTTTGTAGTCTTACCAAAAAAAAAATGCACCTTTGCAGGAGTTAAATGCTTAAAAATAAATTAAGTGGAAAAAATAAAATTGCATCTCTTCAGTTGAGAAGGTGCTATTTTAGGCCTAATCATTATACACAGCCCCAGTGAATGCTGCCGTATGAATCTTGATAACATGCATAAAGGAGAGAAGAAATACAGCTGATAGAAGCACTTCAGTTTTTGAAGAAGGCATGAGGAGAGACATCATCTAGGAAATTAGTTAAGGTCACAACAATCTAATTCCAAATCAAATTAACAACTGTATCAAAGCAAGACATGTTCAGTCTCAGAATTTAAGATTATATACTCCCAGTAAAGGTCCTCTTCAGAAAAAAAAAAATCACCTAATTAACTTTAAGCACAAACTTAAAGCCAAACCAACTGAAAATGAGGTGCAAGCCTATATTTAAATTAACTATACGTATAAATGCTACTGAAGTCAGCCTTAAGAGGGTCTTCAAACACTTTAATGAATAAACATTACAGAGCATAAAAAATACACATTTCATTCTATTCAGTTGTGCAGTATCAGACAACACAAATTAAATGTTATCATTAAGTTAAAGATATTACAGTTTTCTTAAAGATCTCCAATTGCCCTCAATTGCTGACATTTTTTTTCACCGAGGATAAATTTCAAGTATTCTAACTTTGATCTATAGATAAGGTTAACAAGATCCAAAGCTATCACTAGTGAATAAAGACATGGCTATGTATTCCTTGACATGACCTTTACCTGTTTCTACATCAGTTAAATGCAGCATGGAATCAAAGCCCCCACTGAGGATCCTTTTTCCACAAGATGACCATTGGGCAGATCGAACAGCACTGGAGTGACAGGAGTATGTTGTTAAGCAGCAGCCTGTATCTACAGCATCCCATACCTTAAAAAGAAGGATAAGGACAACTTTATAAAGAATAATGATATTTTTTTAATGTACTGATAAGCAGCTACAGCAAATCATCACGACTGAGAAAGTTTTGCATTCCAAAGTCATATCTCCGAAGCTGTAAATGTCTGTTCAAAATAATTGCATGGTTGATTAGAATTAGGGCATTTTATTAACAATGCACATATCAGTAATATATATATTTATGACTTGTATTATTTCTTGAAATGTCTACATTGCTTTCAATCACAATTCATCTTATATTTGCCCATTCCTAATGCTGTCCTAACTCTACGCAAGTATGTACGTAAATACATTTTCCCTTTAAACTGTTTTTCTTCCAAATTTTTGTCCCCATGATATCTTGCTTTCCATTGAGTAAGAGGAATCCTAGCAGATTACAGCTTTCACATTTGCCTGTAGACAGGCTACTATCATATCTCTCACTCAGTTTCTAGCTTTACCTTAACTTCATTGAGGATTCAGATAAGAATATTATCGTGCAGCTACATGGAGATTTCTACAGCATGCTTACTTCAGTAAGAGAAGGCTAAATATCAAAACTATTTTCCCTATGACTATTCTACATCAGTAAAAGCTAGATTATAAAATATCTTATGATAGTACAATACAACATAGTACCTGTTGAGTTGTCTAATAAAATGGATAACAAATGCTATAACCATACCAGAAAACCCATATTTTATTACTTGTAATATTAGTAGTGCAAATGAATCAACACTTTGACAGTGCTTCATGGTAGTTTTATTGCAGTTTAGGTAACTCCATGGCAGTTTATTGCTTTAAAGACACCATTTTACTTCATGCTACTTCTCTCTGCAATTAGTCATTTTCATCCTGCTATCACTGCCTTCAAGATTAGAAGGTTAGTCTGATTTTTTTTTTTTCTCTTCTAATCAGTTTCTCAATTCTAAGATTGTTTACATAATGCTGGGAACAAAGTAAGAAATTAACAGAATACAAATTACTTTTTTTTAAGTGAGATCAGACTCCACTTTATGTATGTTGATACAAGAGCACTGAAGATAGCACCAAAATAAAACTGACTGCATGTTTGTGCAGTTTAAAGGATGTTAAAAACAACTCAGTCATCAGAAAACATAAGTAGATGTTTGCTTCCTTGTGGCAATAGCACAACTCACAGTACAGAAGAATGTAAAGGGGGAGAAAAAAAGCAAGAGTTTTGGTAATGTATTTCTATCTTTAATTATATTTTCTTCTTACTGGACTAAAAGGACTTGCTGACAATATCATTAGACAGTCTGTACTCAGAAGGAAACATTCCATTATAGAAAATTGTTTCATCAAAGTATCTTCTAGCATGGAGCGCAGTTCTGCAATGCAAAGCAACTAATTATCATTAATTACTTGAATAGTCAGTTAAGACTGGAACCATGATGGCTACACCATAAGTATTCTACCCTATACACAAGAAATCATGAACATTTTAATATTAAACTGCTTTTGAAAGTAAGTTTCTCTGCTTTAATGAGTTTTAATGATCATTTCAAGCTTCACAGTATTGAAAAAGGGTTAATTGTGTCTTGGAGGGCTTTTAATATGAGGAAGCTAATGAATGAATCAAGATGAAAGGAAAATACAGGTGGTACATGCTTCAGAGAGTTTTCTATCATGTTTTAGTGATTAAGTATGAAAACTCAATTTTCACAAGAAGGATGAAATAAAGCAAGTTCAACAGCACTTCTGATTTCCTGCTTGATTAAAAAAAAATCTGTATAAATGGAAAATGCATACCCCTAAAACTGACATTTCTCTCCATCATGTGAAACGGAAGAAATTATTAGCTCTTGCAGGTGAGACCACTGACCATGCACAAGGGACAAGTTACCAAATACCACATTTCTCTCCACCATTGTGCTTTCCATCAGAAAATCAGGTAATGGCAGTGCTGCAGTGTCTTCTGGAATCACAGCCACATGGGCAAGGCAGTCTTGACTGAGGACATTATTTTATTGCTAATTAACATACACTTTTAACTACAGATTCAGTTATCAAGGAAAAGAGGCCAAGAGTTAAACAAGCACTTAGGTGACCACTTTCCCTCCCCAGGTCCCACTTCAGTGCAGCACTTCTCCTTCCCTACTCCTACCCCAGCTTTCCTTGTTTTCACCAGGCATTATGCTCAGTCTCTTTCACATCCTTTTGGCAAGACTGTGGCCATTGCAGGAAATGTGGGGTCAGAGCCTAGAGGTTGCTTGTTGCCTCTCCATGCATCTCACTTTCTTTGCCCCTCCTCTTGGCTTCTTAACACTTCTCTGCTACTTCTCTCGAGGTGAACATCTCTTCACCTACCTCCTCCCATCACCTTCCGCGTGTCCTTACGCACACACACTCATGTTTCCACCTGTGTGTCCTTATGTCCTCTGCCCTCAGAAGCTGCTTGTTTTCTTCTGTACACATGAACAAAGGCACCATATGCTTCTCTGAAGTTCTGGCCCGCCATGAGCTTTTTTCATCCATTTCAGAGTGAGCTGAAACAAGCCATAGCAGCAGAGGGCAGCCCATGGCTTCCTCCCACAGAGGGGAACCCTGCAGTCTCAGCAACCAAACCCCACCGTTTGTGTCCAGTACAAGCAGTCAGTTCAGACAGAAAGTTAAGACAGACCTTCATCAAGATTGGTCAATGCAAATTCACCAGAGCCTAAAAATATGCTTGTTAATGAGGTTGAGAGATGTCACCTCTTCTGCGGCTTCATAGCTTAGTGGACAGAGAAGTCAAACAAGGCAGCAGAAGAGGATGGCACACACTGTCCTGCTATGTAGTGGCAATGCTCCGCAAGCTTCACCCAGGTGAATTCAATCCTAGACACAGTTCCAGATGACCTGCCTAAGATTTTCCTTCAAGTCTCACATCTGCTGAATTTAGCTTAGCGTAATTTTGATACATTAGTGTGTGCCCTGCTGCAAGGAGGATCCTGTGCAATGATCCCTGAACAATTTCAGAGTTTTAACTTTCAATAGTCACGGGAAAAGGGAAGGTGTAGTTGCTATTTGCTAGAAATGGTATTTGATATTTACAGTTCAGCAATGACTTAAGAGATGCAGCCAAGCCCACAGAAAGTCATATAGAGGTGAGCCATTGCATGGGTGTGCAGAACCCAAAACAAGGCAATTAAAGGGCAAATGTGCATCTTCTGTACAAATAAATTATGAAAAGGTGTGAGCTATGAATGCTTAGCTGTAAAAGAATGTGTCTATCTCAAGTTTCAAAGACTGTTCTGTCTCTAGAAGTGACAGAGACGTTAACCACATTACACCCACAAATGGTGAATCTACTGTACTTTGTTACCAAGGAAAGATGCTTCAAATCCCATGAAAGGTTCATCACAAGGTTCATTTTCTCAGAGAGTCTCTTAAGTAGTTTCCCACTCCTGTGTTATGGCATTGGTGCTACTTTATCATAATAAGGGGGAAAAGTGGCTATAGAGAGAGTTACAAGACACTCCATCCAAAACTTCAGATTAATGTCTACTCAGTAGATGGTGCTCACTCTATGCAGGCAGTCGCTGTCATTAAGTACAATTCCTTTGCATGTGAGGTAGCCTCTCTCTGCCAAACACTCAGTTGCCAGATTAACAGATTCTACAGGATGAAAGGCATTTTAGGGTTTTTCTTTCAACTGAGATAGTCAAACACTTCAAGAATAACTTCTGTGAAAAATATTTTTTTCTATTCTCATTTTCTTTACTTTTCCCATATGCTGAATATGCTGGCTCAAACCAGGATTGAACAATAAGCCTGAAAGACTGCATGGGTCTAGCCAGCAGTGTCCATGAAATAATCCACATCCTCAACATGATGCCTGAACCCCAGTGTGTATTCTTTAAATTACGGAGGTAAGTAACAAACAAACAGACACCAGCCAACAGGTTTAGAGCATAGCAATTCCGCAAGGAATAGAGAATTAGGTTACAATACAGTGACCAGACTTCAGCCTCAGGAGAAAACTTTTTCATGGCCTGGTCCAAACCTACAACAAGAGAGTCCCATAGAAATTAGGACCATTAAAAACTTCCTATTTCTAGTGAGTGAAGTCATCAATCATGCCTTCTCTGACAAAATGCAACCTGAGTTACAGAATCTTGCAGAAGAGGATCCCAAACTTAGTCTTCTGAATGCCACCTACATACGAGCTCAGAAAAAAGATTTATATCCACAAACAGCCTAAGGCTGAAGGAAAAGGCCACGACGCTATAATTTAAAAAGTCAGTTGTAACTACAGCTTTAATTTCAAAGTGTTTTGAAGAATTTAAGTGTCCTAGAACTATTTAGAAACTCATATTTTAAATACCAAAGGCTGCTAAATTTAACCATATCTAATAATAATCATCTTTAAAATAAAGGCTTACAAAATAAAACCCTAGACCTACATGGAATAATGGCTTACATACGTAGTATATAATAAATTACTTGGGCAGGGGGAGCAGTTCAATAAAAAATACAGAGTCTGAGATATGTATTTTCCTTCAAAGGCATTTGAACACGTATCAAGTATTACAAGACTAGACACCATCATGCACCTTTCTGAAACAGGACAGATTTATATTCAATTATTTTTACCAAGAGATCAACTGTTTTAAGTGTTGCTTGACTTCACAACTTAGATCTTACAGATGCTCAGTATTATTCCTAGATTAAATACTAAATTCTCATTAAACATAAGGTTGTTCTTTTATCTTGTGATGTCAGATGTGATTTTAATTGCTCAGTTAAAAAGTTAAAAGTACACATTTCGACCAGCTACTCTTAAAATACTGCTTACTGCCATACATTCAAGCAATGTTCTACATTATAAGCAGTCATCAGTCCATTCCTTCCCTTTATGAAGAATCCCAAAAACAATGAAACATGCAACTGTTATTAGGGAAAAGGCACATATTACTGTATTATCTCCCCTAAATCTATTTTTATCATCTAATGAATTCTCCAATATTTGAAAACAATAAAGAGCTGAGACTCAAAGCTTTGAAGTTACCTAGTTATTTTCAAACATTTTCTTCAATGCCTTTCTGGCATTAAGGTATCATGAACATGTTAATTGCATTTTTTCCATTTTTATTAAAACTGACTTTAATGTGTCAAGCTGGTTCATATTTCGCTACTAGATCTTACTCTTCTGTACTTCACTATTTTATAATATTGCCTTTCCATTTCTTTTCCATCAACTGCTTTAATTTCATTTCCTCTCATATTATAGAAAGTATGGTGATTACATAGTTATTTGCTAGGATTAATATATGGGGCCAAAATGGCAGGTATAAACAGCCAAGTGATAAAATTATACTAGAGATTTTTTTTACGAAAGCAATTTTCTTTTTACTTTCTCTGAGGCATGTTGTAATTCAATTGCTCTTTCATTCCTCATAATATATGGAAATAAAGGCTTTAAAATAAAGGCTTGGTTTTCTGTATAGCCTAAGAACATTGTGAAAATACTGTAACCAGCATTTTAGGTAATATAACCAGACCTCCTCACCCTTAGGATCAAAAGTTCACAGATCATGTAAGCAATTGAGCAATATAACACATTATATTCATTATAGATGATACATTTTCAGATCCTATTTTCTGACTGAAAGCTTTCAGGAAAACAGCTGCTGAAAATAAAATACTTGGGTTGAAGAAAATAAAAACTCTCTGGGTGAGTCACAATTGAAAGCAGGAGAGGGTAAGTATTTAACACTCCAGTAAATAGCAGCCATAGAAGAATATTCAGGGGTCTGCTAGGCTGTCAACCAGCTCATAGGACACAGAATGAAAGCTTTCCTCTTACTGACCATCCAAACTAAGCATTTATCCCTAGAAAAAACAGTCACAGCAACGTAAGTAACCAAAGTATTGTGAGAACTCATCTAGCATATGAAGACTTGATAAACTAGGAATTGAGCACATAGAATCATAGAATCATAGAATAACCAGGTTGGAAGAGACCCACCAGATCATCGAGTCCAACCATTCCTATCAAACACTAAACCATTCCCCTCAGTACCTCATCCACCCATGCCTTAAACACCTTCAGGCATGGTGACTCAACCACCTCCCTGGGCAGCCTGTTCCAATGCCCAATGACCATTTCTGTGAAAAATTTTTTCCTAATGTTCAGCCTAAACCTCCCCTGGCGGAGCTTGAGGCCATTCCCTCTTGTCCTGTCCCCTGTCACTTGGGAGAAGAGGCCAGCACCCTCCTCTCCACAACCTCCTTTCAGGTAGTTGTAGAGAGCAATGAGGTCTCCCCTCAGCCTCCTCTTCTCCAGGCTAAACACCCCCAGCTCTCTCAGCCGCTCCTCATAAGGCCTGTTCTCCAGCCCCTTCACCATCTCTTCCATTGTCATACTATGATTATCATCTACAACATGCTTGCCTCTAAGCAAATTAGACTGCATAAAAGAAATTACAGCAGCCTTACTTTTAGAAAGAGATTTTTTTTCTTTTTTTTTAACTGCAGAACTGAACTCATTTCTGAAATGTAAACATATCATACCCGCTAGCATGCATTCATTCAAGAGAATGGCACTCCCTGAACCACACTGCTTTCCTGATCTCATCAATATCTAAATGCTGTAATTTCCAATAAATACAGTAAAGAAGGAAGCCCCACACTATCTACAGAAAATCCTGTCTTTTCTAGTTTGCTAAGTAGGCTCACAACTTTCCCTTGAAAATCAATGGGCCAGAGAGCAGAAATAGCCCCATGGGAAAACTACAAAAGGCATCTGCTGCTGCTGCTTCCACAGATTCCTCCTCTTGGATGAGGTGCAGCTTTGGATGGGACTTCTAAAGCGACACTTTTAAAAGTGCCCCTCTAACCAACAGCAGTAAGGATAAGAAGTTGCTCACTTGCATAGGCATGTTCTTTTGTTCAAAGAATTGAAGCGAGAGTAAGCCGGGGAAAAGAGAAACAAATAGCTGAAAATCAAGAAAAAGCCAAGCATTAGAGTTTCTAGGTGTGCCTGAGACTCTCCAAGCCACTGTGTGATTAAAAAAAATCTGATCTTGAACAGGCACGTAATGTAATATGTATAAATTCCTACAGTAACTACATGAAAATGTAGAATATTTCATTGTTGTTTCAATTAGTGTCTTCTTAAAATAGTGAGCTAAATATTACAGTGTTAGTAGAAGGTAAAATTTGTTGAAAGAAGAATTAGAAATGGATCACTGTCTTTGCACTTCTTTTTTCTAAACATGTAGTTAAACGGTAAAAACTAACACCTAAGCTACAGCAAAATCTGCAAGCTAAGTTATACAAGGTATACTACAAGCTTAGTGTATAAACTCTAAGTGTTAAGAAACTTATTTTCATAAAATTATGAAGGATGTAAATAGGTGTTCAGATTGTTATATACACTATGATTGATGACATTTTGGGTATACCAGGTTGATTTGTAAACCAAGTGCCCGAAAAGCTTTTCAGCAGGATTCTGTAAAGCCAGATAAAGCTAACACATTTTCAGATGCATTGAATTGCCTGGAGGAGAGGGACCTGGGGGTGTTGTTGACAGCCGACTGAATATGAGCCAGCAGTGTGCCCAGGTGGACAAGAAGGCCAATGGCATCTTGGCTTGTATCAGAAACGGCGTGACCAGCAGGTCCAGGGAGGTTATTCTCCCTCTGTACTCGGCACTGGTGAGACCGCTCCTCGAATCCTGTGTTCAGTTCTGGGCCCCTCACCACAAGAAGGATGTTGAGGCTCTGGAGCGAGTCCAGAGAAGAGCAACAAAGCTGGTGAGGGGGCTGGAGAGCAAGTCTTACGAGGAGCGGCTGAGAGAGCTGGGGTTGTTTAGCCTGGAGAAGAGGAGGCTGAGGGGAGACCTCATTGCTCTCTACAACTACCTGAAAGGAGGTTGTAGAGAGGAGGGAGCTGGCCTCTTCTCCCAAGTGACAGGGGACAGGACAAGGGGGAATGGCCTCAAGCTCCGCCAGGGGAGGTTTAGGCTGAACATTAGGAAAAAATTCTTCACAGAAAGGGTCATTGGGAACTGGAACAGGCTGCCCAGGGAGGTGGTTGAGTCACCTTCCCTGGAGGTGATTAAGGCACGGGTGGACGAGGTGCTAAGGGGAATGGTTTAGGGTTTGATAGGAATGGTTGGACTTGATGATCCGGTGGGTCTCTTCCAACCTGGTTATTCTATGATTCTATGAATTCTTGCTCCAGGAATGTTTAAGGGAACATATTTTAAATTACATCCACTTTCCTAAACTAGACAGTGTAAGAAGTAAATATCAGTGCTGTCATTTGAGCAAGCACCTACAAACTTCCACTGACTTTCTTCTTGCAGCAGATGTAATTCAAAACTACTATCTTACTAATCCAAAGCAGTGAACTAGTGTATATCAAAAAAGAATCAACATTATTTGCCAATGAGGTGGAAAATCTCTGTTAGAAAACCAGAGCACAGTGCATTAGATCTTAAGATAGCTCTTATTTTCTAGGGGCTTTTATTCAGGCAGAAGCATTTTACGATATAATACTAGTAGTGTACTGCTAACCAAGTTAGAAGCACTATTAGAAATTAATAAGCGGTATGAAAACTGATTTGCAAATATGTCAACAAGCTCTAATCATGATGAACCCAGCAAAGGCTGAGATAAATATTAAGCAAGCGCTACGAGGAGTTTTGGAAGGCAGCACTAACATACCAAGTATCTCTATGAAATACATTTCTAATTATTTGGTGTGTTTTATTTTAATCTTCCCTCCCACAGAAACTCAGCAGCTCTTTCCCCAAGGAAGTCTCCATAATTGTTAATTGTGAAGCTTTATTTGGGTTGTTTTGCCTTCAGAGGAAAACAAAAACTTTATCAAAAGTGTGCTTTGAGCTGCCACCATCCTATAAAGTGATTTTAAGAAAACACTAATAGACTAAGACAAAACATTGACATATTCAGCTGGCAAAGGGAGAAACAAGAGTAAAGTAGAATGCTGTTAAAATATAACAAAAAATCCACACCACTATGGCAAGAGCTCCCATCTGATTATATACAATAAGGAAATGTTCTTTGTAAAGCTTTAATAACACAAGTTTCTACACTTAACCTAAGCTTGTTTGTTAGACATCTACTCTTGGAAACACACCTAATGCTTCCATACTTCAAAAACTAACTTGTAGCACAAGGAACATATAATCACCCAATCAAAACTGAAAATATACATTATTTGAAAGCATACAAATTGGCTGGGGGTTTGCCAATATAAATAATTAATGTAGCTTCTATGAGAGCATTTCAAGTCAAAGTTGGCAAACAGAACTCTTAAGAAAGATATAAATAATAAAAACAAAGGGTAAAGGTAAGAGACTGAACAAGACTGACTCAAACATTTCAGAGACATTTCTTTTTGAGAATTTGTAAATTATATATTGCCATTGTATCAAAAGCTGAAGTTTTACCCTATGTGCTATATTTTTCTCACAACACACTGATCTCACCTGCAAATAAAATTTTTCCTTCCCCTTGATTCAGAAATGGAAAATGTAAAGGAAGCATAGGCGCTACTGAATTCCTGTTTCTTGGATGTTATTCATGTCTGGAATTACTGAAAGACAGACAAGAAGGACAGCTAGGACAAGACATTTCTCCCAATTTGTGCTTTTCAATAACTTTCCCCTGTTAATTATATGTAGTTTCTGGAGAAATAAGAACAATCCAGCATCATTTCCCAACCCTCTCAGAGGGAGGCCCTCATTTTCAGCTGTTTGGGTAGCACACACACACATGCATTTCACATCAGGCTGAAAAGCTGCTAAACATGACAAGTAACATATACACGGACATTGCAATATGAACTATCAGAATGCTAGTAACATATTTAAATGCTCAACTAAAGTAAATAAATGCTATTGCATTATGTAATTATTCAGAAACAGGCCGTGATTCCTTCACAAACTGAAGATACAGATTAGAATTAGTTTGTTTATAGAGAATGATTACCTAGAATTAACATCTCTGTGATGAGAACTGGAATAAAATTGTCAAAGCATGAACAAGCTCAGGGTGAAATCTTGACCTGCCAGGTCATTTACACATAAACACAATTAAAAGTTTCAAAGCTATTCAACAGCAGCTATATTTGAGTGCTTTCATGACACAGCAACTCATTATAAAACTTTCTTTTTATTATGACACCTCCATATGACACTGAGCTGAAGTCATGACAGATTTCTAGAGAACTATTTCCATTCATCACTTGGTCTTCACAAAAATAACCAAGCTGAACAGGCACTTTCTTTCAGGCTATTTGCACAGAATATCATAAGCACTGGTATATAATAATCTACTTTATGACACCTAGCTTCTTAGTCACAGATACACACGAAATAATGAGTGAAACGAGAAATTCTCCTCTTGGACCGCAAATCAATATACATATTATTATTCTTCTGCAATATAGATAGAATTTTACAAAAATCTGTCACCTCCTTATTATTGCTGAGGCAGAGAAAATATTTTGGTGTGGGAGATATACCTAATACAATTAAAATAAATCTAATACTTCCTTTATTTGACAGAAGGGTAACTTATAGGGCTTCTAATATGTAAAAAATAAGGAAGAAATTAAGGCGACATTATAGTGTGCTGCTAAGGTCTACCATGAAGTGCAAATATAAGAAGGTAAAATTATTTCAGTGTAAGTCCTCAGAGAGGCCATTAAGGTACCATTAAAAGACCATTATAATGTTTAACTTCAACAGCATATCTGCCTCATTACAAGCCATACCATTATTTTAAAGAGAGTAACACAATTCTCACCCAAAAGAGGTATTTTAATGAAAAAGAGCTACAACATCTTCATTTGGGGACTTTCATTTGTAATTTTAAAGTCTGTTAAGCTTCTGCTTGTTTATATAAGAATGAAGAGCAATGTGGTCCAATTTCCAGATGTGCTGGCATTTACAAGAGTCATTAATGTCAATGGTAGATGAGGGTAGGGGGCTAATAAACTTTAAGCTTCAGATTGAGTTTGAAAATTTGGTTTTTAATCTCTCAGTATTATAGCATCTACTATAACATACCCTTCTAACTGAGGGAATATTAACAGCATTGTTAGTTTCTGATTGAGTAATTAGCGGTATCATACAAATCCTGCAAATATAGGCAGTTAAGAACAATTAGACAATATATTTATGACCACCTGATAAGCATTTGTGTCCGGAAAGACATTGCAAAATTACATTCATTAAATATATAGTAATTCTTCACCTGAAGACACTGAAGACAGCATCTCTTTTCAGACTAGAGATTCTTTAACCTTTGCTTCACTTTCCACTAGACAGATAATTTCCCTCAAAAATCAGAATAAATCATCCCTGCAGAAAGTTTGGGTTATTTCAGATGCACTTACAAGGCTAATCTAGCAGTTACTCTGATGTGGCTCTGCCACACTGAAGTGATTGATGACTAGTCTCAAAGACAGCAGACGTGTCAAAGAAGGTTGTCTTGGCCTCAGCATGTTGTGATACCGCAGCACACATGATGCTTGCAAAGCAGCACCCTCTCTCCATGCACCAGCACAGCCACAACACAACACACGTGATTTGCAGCTGAACATGGACCAGGCACATCTTCCTACAGACAAGCAGGACAGAATCTGACATAGGCACAGCTCAGCACAGGGGGTCAGGGGAATAATAACCTGATATTTTGTTACTAAATAAGGTTTTAAAAGGGTACTGTTTAAGAATGTACTATTAAATAACAGTAATCAACAGCATCTCAAAAACAGCAATACTAAAGTGGGTGTCAATTTGTTTCAGTTTCCACAACTGAAAGAAACCACTAGTGGGGACACAGTCTATGCAGCTTCCTTAAACCGGCTGTCAAGTAACACCCTTTCCTTAATCATTTTTTATGGAATGCTTAGAAGCAACACGTGTTCCCCAGGATCCAGTAATCACAGGCTAAAACATTACTACCACCTATTAAATGATACTTTTAGAGTATCATCATTACTGAGGCATGAGTGCTACTGTGCAAGCTTTGCCCTTTCATTTGTTATAGAGGTACTTCAGGTTCGAATCTCTAACCCAAACTAAATTAACATTGATTAACTTCAACAGTAGCTGATTTTTCAACACTGATAATTACAGGCTGAAGGTAGGAGAGGGGGTGACACTTGGAACCAGTACATCTTCCTTGAAGAATAAATTACATCTAGAAGTAAAAAAATATTTCCCCAGCCAATCCAAAAAGCATCTCTTAAAGTCAAAGTACCTAACATCAATACATACACACTGTCTAAACAATCTCTGGAATAACTAGAACAACTTATGCACTTAAAGTCAATTATGAGTACAACAGTATCAAAAAAACCCAAAAAGATAAGATCAGATCTAGACAGATCCGGATTCTACAAATGGAAGCTAATGTGTTGCACATGCCTGATGTTAAATACCACTTTAAAGAGCAAGATAAAAATGCATTCTACTTTTACAAGTGTCCTAATACTTTAAGGATCAATATCTGCTTTACATCTAACATTTTGATCTTCATTTAAACAAAAGACTTTTAAATTTAAGGAAGTCTTTTTAAAGACATGTTTTTAAAATGATACTTCAGAGCACTTTTAAATGCTGAAGTATACAGATTTTCACACAAAAATAAAATAAGTCTACAATTACTTGTTTGGGGGGGTGTTAAATGGGTTTCTTGACAAAATCATGGATCATCTTACTTCAGTTCATTGTTCTGTAGCATCTTCAGTGAATTTCTAGTCAAGACAGGGCACCAAGCTTTGAGTTTTAGGAGTACAAAGTTTACTCATATAGTGCCTGTGACTCTTATGTAACAGGACTGATGGCTACAAGTTTCAAATATGCGTTTATTTTTAGTATCCCAGTGGAATATAGGGCACGTTTAAAAGGTGACAAAATCAATTTCTAAAAAAAAATCAAATGCAGTAGAAGCTATACAACTTTTTTTTTAAATGAACAGTACTAGCAGCACCTGCTCCACAACCACTAAAATAAAGAATATTAAAACAATCTCAGTTAGATTATACTGCTGTTTAGAAATACTTCTAGGGAAGTGGGCAACGATGAGAAGCACTTACACAATTCAGTGTGCCTTAGACATCATCTGAATTACTCTATAGGAAGGACTACCATGTGAGGCGGGATATGCACTAAAAACTGAAGATATATGTTGAACAAACAGAGAACTAATGCATTTTATTATCTATTTAATCGTGATGGACAGGTATACAGATCAGTGTGAAAAAGCAGCATAGTTTCTAGTAATACATATTAAATATTTAATTCATATGTTGGTTATATACTATGATATAAACCTTTTCAAAACACAATCACTGTGCAATTGCTACCATTTTTTATTGGTTACATTCCTTCACAGCATGAAACTTGAGAGAAAACTGACATGTTTATTTTCAGTATTTCTATGTGGTTTTTCTGCATTGTCAAGTGAAATCTTCAGAGTTCTAGACTCCTTCCTTGAAACCAAAACATTGCTATTAACAAAATTCTCCTGAAACCATTTTATCTTGTCTGCTCATTTTAAAACTTTAGGGAAATTACATCAATACTTTCAAAACACATTGTTTCCTTCTTCAAAAGCACATATTTTTTGTTAGAATGTTTTAAACTCTATGTATCATTTTAAAAGCCACCAAAAAATTGCAGTCATTTGCAGCATAAATTCGTAATGAGATCAAGATCTTCAAATAAACTGACCCTTCTTTTGACTTTTATTATATTTTGGCAGACAGCTAGAGTTTTCCCAGTTCTTCTTCTTTTTTCTTAAAAAGGAAAGCTAACTTCTCCATCTTCAGGAGAGAGATGCATCTCCATTCTTTTGGAAAAAGCAGTTTTCTTTCCCTATCCTTGATGTCAAGATTTAGCAAGAAACTTTTCTCTTCATGGGTATCAGATCACTCTAAATAGAGCCTCATTGGCTAAAAGCCCTTTAAAGGCCAGCAAGAAACTAGTGGGACGGCAGTGCAGCTGGCAGCAAATACCCTGGACAGAGATCCTAGGTCTTCAAGCCCAGTTTAGTGTCCTCTGTACAAGGCAGCTCCACCGCTGTTTTCAGCATGAACTCCCCAGTACCAAGACCTCAAGTGAAGGGAAGTGTTATCAGTCACAGTGCACAGCACTCATTTGTCTCTCTGAAAGGCAGGGAAGCTGCAATCTCTGAAAATTATACTAGACTAATCTAGACACACTAGGAACAGCAAAAAGCTGAACATATATCAAGGTGTAGGATCCATGTTAACATGAATTTGAATATATATGATTTTGGCTACGTACTTTAATAGCCAAATGAATAATTAAATCAAGAGTGCCCACCACAGCTTGTAATAGCATTTTACTGAGACTGCATTACACAAATAGAAACAGGTTGAAGTGATCTTTACCTTCAGAGTAAGAAATATCAGAGCCACCTGGCAGCAGAGCAACTTTAACAGCTTGATTCATTTCCACAGAAATAGCCTTATCCTGCAGGAGTTCAGAAACAGGGGTGAACAGAAGAGATGGCTGCAAGCCCAGCGTTTGATTAAGTTCTTGCAGTAAAGGTCTTGAAAGAAGAGCAGATTTATTCATTTTCCAGAGTAGGATACAGTTTGAGAAATACAACAAGCAAATTGATTAATTAAGTGAAACTGAAGATGAAAATAAACCGTAGTTATAGCAGACATACCTCAGCCAGCTTTGTACTAGAATCAGCTTAGCCATGACAACAGAGCACTGAAAAAGACTATTTATTTTGATAGCTTATTTAAAATGATACTGGATAGTTTTAAACTTTTCTAAAGAATACATCTAGCCTGAGGGCTACAGGGATAAATTTTGGTTGAGGTCTTTTCGAGACTTTCCTCCATAAGATGTTATTTAGTAGGATGGGTGTACTACACAGGAGCCTTTACTTGTTCAGGTTATAATAGGGTCCCCCAGACTGAGACTCTCCTATTTTTTTCCTGTGGAAAACATCGTGCTTTATAACAATTGCTTGTATCATTACTAAGCTTCAATGATTTTTATGTATCTTTAAGAACTGGGGAAAGTAATGGGGAAAACACAGAGGAAGTTTATGGTTTAAGTGTCAAAGGTCTCTGGGTACTAGGTTTGGTCTCCTGCTTCCCCTGGAATGAGCTGCTATGTGTGTTGTAAATATTCTGTCTTCCAACACACACATTGAGTTGTTGCATATGAAGTAGAAGTGTGTACTTCCTATGTAAATTAAATACCCTCCAGAGAAACGTTCCAAGCACAAAGCTGCCTTCCATAATCCTCCCTGACAATTCCTCTTGGACAGATGAGCACAAGGTCCAAATCTCTCTGCAGCAGGAATTCCTGCTCAGTTGGGTATCCACTGGATGGCTGAAGGCAAATCCAGTATTAAGTCTCTGAAAAATACTATTAAATCCTTGAAACTGAGGAGCATCACAGAATGAACAACACTGAGACTCAAATGATCATTCCATTATGGATGTTTGCATTTCCAGACCACTCACAGTGAGTGTCTCTAGTATTTGGAAGAGGAGGCGGCAGATGCCTCAAAGACCTCAGGATTTCTTAAAGGTTCATATTTGCCTCCTAGGATATTCAGTGACTCCTGTAAGATCTGCTGACTCAAAGCAAACAGATTGCACCACAGATGGGAACGGCTGCCTTCTACAGAGCCTAGGTTTTCTTTAATGTGTGCAAGAGCACACACAAAAGATATTCCCTCAGCATATTCCTGACATTTAATGTAGCAGAGACAATCCTTCTCTGCAGTGGCAATCTAGAAAACAATTTGCCCATTTTTAATTTTTTTTTTTTGCTATTTCCCTCCAAACACATACCATAATGCAGTTTTCTTCACCCAGTGCAACCACTACTAACTGCTTCTTGGCCCACTGCTGGGGCACCACACAGTTGCAGGGCTGGCAAGCACAGCAAGAGGCATACTGTGACCAACAGAATTCTCGCCTTCCCTTCCAGCATCCCCCATGTTCCAGACAAAAATATTTCACTTCCACATCTCCAGCACGCTGGGAGCATTGCGCTTTCTCCTGCTTATCACATTCATGTGTGGCTACAGTGAAGAGAGGGGTACAGCTTTGGGGTTTGTTCTCAGTTGGCAAAGCCCCCATCAGCTTTACACCAACCATCTCAGGTTAACTGAGACTTCATTAATTCACAGTAATTTTAGTGCAGATGTACAACATCGGCTGTGTCATCCTATTTTCTTTTGAAGTATATTCACTTTTCAAGTGAAGTGATTACAGCAGCTCCTCTTCTCTAAGCAATTTGCACAACGTCAACATGCATCATTAGAATACCCAGATTTTAACTTTTTTTTTTTTTGCAGGAACTCAAGTATCTACATATTAACAGCTTTACATAAAACAAAACTGATTAGCTTTTGTTATTTCTTCTTTGCATATCTATGCAATCCATGAGACAGAAAGGGGCCTGTCATTCATATGGCAAATAACAGAAGATTGCAAATATGTTTAATATTCCTCTTTGTTACACAGTTCAGTTCCTATAACATCATTTAGATTGCTCTACGGAGCTTCTGTACTTTGTACTTTATAACATTTAATCTCTCTCCTGCAAAATCTTTAAGAACAATGTATTACATAAGTCGTCCTAACAGTAAGTTATTGACAATGATTTCATGAAGGCCTTTATCCCAAGGGGCATTTGTAGATAATTTGCAAATGTAACGTACATCTAGTCAGCAGAGAGGGTTTTCCATGCTTGCTTATGTTCCTATAAAGCAGGACTGTGATACAGCCAACCTGAAGCTCAACAACAGATCTTTGATTATATTTTTCATCAATAGAGAGCAGAACAGTTCCCATGAATTTTTTAGATTTGAAAAATAACCTTGAAAGAAGGGCTAGCTATTTCTTTTGCATCCTCCAAAAGACTTTGGTAAATAGCTTATTCATTATTAATACATCAGAGGGCTGTTTACTTTAATAATAGATTTAACAATACTAAATGCAGCCTCAATGTTCATTTAAAAAAAACCCACTTTTTTTCTTAAAGCTGATAAGCATCTAAAACTATGTATTTACTTTACTTGGCTATCACAAAGTAAGAAAAATTACAGCAATTTAAGATACAAAAAGCTATGCCTTAAAGATGGATTATAATTATTACTGTAGTCCAAATGTTTCAAAGCTATTTTCCAGACGTAACTGAGTTTTTTAAATTTAAACTAGAAGTACAGCTCAACAGAGAAGTCCTGCTATAAAAGTGCAGGGGAAAGCATCTATGAATAGAATGGTAAAAGTTAAAAAGTATCTCCTACATTACTCTATTATAATAGTTTAGAAATTAAGTAAAAAGTTTGCACAATTATTGTGGTTTTGTCATATTAAGGAGACGGTATTACTTTCCTTTATAGCTGATATGAAAGCACATCTTTGAAGCTGGAATTGAACATGATAATACTCCATGCTAAAAATCTAGAACCAGGTCAAAAATCTAGCTCTTTCCTATTTGGACATTGACATGAAACCATGAATTAATAATAATGTAGAGTTATGAAGAAGTAAATATGAATGTACTGACATTTACAAACATTGCTGGAAATTTATATAGGACCAAATTAAGTTACTTTTAACTATATAAGCAAATGTAATATTTAGATATTTTTTAAATTACACACCACTGCCCTTCCAACACACTTTTCTTGTATAGTCTGACGAACACACTTCATTTTAGCATGCAATAACGTTCTATTCTATTAGCAGGGGCTGCCTCTGATTACACCCACAGAGTGCAAACCTACTCAATCCTCACATCAATGCTGAGGTACCAGAAGGCATCCACTGTTAAACTCATCCAGAGGAATTTCCACCTAGCCCGGGAGGGCATCACAGCAACCCTGTTCTGGGTTCTAGCACCCAAGCTAGCTTGGTTGTTCTATGCAGTGCTGCTCTGAGACATGCATATAAACCTTCACCACCATGCATATAAACTTCCACCACTGGTCCTAGGGTTCTCGACTCCTTGGCACTACTGCCACATAAGCATCTAAGCAACACAACCACAAATCAGATAGAATTTGGTTCAGAACTTCTCACTACAGTATGACACATCTAGAGAAAGTGTTACTTCACTACTAGAAATACTTCATGGATTTACTTCACTTTCACTACAGAACTACAGAATGAATCATTTAAAAACATACATATTTTGGGTTTGGGTTACTTGAAAATTTGAGTAGCATTACAGACCTCTGCAGATTTGCAAAAAGTTAAGATTAGTGACCAGTACTGAACATATTTTTCAGAGTATTTAATTTCCATTTAAGCATATGAAAATGAAAAATTTCTAAACTAAATAATCATGTTAGCAGCTGCATATCAAGTTTTTTTTGTAAACCAGGCTCTGTACTGAGATACCCAAAAGCAGACTTGTTAATGCTCCTTACAGAGAGTCTTCCATGTGTAATGGCAGAAAAAGGAAAAAACAAAAACAAAACCAAAAAGTGTTATTTTGTTTCAACCCATGTGACATAGTAGACATAGGGGTTGAAAGGTTTTTGACATTCAGAACATTACCATTCAGGTAGAATGGGTCTATGATGTTCTCCAAATACTTGAAATCAAAACATGTTACCAGTGAAAAGTTTGTTTTTTTCAAGTCCCCAGTTCTACAACAGAAAAATGATTGAGAAGTTTTCGCCAATGAAGCACTTACACTTCCAACAGTATTGTCACGTATCGCATTGAAGACCCTTCCACAGTCAGATTCATGTCACAGTCAGATTTCAGCACTCCACCACTCAGCTTCTTTTCCATCTGTGTTGCCATCACTAAAATACTTTTAACACTCCTAACAATATTCATCAGTCCCTTGGTTATACCTTCATATACCTGCAGTTATCTTCACTCCCCCTGCACAAAGCACAGTTAATTTGTTTAATTAATCTTCATGACTGTTTCTAAAATTCAGTAGCTTTTCTTGCTGCTCTCTAAATTAACTTTAAATTGATGTCTGAGAATTCAAACAACTGGTTAGCATGTTGTAAATGCTGTCACAAAGTAAAAACTTTATTGTAACACAATTCATGCTCTTTGCAGAAAAAGATGATTATAAAATAGAAGTTATACATCATTACTGGCATTTCAAGGGACATCTCATACATAAAGGTAAATTAAGAGAACAGGCAAAGAGAATATCCAGTTTGTAAGCACAAGTAATTAACAGCAGAGATTTTATGTTAATTTAACGCTTTTTACATACATATATATTTTATATATATATATACACACAAGCACTTGTAAAGTGTGCTGCTGCAAACAAGGAGACTATCATTATTGAAGAAAGATTTATTTTTTATGGGAATAAACTTGAAAGGAATCCTCTGACATTTCAATTAAGTTTCTACATGAATGGCAAAAAAGAAAGATGGAAGAGGGAATTCAGGAACTGGAACATAGAGAGGATTTTCTAGGATCTATAAAGGGTTTTTCTGGTTGCAGTGTAAGCTGTCTTGGGCTGTATAATGCTCTTTGCCAAGAAAACCATCTTACAAAGAGAAAAACATACTGAGCATAGGTGGTATAATTGAAAAAGCCCTTCTGGTATTATCATAAGCCGTACTTATTTAGCTGAAGATGTCAACACACCTCTGTAACACCTCATGATGGATCTAGACTGCCAGTCTAATCTGCTACTGCTTCTCTGTTCTTATTCTGCTAAAAAAAAAAAAATCAACTCCTTGCTTTTTTAAAAAAGAAAAAAAATATTATATACAACATGGTTCAGATGTTAAAAACCCTGCCCAGATGTAGAGCAAATGGAATGGAATAACTGATTCTCCGTGCAGCAATGCTAGTGAGAAGTACAGAGAGCCTAAGCAACAGTAACACTTTAGGAATGAGTTAAGTAAAGTCTCGGGTTTATACCGCTAAACCTTTAGAAGCGAAGTATATTTTTCACAGTAGGTAAGAAATTCCAGAAACATAAGTACTACCTTGAGTAATTATTGTTAATTAACTAGCAATGAGGCACTATTTCCAAATGTGACATTTAAAGCACATAATGTGATTGTGAATATTCACAAAGATAATTAAGTTCATCTGCTTCAAGTCCTTGATTTCAGCACATCTGAAAACACCTCTTAAACTATCATTAGACCTGTAATCAAGTATTTTGTTGCTCAGGGAAATTGGATATCTTTGCATACCTGCTAATACAGGAATATGTGTTCAAATGCAAGTATGTGGCTTTTGTTAATAGAATCTCCTTCAGGCAAAAGCTGAGAAAAAACATGCTAATTCTGATTGTTTTCCTGGAAGAGACAGTTACAAATAAATTGTCACACTGTCAGATGAAAATAAAAATAAAAATGACTGAGCTGCCTTAATTGAACTCAAGGGCATAAGACTGACTTAAGAGATAACTTGCCTGAAAGTACTCATCGTGAAGCCAAGGGTACCACTTCTGTGAGTGCTAAGTATACTGTCTACATTATGTTGTACATTTTCTTCCATTTAGTTTACAGCTCTGTCAAATTTATTACAAAAGGGGAAACTCAACAAAATTACAGGGATCAAATACAAGCAAAAAATGTGAAAAATCAGAAAATACATCGACATGATTCTGTTGGGGAAAAAAGTTATGACCATTAGTGTCTTCAGAGAGGGAAGGAGGCTCTGAGCATCAACACTGATCTTGGAGAAATAAACCCAGAAAACAGGAAAAATATTGCCCAAGAATGGCATGTCAAAGCATCCAAGCATTGGTGTTTTATCCTTTATTTCTGTAAGAGTAAACAAAGCTTCTTTCAAGTATAGAAGAGAGTTATGAATAATGTGCTCAAAGACAGAGAAGAAACATTTAGGCAGCATTCTAAAGTAGAATAGACTAAGTTTACTTTTGCTTTCCAATTATTTGACATAGAGGATTTCTAATCAGTCAAAATAACAGTGTGAATAATTATATGCTATAAGGATGACCTACTGGTCTGTATCTCTCAACCCACTTTGACTAGCAGTTTTATTAAAAGTCTATCCTGATGAAAGTTTGGTCAAGAATTATGTTTGGAGAGAAAAATAAGGTTAAATCTTTCTGCAAAAAGAAAAATTAAATGTTCTGAAAGTGCATAGTGCCAAGAAACTCCTGACCTTGTCTAAAAGACAGTCCCTGCTGGGGCATAGCTGTGTAAGTGCATATTTAGTGTTCTGCTTCAAAGGAGCATTGCAAGAACTGGTAATGCCAACAGCCTGGAGAACAGAGAAGGGAACAAGACACTCCATGCTGCAGGTCATTAAAACCCAAGTCTGTACCCTTCTTGTAACAGCAGCTAGCTCAACTTTGCTCAGGAGGATGTCATGCACCATGGAAGCATTGGTCTTTTTCTCATGGACAAAAGGACAGTACCTGACCCCAAACAGCATATGTATCTCAGACTCCCAATTCCAGGTTTGGGAAGAACTTCCTCAACAGATCTACACATTCCCCATCTTCCCCAATATCCATTTTCTTAAGCTGTAAATGGACTGAGAATGCAAGAAAAAAGTATAAAGACTCTGAAGGTGAACAACAGTGAAAAATAAGACTATGTCGCTTCACTCCTACTGAAGATGCAAGTTCAGATAAAAGTGATCTTCTACCAAACCACTCAATAAAATCACAGCTGTAATTCTCCAACAAGTTCTCAAAGTATGTTTCAGGAAATTAAAAAAAAAAAACCACCAACCTACTCAGGCTTATCCAAAAAAGGCAATACAGTGGAGGAGTAAAACTCAGTATAGATCTTTCTCGTCCCTCCATTTATTCTGTGTAAGAACACTGAAAATACTGTTGAAACACTTCCTTACAGTCAGAATTCAGTAATAGCTACTTTGGGAAGTTTCCCGAGAACAACTTTTGCTCCCACACAAAGTGGTCAGCAGAATAAAATGAGCAGGGAGAGGTTATATCACACTAACTTTACCAAATGTAAATGGTTAGCCCTAAAGCACGTCAGGTCTACCAAACAGGCATTAATTGAAGGCCAATTGCTACATCCTCAAAGCTACTGCAGATTTTACACAGACACCCCCCAAAGCAGCTGGGCACTCTCCAATAGATCATAGAATCATAAAATCACTAGGTTGGAAAAGACCCACAGGATCATCGAGTCCAACCATTCCTATCAATCACTAAGCCATGCCTCTCAGCACCTCGTCCACCCGTTCCTTAAACACCTCCAGGGATGGTGACTTAACCACCTCCCTGGGCAGCCTGTTCCAGTGCCCAATGACCCTTTCTGTGAAAAATTTTTTCCTAATGCCCAGCCTAAACCTCCCCTGGCAGAGCATGAGATACTGCTTTTTAGAATAATACAGCAAAGACATAGAAGGAATAAATAAGAAGCAAAACTATGTTGTTGGTATTATTCTATTTTATTTCTGCAGAAGTATGACAAGATAATGCTTTTTGACACTTCAGGGGGATAAACGCGTACGTTTCTGATGCTCATCATTGATTTTTACAGCAAATTATGAGGAAAGTAACATTTTAGAACATGTTTTTCAACTTAACTGATCTGTTCTACAAAGACAATGTGATGGTTATTAGACCATATGCATCATAATGCAACATGTAGATTATCCATGCTATTTTCGTGAACCATTTTAAAATCCAAATCAAGTATCTTCTTTAATTCTTCTTAAGAATTACTGCAGACGTTCATATTAAAGGAGCCTAGAATTTAACACCTTATATACCAGGCAGTCCAAATGAAATATTAGAAAGTCTTAGACAAAAATAAAAGTTACAGGAACAGTTTAAGCAAATCAGACGAAACAGTAAAATTCATATAATCAGAGACTTCATCTGATATTTTAGTCACCTGTAATGAATCAAACTTTTTTAGCTAACTCCCACTATTTGCAAAAGAGGTATGCTTACCAAATGCTGAATACTAAGGCAAGCTGCCAAGGGAAGGAAAAAAAAAAGAAAAAAGGAGAAAAAAATAAAAAAAAGAAAACCACCTATAATTTTCTTTTTCACTCTGAAGACAGGCAATCTCTACATTACAAGTAAAGCTCACAAAAAAGACAATTTGCGAAGAAGTATATGTTTGTATACATATACACACAATATATCTAGCAAAGGAAACTTAAAAATCATCAGTTATCAGCAACTTTATCCTTCTCAACAGCAAAGTGTTTCTACCACCAATTGCCATCTTTTAATGTAGTGTGTTCATTATTGTGCAGAAAGATCTGGCATAATCATGCCTGAGGCAGACTGTAAATTTTCAATAAACCATTGAAAATGCTCATACAGATCACATTTTCAGCCAGCTAAAATTTATGAGCCTGACTAGGCTTTTTTGTACCTATGTAACAGCTATTGCATATTTGTGCTGGGCAGACAGTACAAGAGAAGTAACTTCACACATACACCAAAATAAAGAGACGAATTCCTACCTATTTTGCAGTTAACTGTTAACCATTTTGTGATTAATCACTGCAATAAGGCTAACCCTGTACCTCAAATGGTAAGCTCCTGGAAAATTAAGAAATTAAAAGCAGTTAAAATGTACTCATAAATCAGTTAGTGCTTTAATCCATGGTTTGTTGCACCACATGAAAAATCTTAATTATTTTAGCAGAAGGCAAAGCCAAGTGTGACACAGACACTTAAATTCCTACTCCAGTTGTATACTACATATACTAAAATTTTCCTGGAGAAAAATACACAAGAATTTTCTTCAGATAACTTATCTACTTCATACACAATATTAGGTGTATTTGGGATAACATGGTTAAAGCAGAGCAGTTTGATGAACATTTTCCAGCTATTCAAGAGAAACCAATATATAATGTCATGTAGCTATTAATAATTACTTTTAAACCACTACATTTTCTACTGCTATACCACTACAGGAGTTTCTCAAAGACTTCAGAGTCTAACAGTATTAGGTTAAGAATGACAAAAATGTTGTCAGAACACCTAAAAGCACAATCACAGCAGTAGTTAGTAGCAGTTAGTACTCATGCCCAAAAAACTCCTAAGCAATCAATATCTTACCAGCAGGCAAAGGAAAAGAACTTCAAATGTATTACAACTCCCCAGGAGATAATTAGCTAAATTACTATAGCCACTTATTAAATAACCTGATTTTCTCTTCACCTGTACCTATCATATTCATTAGCATCAATCACTTCCCCAAGTCACATACATTTCTTCTTTATTAAAAGTGGAGATTCCTTACAAGTGTTAAACACCTCCATTACAGACTTATAGCACTTGAGAGGCAAAATTGCCTTAAGTGTCCTCAATTCCTTACAGATGACTAAGGACTGGATAGATCCATTCACAAAAACATATCCCACAGATACTTGCATCCCACAGAACTTGACATTTACTGCTACAGTAGGAAACTGTTCTATTGAGAACGTAAGTACAGTTTTAGCAACTGTACTCCCCAGCCTCTGAAGCACTATACACCTATTCGCCATTGACCTACAACTTATTTATGAAAACAAGACGCACAAAAATAACACTGACCGATGCTTTTAAGTTGTTTGGAGATTTTTTTCCTTAAGCTTCAGTTAAACAGTGGCTATCAAAATTCAGAACATATCTAGTTGTACTTTATTTCAGTATTATCACACCTTTTAAATTACTTTTTTAATATAAAATTGTGAATTAGCTAAAGCCACTCAAACTCTAAAGCTTTATATTCATATATGTACATAACTAAAATCAGGAAATGTCTCCGCTATTAATACAGTCATTAAAACAAATAAGCACAAACACAACAAATATAAAGGAGCAATTTAAGCCGTCTCATCCTTGCACACAGAAGAACTGGACCACTGGAAGAACTCAACACAGCAGGGACAATAGTTATGGACAAGCTCCACCAACCCAAGCATCAGGTGAGTGGCGGCTGTTGTATAGCTCAACACAGCACTGCACGCAGCATTTGTACAACAGCACAGAGTAACACATTGCTACCACAGCTGCCAGCAATGAAAAATACTTGCACTTAAGGACAAATTCTATCAGTAAAAAATAACTTAATCCAAATTTATGGGCAAGTTCAGTCCCATTCCCAGCACTAACCAAGTGGCTTACTTATTTTAAGAAGTAATTATTGCAGCCTTATTTCCCACACTAATTTGAAGCAATATCTAAATGGGACGAGCTGTATACAGCGAGTGATTTAGAACAGCTATCTGAAAACTTGAGCTTTAATGAATCTTGCATTCATTTATCAGTAAGCCTGGCCAAGTAACATTGTCTTTACAGCTCTTCACTCTTTCAATTAAAAAATAAATTGTTTACTATTCCCAAGGCTATTGAGAACGTTAAGAACTAGGGGGAAAAAAATTACAAAAAAGATCCTAGGCTATGGAAAATACAGATGCAATTCTAAACCCACTGATGTCAATGACATAATAGTCTTAAACATGAGCAGAACTAGGTACATAATTATGAAAATAAACTATTAATCATGCCAAGCTATGTGTTTTGCTGGCAATGAGATTCATAACTAGTCCTACATCAATACTAGCAAGTAGCGTAATTTTGAACTACCTAATTGATTTTAATTTCTTTTGCATTGTCAGCATAGTGCTAGCTTTAACATATTTGCCAAGCTTTAACACGTTAATAATAACTATGTCATCCCTAACCACCTGTATCCCTAACAGCCATCTTTTCCACAGAGTACCAGATGTGTCCCTTTCTCATTATACAACAACATACAATTCCAGTCACAAGTTACAATGTTCAGATTGAGGAAAAAAAAATAATGAGGAAAGTATAATCTGGAAAAAGACAAAAGAGCAACTGTACATTTGTGCTGGGCAGACAACAAGGAAACAGGACAAATTCCAAAATCCGACTTCAGAAAGCAAGGTGTTACACAGTTGGCACATGCAAAACATACTAGCACAGACAGACTTTACTACCCACCATGCTCTATATCTTTAATCCATTAACCAACTGAAATATTTGAGAAAGGTCAAAGTTTCTATAACTACATTTTTAGACGTTTGGTATTAGAAAATCAGCAGTTTCATTTAAATTAAGTAATTCATTAATTGATAAAAAGCCTCCACAAGCATACTGATGTTAAAGCTCAGTCGTAGTATCTTAATTAAGCCAGCCGGTCAGCCAGCATATACTGGAAGACAAACCAAATGCATTTCCAGACTATCCACAAAACGCTTTTTCTTTGAAAAAGGATAATGACTGCAATAAAACATGATATGTATGATAAAGGACAAAGTCATTAGTTCCACAATAATGAAGCGACTTCTCTAAAGAACAAGGGGTTTATTAAAGTTTCTTTCCCCTTGAAATTAAAGGAAATCTATAACTAGCAGCTGTCTCTATAGCATAAATATAAAGCAAAATGTCACTAAAGTTCTTTCCAGCAGGCTTCATCCAAAGATCAAATGTCAGCAATCCATGGCACATTCATTGATATTATGACCTTAAAGATGCAGCTATTTCACACATGCTAAAAATAAAATCTGCTTTTAAAAAAGCAAGGACATGAACATACTGCAAAGAATAGAAACTTCAGGCAAATTGTTTCTACTCCTGATGCTGGATAAATCCTACACAAGCAATCTCTCTACAGAACCTAAAAGAGTAGAGCAAAGCTTCTCAAAAATTTGTTTCCTTGACAACAATGACAGACCAAGAGAGGTGAGGAATCAAAGTCATAAGACGCCTTGTAGCTTTGTTAGCAGATTTAAAAAAATAAACCATACAGCAGTATGTGAGATACATTTATGAAGCTGGACTCCTAGAAAAGAAACAAATTTAGACTGGTGTTATGTATATTTTTAAACAGCAACAGTGTTCAAAATTTCTCAACTGTTAAATAAATTGAGCTACTTCCATAATGTAAACTTCAGAACTTTACTCTAGCTGCATTTCTTCCAAGCACCAAAATGTTGACTTTTTCACCAGCAATCTTAGTGAAGCATCTAGGAGGGTGCTAACACCACCATACATTTCTCCCTCAGGTGACGCTCTGATGTTCAGCTCCACAGCAGCTGCCCACAGAGATCCTGTGCATAACTGGAGGGCGTAATTCATGGCATTGAGTCAAGCTTCATTACAGATACTACTTCATTTACACATCTCTAGCCCTGATGTTTTCTTCCCTGCTAGGCAGGCTACCCTGGGAGGAGGAAAAGGTCGCTTATTTCGCTGCTGCAGGCTACCTAGAGGACACAGGAAACAACTGGAAGAGTTCTCAGTAAAAAGGAAGACGGAACTCAGCCATTCAGGACAGATGGGTTTCTAAGAAAAAAGTCAGATATAAACTTAATGGTCTTCATATTCTGTAAGTACTGACACAGGTAACCAAAATTCTTTTTAGGTAACATGAACAAACAGAATCCTTTCTTTCCTATCATGATTAAAAATATACAAAAGTCACCCTCTATCCCTTTTGGATTTCCACAGAAAGGTTTTTGAAATAACACTGTCATAACATCTATGCCCCGTGCATCTCACCTGTGGCCACTTTGCACATACTGGTCAATGTCAACCAAATTTCACAGAGGTGTCAGAATTTTCCCCTCAGGATTTAATCAAGCCAAGCAGCTCACTAAAAACAAAAGACACTGCAGAAGCCCCAAAGGAGAAAGAAATTCAAGAGGCTCTACAGCCAGCCTCAAGACACAGCCAGGCTCCATTAACTCTACTGCTCTTGGAAGAACTTTGTTTTCTGAATTCTTCTTTAAATAGTTCCCCATTCTGGAGGGAAACACAAGCATATTAGTTGTTCCATGGAATACCCAGCTTCTCCCACTCCTCTTTCCTATGGCCACATCCTCTAGCATGGCCATACCGCAGTCAAAAATGCTTTGCAACACCACTTGGGGTACTACTCTAGAATTCTTTAAGGAGAACCTAATTCAGGAGACATTTTTTAAGTGTAAATTAAAAAGCAATACCCTTACAGAACTAAAAACGTAACCCAGAAGCTGAGAGCTTCACTGCATTTTGCCCCCCCCCCTTTATTTTTAAATGTTAGCTTTCACACAAGTGTTAAAATAAATTTTAATCCAAATAAGTACTGAATTTATTTCCTTTTAGTGAAGAAGAAAGAAAACAATAGCTTATCAAACAGCTTAGAGATCAGAATAGTGCTGTTTATACTCAAAGAAACATACTCCTCTGAAAAAATCATTTGAGGCACAAGAGTGTGTCAACTACTAAAAGCATAATAAAAACTATACAAGACATCTCCAGCTGTGGATCCTGAGAAAGCGAACAAAGGCATTACAAGGATTTCTGTTTCCTTGACAACAGCATTGCTGGAAACGAGAAAATAATTAAAAGGAACACATCTCTGTGTATCTAGGTATCAACATACCAGATGTGGAACAACCCTTACCCATACATATATTTGGGATGAAAAGACCAAAATCTACCACTGTCATGAACTGTTCTGACTTGTGCTAATGGCTTTTGCAGAACAATTGTGTGACAGCTGGCTATTACATCCTAACCTGTATTATTATCTAGGCATAAGCACAGTCAGAAGCTTTCATTGATGGTCAAGTACATTCCTTCCTGCACGATGTTCCTTTTCTTACAAAAGAAGAATTATGGATACCTGTCATTGAAATGTATGAAATAATCTTGTTAGAAAAAGATCAAGATATACAAAGAACCCCTTTCATTATTCAGGACACTGGTATTACTGTGCATATATCTATCAAATAATAAGTGTACTTCCATCTTAATAATCAGCAAGAATAAAGTCCTTGGAAAAAATAGACATAGTTCTAAACAGACAAGGGAAGAAGCTCAGAACAAGGCACCATAAAGAAAAGTCAGCTTCAGTATTTCAGAATAGCCTATTTAGTAGCCTTTTCAACAACAGCCTCTTCAACAAGAAAAACGACAATGCTTTTTTTCACACATCTAGGTAAGCAGCACACGATCTCCAGAATATTAGTGCTTCCTTGCCACTTTCAAGATAATAGGGAGAACTTCTTGTTATTTTTAAAATAGAGTATTAAGTGCACCAACATCACACTATAAGCGGAACATATGCATTAAGGAGGATGACTCCCCAAATCCTCATCTTATGCATCAACTACAGATAAAGGAGCATTGCCACAATTAGATTTTAAAAATGAACCTAAAATTGGCAATACTTGGCATACTAGTAGTATGATATCTAATATCATTTAGTGAACAGTTTGAATCTAGCCTTGCATCTGAGAGCTACACATGAGTTTATAGGAAATATGCTGGCAGCTTAAATTCATTCCTTCATAAATAGACATGCATGTGACAGAACAACAAGAAAAACTGCCTATTTCAAGCGAATTGTGTGCAGAGTTGGTAAAAACAGAAAGAGTTGTATTCTGAGACAGGGTAAGAGCAGAATCTAGGAAATGTGGACTGCTACCATTAGCACTACACACATTATATGCATGAACGGAGGTTTATCATGTTCCATAACCTTCAGTCCAATACAATAAAATCAAATTCCTGGAATATACTACTACGCAATCTTTCATCTAACAAACACATAACCACAAAAGAATTACAGAGTTTGAAAATATGAATTTAAATGGTATTCTTTGTAGTACGTGATACACTCATGGAAGCTAAACGCTTACATTAAATTTGACTAGTATGAGTAATACACCACTCTAGATCTAATGATCACAAGAGTCTCATAAGACTGGAGAAGTATCTGGAAGAACTCTCTTGAGATAGCAAGTTACAAAGATGAACAACTTTGGAGCTCAGAACTCTCCTGACTTGAAAACAAACAGAGACTAGGAGATGACTTAAAGTCACTGTAAACTTTTTTATCTTGGCCACTAGTTATGGATCCTACTAGAAACTGACCACTGGGCTAAAAAAGAGCCTTGATCTGAACTAGGATGGTTGTTCTTGCATTCTTAATCATGAGAAGTAGGCAAAATTTCTGTTCAACAGGCTGGCATTATTAAACTAATTTTAAAAACTTCTACTTTCCCTGCATAGATTCAGCTGTGACTAAATGGAGATACAGTTCAACTAAGTAAGTGGGGAATAAAACACATAAGAAAAACTTCCAACAATGCATTACAATACAAGTCATTCCATCAAAGTGCTATTAATATACATTCTGCCTACCAAAAAATCACATATACTTTCTTTTCACAAATCTGTTCCTCAATGGAGGGCGAATGTGCTGAAAATGAAGAAATACTTCAGAACAAATAGAATACCTGCTGTGATGCTTGAAACAGAAAACCAGGAACATAGAAATAAAAGTTTACAGATGATTATATAAAGATGTTACCTTGAGTTAATTTTAAGACAAACAGGAAATACAGAATAATAGTATGGGAGGCTTGAAGGTATGAATAATTGCTGGAAGTCCAGCATCAGTAACTAGTGCAAACGTTTACATCTCTGTATAATTACATCTCATGTATTTACAGGATCTTCAAAATAAAAGATAGTAACAGTGTGAATGAAGTATCTACAACTGGTAGAGACAGAACTTTCATCTACCTTGCTTCCTAATGCAAACAGCTGTATTCAATGGTAACCTGTGATTTTGGGTTCTATATTTGGAGTTCTAAACCAAGAAATACCTACACAATTTCTAAACCAGAAACACCTAAACAAGGTCTGATGTTCAGAAAGCGTTGAATATCCACTCTGTGGAAACAAGGCACATTTATTAACAGCACTGAGTCTCAAAATCTGTGCAAAAATATGAGACTCTTTATTAAAATCACAAACACTATTTCAGTGTTTAAGTAGGCAAAATCAAAAATGGCAGTAGTAGCCTGAATTTCATTTACAGCAGCAATTCAAACAGAAGATTGAGAAGCGTTATCCAAAGAAAAATTTCAGACAATCATTTTTCACAATCCTTAAAATACATACTTAAACTAGAAACATAAACCACTGATAATACAGTTAGAATGTAATAGTGAAGAGCAGCACTGCCACAGTAAGAGCTCCCAACGGTACTTTTCCCAATTTGTATAAGGTTTCCTGCCCCTTTGTCCAACTACCTCAGCTGGAAATACTTTCAGCTTCCACTTCCAAAGGGGAACCTCAAAATTCTGATAAAGCAGAGGGTAAGACTTGCCACGGACTCAATCTAAGTTTGTTTGGGCTGTTTTTCCATCCCTTACAAATTTAAAGTTTAGCACAAAATTTTCTTCCATTAATGCTCCAGATTTGAAAAAAACTGTGGGTAATTAATCTGCAATGCATATAAAGTTCTATCTTACTTTCAGGTCCCTGTGAAGTTTTCACATATGTTTTGCAACACATGCCTAAACCTTTAATTTTGGTCTTTCAATGCACAACATAGAAGCAAACATTAAAGCCTTCCAGTCTTTAGAGGCCCGAGTTAATTGTCGTCCCTTCTAAGATGCTGAGGAGCCCCATCTGCTGGCAGAAGTACTCTGAAGAGTTACTGCCCTGAGCTGATAACTGATTTTTTTTCAATTGCACCACTTGATAACTGTTTTAGTTTTTTAAAAATACAGCCATACACAAAAAAATATTAAGAGTAAATACTTTTCATGACAAATATTAAATACTCTAAAACAGTGCATTCCTTTCTAAATATGCAAGATATTTATGCAAACTGCTCCAGATGAACTGACACTATTCTCCAGACAACACAAACTGAAAACATCAACTCATTTATCACAATCACTTTAGTATGACTTTCACTGATTCATAAATAAGATGGTAAATGCACATTGGTTAATCTGGGAGAACACTCATGGAGGACTGTTCTTTTCCTCCAATTTAAACAGTATACATACACACTTAGAAAGTAAACACATAATTGGTTCTATCTGTGCATTTTAGATATATCCCTGATATGAGTGATTTAGTCATAGTAATTTAGATAGGAGTAAAATTAAATCATTATCACTAAATTAAGATAATTAAAGCAAACATTCCTTCTTTCTCCATGCCAAAAAAAAAAAAAGAAAAGAAAAAGGTATATAAGAACAAATAAAAGATGCAAAACTGTTCGGCTAAATACTTCAAAACTGCATAAAACTATAGATCTTTTGATTTATACACAGCTTAAACTACCACAATCTGTCAGTTCTATTTAGACAGAACTCTCAGTTCTAAGAAATCTCCACTAATATTGCACTCTTCCAAAGGTAACTGTCTTAATGCACAGGCTGAATGCAAGGACTAAATCCAAGATACTTATGCATAAAAACATTCAGTCGTGGTTATTCACATGACTAACAAAGTACAGAGCTCAGGGGTTCTGGATTCAGTCTGGATCAGGCTTTCTCTGATCATATAGGAATTTTAAGCTTCTAACTGTCCTTTGAGGTTTATCCAAATCAGATGTTGTAGGTAAATAGTGCAAATATCATGAATGTTTGCATATTCCCATTAAATGAAAAGAGGACATGCTTTCACCACCTGGGTTTAAACTAGCAATTCCAAGCAGGTGGTTTTGGAAGAAAACAACAAAACAAGGAAAGCTGTAGGAAGGTACAGGATTGGGGAAAAAATAGTCCATCTACACCCGTATCTGCATTTTCAATCAGTTATTTTATGCTTTTACCAGAAAATGAAGAACTTCAGGCAATGGTAAACAGCCAAAAAATCCCCATAAGATAAACTACCGCTGTCATGGTCATTAGATACTTATGGGCTCCTGACCCTAGAAAGTTAGTGAAATTACTTTTGTAACATCAAGTCAATACTCAGTCAAACCATGCCCTCTACTGGCTTGCACGATACTTGTGCAAAAGTGCAGACTGAAGATGCTACTGATCACACCACTACAGGCTTCCACTTCATTAAGAAATAACAGTAAGAAGCATTCAAAGGTATTTCCCTAGAGGCTACCTTCCAAAGTATGGAAGTGTGTTTTAATATACTTTGTAACAGTTATATCATTACTTTATTAATATTTTAGACTCACATGCTGTGAAGTGTTGCCAACATGAACATTCTCTGTTTATATTGAAATTCCATGATTTGGGGCACTGAAAGCAATTAGATTTCTTTAAACACCAGCTTTACTGTTAAAGTGGTAATATTGCTTTAGAAAACAAAGTAATCTTTCTTCCTGCTTAGAAGACAAAACAGACAGGCTATTATTTCCATTTTTTAATAATTATATGCTGCAATAACAATTTTCATTTTAGATTGTTTTACCAAATTTAACACATCCATAACATCACTCGTCAGTAAAATGAGGCTCTGCCATAGTTAACAAACATTAGGCACGTGGTGTGACAGCTTAAGACAAAAAGTCAAATTCAGACATATTGAAGTCAGAGGTGCATGCAGTTTCATACAATCCAAATTTAAATTACTTCTTACCAAAAACATCCATCAGCACTTTTTGGATATCTTGGTCTTTTCCTTCTAAGCCTGTTCTTCAAGTAGTAGCTGAGATGTAACTTATTGACTATTTTACAGAACACTTGCAAAGAAAAACAAAGGTACTTTTTTCCTCCATTTAATCTTTAAAACAAAGATGTAAAAAAAACCTTTGGAAAGAAGATGAAGGAGGAATTACCCACAGTTCAAAGTATTCAGACTTTGATGGTGTGATAGGTTATGCTGACAACAGAACCAGTGACTTTTTTTTTAACTTACAAGAATAAAAGGTAAGCAATTGAGAGCAGTAAATTTTATTCGTGCTATAGATCTGTGGTTTTCCTCTTCTGCAAGCACCAGTGCTTTAACAGATATTATACAGGAAAAAAAAGCAAAAACCGTCCAAGATTCAAGAACACCATTGCCTCAAAGACGCAAAGCCACCACACATTTCACAGGACCCCACGGTAAGACCAGAGAAAGAGGAAAGGAAAAAAAATTCTAAGATAAGAACAATCATTAAAAAAACAAACAAAATGAAACGCAATTCTCCACTACAAATTAAACAGCAAAAGACAAGAAAACCTCCCTCAATTTTAATACGAGAATCTAAGAATACTTTTTTCCTACATGAAATCAGAATTCAAATTCAGCTCAAATTCAAGTTCCCTCCTGTCCTTTGGTTTTAGAAATATGCCAATACAAATGATGTTCTTGACTCTTTGCTTAGTAAGATTTACTTAAAATTTAGGGCTCTAATTTTTAGAATCAAGTTTTAACATAACTGTACCTGCTATGTTAAATATGTGTTAGGTAAAATAAACCATGCCTTCCACCGAAAATCACACTTTCTGTGTGCTCTTACCAAAACTATGGTCCTGTGTAAACTCACTTCAAAAGACTGTTAGTTGATCCCTAAGATGGCATTAGCCATATGTCTGGGAAAGTACATGCCCAAGAAAAATGTATTGCCCACTGTTAATATTAAAGTAAGACTCATTGGACTGACAAAACTAACAAATGAAGAACTGGAGCACAATTCACTAAAGCTAGAAGGAAATTAAACTTTAAGTACTGAGCGATTAACCCTTGAAACAAACTTAAAGTGGGTAGAAACTCCTTGCATCAGGACACCTTTCTGGGGTAAAAGACCTGCTACATTAGTTCAGATGAAAAATCCATCTGACTTGACATACCTCCTCCAGCAGCGGTCACTTCACAGAATCACAGAATCACAGAATAACCAGGTTGGAAGAGACCCACCGGATCACCGAGTCCAACCGTTCCTACCAAACACTAAACCATATCCCTCAGCACCTCGTCCACCCGTGCCTTAAACACCTCCAGGGAAGGTGACTCAACCACCTCCCTGGGCAGCCTGTTCCAGTGCCCAATGACCCTTTCTGTAAAGAATTTTTTCCTAACGTCTAGCCTAAACCTCCCCGGCGGAGCTTGAGGCCATTCCCTCTTGTCCTGTCCCCTGTCACTTGGAAGAAGAGGCCAGCACCCTCCTCTCTACAACGTCCTTTCAGGTAGTTGTAGAGAGCAATGAGGTCACCCCTCAGCCTCCTCTTCTCCAGGCTAAACAACCCCAGCTCTCTCAGCCGCTCCTCATAAGGCCTGTTCTCCAGCCCTTTCACCAGCTTTGTTGCTCTTCTCTGGACTCTCTCCAGAGCCTCAACATCCTTCTTGTGGTGAGGGGCCCAGAACTGAACACAGTATTCGAGGAGCGGTCTCACCAGTGCTGAGTACAGAGGGAGAATAACCTCCCTGGACCTGCTGGTCACGCCGTTTCTGATACAAGCCAAGATGCCATTGGCCTTCTTGGCCACCTGGGCACACTGCTGGCTCATGTTCAGTCGGCTGTCAACCAACACCCCCAGGTCCCTCTCCTCCAGGCAGCTTTCTAGAGAGACTTCTCCTAGTCTGTAGCACTGCATAGGGTTGTTGTGCCCCAAGTGCAGGACCCGGCATTTGGCCTTGTTAAACCTCATGCCGTTGGACTCTGCCCAGCGGTCCAGCCTGTTCAGATCCCTTTGCAGAGCCTCCCGACCCTCCAGCAGATCGACACTTCCACCCAGCTTAGTGTCGTCCGCAAACTTGCTCAGGGTGCACTCGATGCCTTCATCCAGATCATTGATGAAGACATTGAAGAGGGCTGGACCCAGCACTGAGCCCTGGGGAACCCCACTTGTCACTGGCCTCCAGCTGGATTTCACACCACACTTCAGCCTGTTAGGAAGGTAAAATCCCTCAAAATGTTATTCCACTGCGTCAGCCAGTTGTTTAATGACTTAAGGCAGAATCTGTATCCAGATCACTGCTTACAGCCGTTGTGACATTAAGTAGGAAAGTAATGAAAAGAAGTAATGAAAATCTAACATAAAAACAGATTACAAGAAATTACCTACTAGAAATCTTCCTAAGTGAAGATCTAAACCACTGACATGTCTGATACAAAAAAAACCCAAATTCTAAAATAACAGAACTGACTGTGGGTACAGTGAAGGATTAGGCTGGGAGTTCATAATAGGGTCTTGTACTGCGAAGTATCTCCTCAAATTCTCAACGTTTGGAAACTGTAAAATATTGTTTAAAAGCAAGGATGATATTCTGAGAAGATCATTATTGAAAACAGCATTTTTAAGTTTGATGATTGGTCCACCAAGCATCTTGTTTTACGTTACCTTCACTGTTTTATCCATAGAAGCCGAGAGAAGCATATGACTTCGTTCCGGTACAGGACACCACTGGATTTCATTAACAGGGCCACTGTGTTTAGACATGTAAAACACTAAGCTTTTGGGAACTTCAGTTGATTTGTATTTGGATCCCAAATATGGTTTAATTAATTCAGAGATCTTTCTCAAAGGCTGCTCTCCTGACATGCCTAGCTTAACGTCACAATCCAAGCTATCTCTCTGATCAGATTCTTTTTTTTCAGGCATACTGGAATTTTCTTGACGCAACCTTTTAGGGATATATGGCCTAATTCCTTCTATGGCAATAGTACTCTCTGTATGTATTCTCTTCTGGGAAACACCATTTCCAGAGTTTGTTGAAGAGCTTGATGTCTGTTCATATTTTTTGTAGGACATACATAATGCATTACAACTAGAGTATGCTCTCCTGCAATAAGGAGATGCCAAATCAGTGTTATTATTCTGTGCATAGTGCTCAAGGGGAACTTCACCAAAAGTGCTTGTGCCAGAACTGTCAGCATTCTCAGTAGGCTGCATTTCATATGTAGATTTTGTACCCAAACTACCAGGTGCAAAGTACTGAACACGATTCACAGAAGAACTTGGAAGGCTTGTTTGTCTTCTAGAAGTACTGGGGACTTCAGTCTCTTCAGTTTCTGCCTCAGAATCTGAATCATCATAAGCAACCAGTGATGAACTCATTATGGCTAGACACAGCAGGCTCCAGAAATCTCAGTGCTGGAATCCTCCAAAATGATGGTCTACAATAAAGAATTGATCATTCAGAGCTTATGGAGATCATTCAGACATTACAGAGTCTACAATATGAATAACTTAAGGATATAAATATAGTTTGCTTTCCAAAAAATCCGTAACTTTTATTCTTGTTTATTAATGGAATTTATTCTTCTATTATAACACATCTGTACTTTCAATTATGCAACACCACTTGCCTCCCAGCACTTTGCATACATTTTTAATGCACTGCAGAGATGCATTTGCATACCACAGAAAAATGAAAATTATTTTGAAAAAGAAAACAAACTTTCAACATAAGTACTGCAAATTACTTTAGACTTACTTGCAGTAGCACTTCCAAACACACAAAAGAGGATAATTAATTTTGCAGTTGTGATATGTACATTTATAACGATATAAATACTACAATTATTTTGGAGTCAGTCTAACAATATCTATTTCTTAATGGTGCAGATGACTTGAAAGGATTATGAAGAGGTTCAACTAGTGAGTGAAAAACTAAATATAATACATTTTTGACCCATTCAGTAGTCTTGTAGTATGAGGAAATTTTCCAACTATACTCATATAGCAAGGTCCACATAGCCTTTAGTTTAGCAGAACAGCCTTAGGCCAGAAACAACAATGATTTCACTATTTGCATTCACTTAGAAAAAAAAATAAGACCATAGATGCTTCGCTTACTGTGGAATAAACTTCTTCAAAGTGTATTTAAGAAAGAAATCTCATGCTGAGACTGTAACATGTTGAATAACTCACCAGCACAGCTATCCCACTAAGCTTCTTCCAAAAATCTGGGTGGAGCATGTGAAGTACAGCGTTAACTACATTCAAACAACTGATGTGTCTGCAAAAATAATCTTTCAATCTTTGCTACTTATAGTCAAAAATTACTACTACCCTTCCATTGCTAAGATTGTTTAAATGGGAATTCCTGCTTTGTTTCCTTGCCCCATTAAGTGATTTAACCCACAACACCATCAGATCAGCTGCTGAAATTCTTGGTTTAAGTCAGAGAAGAAGCTGCCCTCAAAAGAATTAAAATGAGATTAAAATGAGAATGCTATATGAAAGTCAGTATCTACACAGGCGTTCATAGAACTGATGCCTCATTTGTGGGTCCTACAAATACTACCGCAGGAGTAGTACACTAGAACGAACTTGTAAAGATTACCCATTTAGCTTCAAGATTAGGTCTATTTGAAGTAAAACAAGCATGTTTTACTTAACCCACAAAAGCATTATATTATAGGCAGATTTCCAAGTACAGATCCAGAAGATGAGTTCCAATTGGGACACACATATTCACCACCACACATCCTTTCCAAGATAAGTGATCAAGATGTTTGATCAGAACAAGGTGACTAACATTCTAGCACATAAAAGCATCAAGATCCCCCTCTAGAGGACATATTGCCTTTATCCAAAGTTAATGACAGCTGTAAGTGACAGCAACTAAAAGCAAGGAGAAAATATTCTTCAATAATATAGCTTCACTTATTTAAGCAGCATTTCACTCAAACAGTGTTGAGGAAAAAAAGTAAGTAGTGTTTCAGGAAAACTTAAGTAACAACTCACTTCAAAAACAGTAAACTGACATTTTTAGCAGTAAGCTGAAACTTCCTATGAAATAAAGAGCAACTTTGAAGGACTGCACTTCAATAAATGCAACAAGCGGTTATTATTTGCATTGCAGTGCTGAAAACAGGCCCCAGCCAAAATGCATCCTGTTTAAAGAAAAAATACAGTAAGAGGTTGACCTGTGGCTGAAAGCTACACACGAAGATACACAAGTGGATTGGCTGAGACTTTCTAAGTTACTTTACTACCTTTTAAAACAAAAAAAAATAAGCTGAGATTCAGAGGTAAACGCAAGACAGTGCTGTGCAGATACCAGGTTAAAAAGCTTTCCTACAGTATACTGGAAGGAAGCTGCCACATTACATTTGGCCAGTATAAAATCACACCCTCACACACATCACCCATAAGCCTTGGTGTTTTGGTAAAAAAACAGCATCTCTGTCACCTCAAGACTTCTCATCCAACTTCTGTTTTTTAAAGAAACAGCACCCCAGAGCTCCTAGTGCCACCCTGACTAAAGTGGATCCTGGCACCAAGGGTGTCTACTTCCCTATATATATATATACACACTCCCTTATGCAAAGAGGACATAAAACTACCAGAGAGCTTCCAGAGGAAGGCCACAAAGTTGGCGAAGGGTTTAAAAGGGAAGCCATGTGAGGAGCAACTAAAGTGTCTTGGTCTGCTCAGCCCGGAGAAGAGTAGACTGAGGAGAGATCTCATCACAGTATACTGCTTCCTCACAAGGAGAAGGTGGAGGAGCAGGCGCTGATCTCTTTTCTCAGGCAACCAATGATAGGACCCAAAGGAGTGCCAGGAAGACGTGCCCAGGGGTGGTTTAGGCTGGACATTAAGGAAGAGTTCTTCACCCAGAGGGTGGTTGAGTACTGGAACGGGCTCCCCAGGGAAGCAGTCACAGCACCAAGCCTTTGACACGGTCCCCCACATCCTTCTCTCTAAATTGGAGAGGCAGGGATTTTATGGGTGGACTGTTCAGTGGATAAGAAATTAGTTGGATGGTCATATTCAGAGAGCAGTGGTCAATGGCTTGATGTCCAGATGGAGATCCGTGTCAAGTGGTGTCCCACTTGACAGAGAAAGCTCCGCAGAGACCTTATAGCGACCTTCCAGTACCTGAAGGGGGACACAAGAAAGCTGGAGAAGGACTTTTTACAAGGGTACCGGGGCAACGGGTATCAACTGGAGATGGGCAGATTTAGACTAGACATAAAGAGGAAATTCTTCACAACGAGAACGGTGAGGCACTGGAAGAGGTTACCCAGGGAAGCTGTGGCTGCCCCATCCCCGGAGGCGTTCAAGGACAGGCTGGATGGCGGCTTGAGCAGCCTGGTCTGGTGGGAGGTGTCCCTGCCCATCACAGGGGGATGGGACAGGATGGGCTTAAAGGCGCCTTCCAGCCCAAACCATTCTATGATTCTGTGATCCCTGTGAATCCCTCCTAGCTCAGGGCATTCTCTATGACCCCGCGACTCCTTCCACCCCCGGCCCCGCGCCATCCCTCCCTCCCCGCACCGCGGGTACCTGCGCCGCTCCGCAGCCGGAACTCGCAAGCGGCCGCACCCGCTCCGCTCCCAAAAGCGCTCCGAGTGGAAACAAGGCGCCCTGCTCCAGAGGGTTCCGCCCCGCGGTCGCCCCGCAGGAGCTGCCTGCAGGGAAGGGCAGGGGCCAGGACGCGGCTTTGGCAGCTCCTGGACTGGCGCCGCGGGGCGTGCGGAGGCCGCTCGGCTGGGCTGGGCTGGGCTGGGCTGCGCGGGTAGGCCGGGGGGGGGGGGTGGGGCAGAGCGGGGCGGTGGTTGCCGAGGGGATGCGTTTCCCAGCCGGACGCGTGAGCGCATCGCCGGGCGCGGGGTGATGCAATGGGAGTGACTGAGGAGCCGTGAGTCGAGTCGAGCGGTGAGGGGCCTCGGGGGGACCCCGGCGGCGGCGGGAGGGAGGGACCAGGGTGCTGGGGCCGGCAGTCTCTGCAGGGCACCTCCGTGCTTGCCCTCGCCTCGCCTTGCTTGCCCTCGCCTCGCCTTGCTTGCCCTCGCCTCGCCTCCCTCACATCACCTCCCTCGCCTCCCTATTCTCGCATACTTCTATTGTGTTTTGCACATAAATTGGTGATTACGATGACTGTGAAGGTAGGTGTACTATAAAATGCAGCCTGTGTTGGAATACTTCTCAGGTCTTCCCTCAGCCTCCTCTTCTCCAGGCTAAATAACCCCCATTCCCTCAGCCAGTCCTCGTAAGACTTGTTCTTCAGCCCCTTCACTAGCTTTGTCACTCTTCTCTGGATGTGCTCCAGGACCTCAAAGTGTTTTTTCTATAGTGAAGGGCCCAAAGCTGAACTCGGTATTCAAGGAGTGGTCTCACCAGTGCTGAGTACAGAGGGAGAATAACCTCCCTGGACCTGCTGGTCACGCCGTTTCTGGTACAAGCCAAGATGCCACTTGGCACACTGCTGGTTCATGTTCTGTCAGCTGTTGACCAACACCCCCAGGTCCTTCTCCTCCAGGCAGCTTTCCAGCCACTCTTCCCCAAGCCTGTAGTGCTGCCCAGGGCTTTTGTGTCCCACATGCAGAACTCTGCACTTGGCCTTCTTAAGCCTCAGGCCATCAATCCAGCCCCTTCAGATCCCTCTGTAGAGCCTCCCTACACTCCAGCAGGTCAACGCTTCCTCCCAGTTTAGCGTCATCTGCAAACTTGCTAAGGGTGCACTCAATGACTTCATCCAGGTCATTGATAATGACATTGAACAGGGCTGGACTCAGCACTGAGCCCTAGGGGACACCACTTGTCCAGCCTTCAGCTGCAGTTAACTCCATTTACCATGACTCTCTGGGTCCAGCCATCGAAACAGTTTTTAACCCAGCAGAGGGTGCATCTGTCCAGGCCAGTGAACAGTTTCTCAAGTAGGATGCTGTGAGAAACTGTGTCAAAGGCTTTACTGAAGTCCAGATACACTACATCCACAGCCTTTCCCTCATCCATCAAGCAGGTCACCTTCTCATAGGAAGCGATCAAGTTAGTTTGGCAGAACCTGCCTTTCATAAACCCATGCTGAGTGGGTTGGTATGGATAGTACCGGAGTAAATAGAGATAAATTTTAGGTAGCAGTCAGTATCATTTGCATTGTGTAATCATAATAACTTCATTTCTTGTAGCAGCAACTAGATCACTTTTGCCATTTCTTAATGAACATGCATCTTCATTTGGGATTCTTTGCTCAGCTTAAATCCGTAATATTCCAGAGTTTTTAAAAGTCTTTCTGTTATACTGCTCTCCAGCGTGTGTGCTCAATGTCAGCTCTCGTGCTCTGTGAAAGACATTTCAGTCTTTCTGAGTGGACACAATCTGTCAGGAATAGTGTATGTTCAAAGAATTAAGTTAAAACACGAAGTCATAATTCATTCTACACCAAAGAATAATTCTTGTTTACCTTTTTCTAGTTTGTAAAATTTGAAGCCAGTAAATATAACTGGCATATTCCTACAGAAAGAGCATGTGCTATTTTTCATAAGCATTTTCTAATATGAATTTAGTCTATATACTTTTATTTCCACTTAAATATCTTGTGTCCATGAAAAAAAAAAAAATGCTAGTATCCAAACATAAGTAAATTGTAGGAATACAACAGAGAATTGTTTGATATGCTTCAAATTACCTCTTTAAAATAACACTGTCCAACTGCAAATAATGAAGCTTGAAGGAATCGAGATTAGGTTAAAAATTCAAGTTTTACTGATAATATATCGAACAGTCTAATTATGGTATTAAGCAAATTAAAATAGCAAGTCGATGTGTACACTTCTCAGCTTTGTCAGCGTATTCAACAGAATATCTGGGAATACTGCAGCTGTTTGACAAACAAAGCCTTAACGACAGATACATTTTGGTAACCAAGTTACCAAAGGAACCCTCTTAAGTTTTCTAGGTGAAGGCTTTTTATTATGGTAGTTTAAATATATACTATGTAAACAAAACCAAGGTTGTGACTAGGCTGATTATTTTGTAGAAGGAAGGCTTTGAGATACTGCTGAACAGCTGATGTAACTAATGCTTTTGTTTCTTCTTTTTTAATTCTGCAAAAAGGGAGCTGAATGAGCATGGGTTTTTATTAACAGGTTACATATATCTCTATTAAAGTCAATCTATTCATGCTCCACCCCTAGCAATGGGTCAATAATATGCTAGGGAGTCTGTCCAGAGAGGCACAGTCCTTTGCAAGTCAGTAGGACTTTACATGGGCACAGAATTCATCCTTCATGGAAATGAGCATGGTGTGACAGAGTGCCTAGGGTGAATGCTGTGTTGCCAACACATCATTTGTTTGCAATTCAGTATGAAGTTAATTTAGTCTTTCATCATACATTGCGTTTGTTGCTATTACATTTGAATACAGCAGATATTTAATAAGCATCAGTTTCCTCAAGAAGAAAAGCTATATGTAGCTTGGGTGATTGCGTAAATTGACCACATCAGTTTCTGAGGCAGCACTTCACAACCCTGGCCAAGTTGCAATGATAGTTTTCATGGAAAAGTTATTTACTTCATTTTTGTTATTAGGAACTGCACTGTTATCTTATTTTAACAGCCTCAAGTTTTCTGAAATTCTTTTCTAATACTCTGTGTGCTTCTCTCTGTACCTTGTTGTTGTGGTATGTTCATCCCAAGTGGATTAATTTGATACAGTTGCAGATTCACTTACAGTGTTGATTTTCTGACAGATTGTGTCATCATTGCGCATTTTTAACACTTATTTTCTTCCATTTAAATATGGCAGTCTCACTATAACCAGAACCAGAATAGTTTTAAAACTCTTTTCCCATATGAAGTCAATGTTTATCCTCAGTTCAATATATTTATACTGCATGATGCTTGATTTTTTACATATAAATGATTCAGAGCATATGCACTTTTAAAGGCCTCATCATTTTGTGTAGAGAGATGCTGAGCGTGAATAATTCCTGAAAGTAAGGTTTGCTCAAAATAAGGAATTCTGCCTTTGCAGTTTTCACTCATGGCAGGTTGATAAGATTCACTGGATTTCTTAGACATGAATAAAATTCTGGTTTTAGATTAGACGTTATCTGAAGACTGTTTTTCAGGTAACGTTAGAAAAAACAGAGGAAGAAATTGCTGGGATACCATGAATTGCTGTGCCACCTTTGTGGAAGGCATATATAAAGTATGCGTTAATTCAATACAATCCATATTAAAAGACTTTCCTGTCTTGGAAATTACTTAGAGGTGTTCAATATATTCACTTACAAATAAGTAATAAATAATATAATAAGCAGATATAATAATATATAATAAAAAATGTCAATAAGCAGAACTTATTTGTAACATTTTAGATTATAACTGATGGGAGAAAGATCAAGATACTTCTGATGTAGAGTGAAAATAATTTTAATGCATTGCTAACAGAAACTGTGCTTACTTAACAATTTAACAGCATTATTTCACTTTCTGTGTTAATGTAAATGTAAACTATGGAGTTGTAGTTTTTCAGCGTCTTGGTTGCTGTTAGTAGACTGCTAAGAAAATTTCAGATGATGTGATTGTTAATATATAAAGTGTTATAGATGTTACCCTAAGAGAGAAGCTCAGTTTATGGAAGAATGGGCATCCTCTGTGCTAGGAAGCTTTGGTAATCGAGGTATATGTTGGACATATGGAAGACTGCTGTATAATTATTCTCAGCCATCTCGTCATCTTAAGCCACGTCCTAGGCTTATTTTTCCTACACACTGCTGGGAAAAAAATAGTTCCTTAAATTTACAGCCTACTGTTTACCCAGGGATTGATTATTCTTTAGAAAGCAGCATTTCTCACTAATCATCAGTGTGTTCTGTAACCTCTGGAGGGAAGCAGCAAAGATGATGACTAAGCTTTTCTCTTGTATGTTCTGCTTTGGGCTGTACATATATCAAGACAAAATTCCATATGATAGTTATAAAAATCTCATTATTAAGAATTTGACAGGGTATCAGGTATTACAAAGCCATTAAGTAATCAAGAATCTGATAACCTGAACCAGCTGTTCTGAGATGCTCTGAACTGTATATATATTTAATTACTTTCACTTTTATCAGAAGTTTGACTTTGAAAAGGTGTTTGAGTGTTAAATAAGCAGACAAACAACATAAAGCATGATTGTTAAATGTAGTTGTTACTCTTGTCAGTCTCTGTCCATTTCTGTAGAAAACTGAAGCTTGTTGTTTTAGTGTCTCCACATTTTTTAATCTGCTGTGAATAGAATTAGCTATGGGGTCCATATAGTTTTTATATTCTTTTTCTGTTAATCTGATCTTCAAGATAGAGACAAAAGAATGAAACATACTGTGTTTTGTCCTACAGTTCACCTTGTTGCTGCTGTTTTGAACCTACAAGCCAAAGAACTGGAAGGCATTGAATTCAGTTGAATTGTAAATAAATAGATCTTTTGCAGCCTGGCAAAATGGCTGATAGTCTGAACTGTGATTTGAAATCCCTGACTCCGCTTCAGCTGTTTGAAAAAGTAACTGAACAAGGAGAGAAAGTCAGAGCATTGAAAGCAGGAAAAGCACCAAAGGTATTTCCATTTCATGTTTTAAACCCATCCTTTTTCAAGTTAAGTCTTTCTTTTAAGAGTGCTGAAAAATATGATTGTTCTGAGATCAATTTTGTATTGTAGTAAGAAAAAAAAATTTGTTAAAAATATTTACATCCATTTTGTGAACTGTGGATGTACCTGGAGCAAGGTAGTCACTAGAAAAGCAAAGTTGTTACTGCTGAAATAAGAATAGAGAGGCACAGGCTTAGAAGTCAGCTTCACCCAGTTGCCACGCTATGTGATGGGATCCAAAGTGTTTGATTTTCAAGTGCACTTTATATCACTTGTATTCTACCCTGGTTTTAGATTCTATATTACAATCTCTTTCTCTATGCTTTATTGCACATGTTAGCAAATATGTCTTCTTGTAACTATGCTGACAGTAAATTAGATAATAATTTATATTTATATATTTTAGAAAACGTGTTTGTGAATAGTGCAATTCTAGTCAAAGCGTGGGTGCAGGATTTTGAAGTATTGGGACATTAGTGTAATTGTCTGTTTTAAGTATGTTAAGTCAAACAACTTTTTTTTTTTTTTTCTTTATTCAGGATGAAGTTGATGCAGCAGTGAGGATGCTGTTATCCTTAAAACAGTCATATAAAATAGCAACAGGGCAAGATTACCAGGCAGGCTTGCCTCCAAGAGATCTTGTATTAATAAACAACAGTACAACTAAAGAAGACGATGAGGATTTTGTGGACCCCTGGACTGTGCAGACATCAAATGCTAAAGGCGTGGATTATGACAAACTCATAGGTATAACACTTCACTGCTACTAGGAAATTTATGTCAAATGATATTGCTAACCACAAAACCAGCAAGGAATTATAATAAATCCTGATCAAAACCATCATAGGTATCATTTAATTTATGTCTAACCTTAGCATTCATATGTCTAGAGAGTTTGCTGTAGGAATTGACAATATCACAGACAGGGAGCTCCTCTGCAAGACTTAAATAGTTTGCAAAGAACTTTTCATTTTAAAATAAAAGTTTTACTCACAGTTTGGTTTTTGGCATAAGAACTGTTGTTAGAAGTTATGTTAATGAAGACACTATGACTGAGTATCTGCATCTTCATTGGCTGTGATTCAGAACAGCTAGAGCCTTTAGAGCAGTCTGACCAGGCTGTGGGATTCTTCATACCATCTTTCCGCATCTACCTTGGCTTCTGAATTAGAGAGAGCAGGAGTAACCCAAAACTAATGTAGAAATCTCTAAGTGTAATGACTCTTTCACAAGACGCAGTGTCAAGCAGCCAAGTGCTCGCTGGAATGAAAAAGATGCAGTGCATTCGAAACACACGCATGTAATGGAAATATTTTTTTAGGCAGGAATGTTAAAAAACTTGCAAAGTTTCCTAATATAAGAAATACAGAGTTAGTTAATTTCCTTATTTGTTTTACAGTACTGATTTTATACCTTGTTTGAGTCTAGCATAGGAACAGGTGAGAACACTAGTCTTGAATATTTACTATTTTTGGTTTGTTTTTTTTTATTATTGTCCATCTTCAATCTATATTTAGTACCTCCGTGAAAATTCTTTAGCAGAGGTACTGGTACATTGCTGGTGCCTGCTTTGCAGCTTGTTTCTCACAATAGAACATATACCATTATGTGGCAGTAACCATATATTTGGGTTTAGGAACTCAGTTGCTAGTGTCAGTACACTTTTAATTTGATGTGATATTATTGTAAGATGATGTCAAATGTATGTGCAGAAGAGAAAGAAAAATTTGGAAAGGGAGAACAAAGAATAGCACCAAAGGAGGCTTAGTTTGGATATTAAGAAAAAATTCTTCACCAAAAGGTTTATCAATCCTTGGAACTTTCTGCCTAGGGAAGTGGTGGAGTCACAGTCCCTGAAAGTATTGAAAAGATGTGTAGGTGTAGCACTTGAGGACATGGTTTAGTAGTAAACTTGGCAGTATTAGGTTTATGGTTGGACTCAATGATCTTAAAAGTCTTTTCCAACGTAAAGGAGTCTACAGTTCTATGAAAAATCGTGTCAGTGGAGGAGAAGCAGGAAAGCTAGTTGTTAGAATCTAGAAATCAATAAGATCTCTCATCATCTTGTTACTTGGATAGGAGGAGGGGTTTTGTTTTCTTGAGTAGTTTCTTAGTCTTGCTGAAAAGTATCATGAGTAGAATACTTGTGTTGGCACACAAGACGTGTGCTGTCTCGAGGACTTTGAGAATGACTAGCATGACCTCACTGTAAATCAGTTCTCTAAAGCCATGCCAAAGTATAAGAGCAATGTCCTCTTTTCCCATAACCATGTGTGTATATTTATAGCCTTTTGATCTACACTAGAGTGGTGGGTTGGGCTGAAGGATTTTTATTTATTTGCACTACTAGCAGGTCAGGGAATTTGGTGGATGAGTTGTTTTACTTGTTCAAGGTGACGTGTCAGAAGTTTTTCAGAGAAGAATTCTGGTGGCCTAGCCACCTCAGGAAGTGAAACAGTTACTGCTTCTTATTGATAAACTCCCTCCTCTTCCTCACCCTTTTAAAAACAATAATGAAAAGTTTTGTCGAAGAACTTAACGTCTGATTTTTGCCACCTATAATGTATTTATTTACTAGTGGTACCAGAGAAAACTGCCAGTGTGTTTGTGTTTACTCAAACATAGAAGAAATTAAAATGTTAGAAGCACGATGTAATTGAAAGGGTTGTTCTTCTCAAACAGTTGTCTTAGACATGCACTTAAATATATAGTTACACAACAAAACAGCCTAAAGATATTCCAGGAAGAAAGGTTCTGTTAGCTAAGAACTAAACATCCCTAGAGATTTTTTTTCTGTTTGAGCATGAGCAAAGAGCAGAGGGATGAGTGAGAAAGAGATTTGTGTGCTAACTGTGCTGATATTTCAGTGAACTGGATGTTGCCAGTGATACAAAGTGCTTAAAGTTGGCACATTTTAGCAAATGCAAATATGCTTTTGAAAATGGCAGCTCTCAGGACTTATGTACAGCAAGTTGAAAGCTGCTTTTTGATAAAACTGGAGATCAAAAGCACCCTAGGAATTTTGTAAAAGCTTGTTAAGAAGTGGAGACTGTGTCCTTGTCAGAAGCTGTTTAGGAAGGCAGTGTCTTATTGGATAGTATCTGAAATGTATTGAAGGTCTCCATGAGAGGAAATAGGTCAGGAAAAATTATCTAATTGTTTAAATGGGAAAGATGAAAGTAGACAAGTAAAAGGAGCTGTGCAGTCTGTGAGTGTTTAATAAAGATATTTACGCATTTCCAGTAAAGCGTCCTGTGTACCGGAGAGATTTTAATCACTTTCTGTGACAGTGTACAAATATTTATAGGGTGGCTAGCCCAAATTAGTCTTCGGGCATTGTCATGTTTTCTGTTTCTGTAAGATTAGCCTCTTACCAGTTGTTATTGTTTTGCTGAATCAAACATTTTCATGCCTCTTTTCAACATTCATCCAGATTATAATTACTTTGACATTTTGCAACATGGGTTTTTTTGCCAGGAAGAAATTAATTCCGTAATTTAGGTTTGCTTAGGACATGCAGATGTAATACTACTTGGAAAATATGGATTAAATCAGTTGCTGCTGAATTGTGAACCAGCATTCATCTTTTTCAGTGATATTTATTTTTATTGGGTCTGTGGATGGGCCTGGTGTTTCTCTTGTGTGACATCTTGCTGGATTCACCCAGAGTGAATCAACAATTGTAAGCAGGAAATTGTTTCCCCTTGTAGAATGGTGCATAATAGGCCTAGTTTTCCCTTCCATTTAGTAATTAATTCCTACTAACTTGTACTACAAAAGCTTGTAGTAATGCTGTACATAAACAGTAATTGTAGAAAAAAACGTTAAGAGTGAGGGTCTGGAACAGCAGAAATGCTTACCTCCAAATTGGTACTCAAATTGGATACACTACACTTTTTTTTCCTCTCAAGGTTGAATCTTTCCTTCAATGGGGGTTCCTGATTTTTGTTTATGAAAGGCTGTTCTGTAAATAGTTGACATAACAAAACAACAAACAGTTCAGTAGTTCACATAACAAACTCAAACACACATCGCTATTTTCAGCCAGAGTGTAGGAGAGGAGCTCTGTGTACTTAGGGCTTCTCAGCATCCTGGTGCTCCAGAGTACATGTTGGTCTGACTTTTCTGCCCCATCCCTCCTAAATCTCTTGTAAGCACTGCAGCCTCAATGATTAGGATGATGTGGTTTTAAATAGTCCCTTTTGAGATCTGTGCAAAGCCTTGATGGACTGCAAATAGCCTCCTTGCTGTGCTTTGAAAACCTGTGCTGTAAAGGTTTGGAAGACCTCTTTCCTTTCCCTCCTCCAGGGAAGCAATTAGTCTAGTCCAGTATAATAAGCCTAAGGTGTCTAAATTTTCAGCTTTTCAGATTACTCCAGTGTGCTCAGTGTTCCTTGCTGCTCCTGTGCATTAATTTTCTTTGTAATATGAGTTGTATTCCCAAGGCGGTGCCTTGGGTAGCCAAGACAGGTGGAGAGCACTGCCTCCAACTGGAAGCAGTCTCTTTGTTGCCAGTGATGTAAACTGTTATGCTGTCCATCTAATGATCCTCACTGTGTGTTGGGGTGTGGCATTAGAAGCTCAAACTGCTCTAGCAGGAAGTTGTAGTCATTGGAAGGACATTTCAGTTAATTACAATATCCCTGCAGGATGACTTTTGAAATGTTACTTGCTTTTGGCTTAAAAGAGAAATGGAAAATTTCTAAGCAGAAACATGCATAAGGGGGGAATTCAAAGTAAACCTGATTCTATCCGGGGCTTTCAAAATGACTGTGATGTTTCCACAGGGCAGGAGTATAGTGGTCATCTAAATTATAGTTTACTAGCTGCAAAATGAATGGTGTTAATATTAATTTTTCTCTTTATAGTTACCTGAGGAAACTCAAGATATTTGAAATTTTTCAAATGTCATGCATATGTTCCAGTGGAATGATTATTTCCTGTTACAGCTAAGAAGACCCTACGTTCTCATCCCACGTGGACATATGTCTAATGACCAGGGAATTCACCAGGGTAGTCTCTTTTTAGTAAGCTATTTGGAATAGATGGGTGCAGATATTATATGCATGTAAAGTGTATTTTTGCATCCAGAGTCCCTGATTTGTTTTCTTGAATACTTTGTCAACCCCAATAATTAATAGTGCAAGTTGTTCTAACACTGAATAAAACAGAATAGAGTAGCAAAGAGTAGATTCTTGCCTAGATTTTTTTTATCAGGTCCAATTCACAGACCATTGACCAGCTTATTAGGATCCAAGAATTTGGACTGGAGTATATGAAGCCTTACCAAAGAAAGAAGATTTCCCCAGTTCAGTTTATTGGTAATAGGAAAAAGTACACCAAGTTATAAGTCCTACTTGATTGCACTTAAGAGTATTATGCATTACCTTTTCAAGCCTCTTGAGGGGAGCAGTGTATATAATCATAGCCATATAACAGAAAACTGAAGTTTGCAGATGCATATTTGGGGTTGCAAAGTGAAAAAACATGTGATCTAAGGGCAAAAAAATTAGATATCACCAAAGGAACGTTGAGAGCCTTGCAGACAATTTTATCCTATGCCTTACAGAGGCCAAGTTATTGACTGAAATATATTTCTTTGGAATGTTTTTTGTTATCAATATCAATAATCTTGCTGTAAGGGAACTGCAATTATAATCAGTCATGGATGGAGGAACATTACAGATCATGAGTATACTGGGCCTCCTAAAACAAGAGCCACTATCAGAGGCAACTGCTGGGACTCCAAGCAAGCATCAGGAAAATCAGGCTATTTTGCATTTTACCTGAGACTTGAAGAAGGAAGTGTCATTTTTAATCTGGGCTGCATACATATGTTCTTGATAAATTCAAGATCTGGTTGTAGCTATGCTATTCTTACTAATTTTTTTTTTATACACTTTACTGTTTTAGTTCGGTTTGGCAGCAGTAAAATTGACACAGATCTGATCAATCGAATAGAAAGAGCTATTGGGCAAAAACCTCACCGCTTTCTGCGTAGAGGAATCTTTTTTTCTCACAGGTGAGTTGTTCCTGTTTTAAAATTCAGAAAGATCCAATTAGGAAGACCTTCTGTGAGCATTGTTGGGAGAAACCTATGACCAGCGAAACCAACTGTGTCATTTGAAATCAGCAACTACCACAAGTTTACCCTGGCAACATTTGAAACCTTTGGTTGTACCAGTTTCTGATACATCCTCACTAATCTCAAATTGAAGAAATGTGCAGGGAGTCTTTGCTTTATATAGGTTCCATTTTAACTCTACGTTAGAAGACAGATGGAGGAACTGGCCCAGCAAAGAACTCCAGGGCTTACGTGGTGTCACTGCTGATTTCAGCAAGGATCCACATGGCCTGTGGATGCACACATATGTGTTATTGTGTAAAAAAGTCTCGGGGAATAATCTTAAGCACCAACCCGCCAGTCATTTACACTGTTTCATTGCTAGCATTCACGGGCTTTTGACCCATGGCAGCTAGCACTTTTCAAATAAGTACCTGAGGTTTTTTCCTGGAGACTGAAAGAGAAAACATGTTTCTTAAAACAGACAATCAGAGGAAACTTTTTTATTTCTAGGACCCTTGACATACTTATTTATAAATATCTTTGGCTTTAAAAGCACTCAAATTTTGAATAGAAGCTTTTTTCTGTAGGTGTTTTCATGTTTTCTCTGTTTTTTCTTTAGAGATATGGACCAAATCCTTGATGCTTATGAAAATAAGAAGTCCTTTTACCTTTATACAGGCAGAGGGCCGTCTTCTCAGGCAATGCATGTTGGTCATCTTATCCCATTTATATTCACAAAGTAAGTTACTTCTACCATTTGTATTAATCAAAACAATATTTCTTAGGAAATGTTGAAAGCTGAATGTTTAATGTTGAATTTATGGAACTGCAAAAATCATAAAATTATAGAATGGTTTAGATTGGAAGGAACTATGCAAGTCAGCTAGTCCAAATCCCCTGCAGTGAGTAGGGTTGCTCAGAGCCCCATCCAAACTGACCTTGAATGTTTCTAGGGATGGGGCATCCACCACCTCTTTGGACAACCTGTTCCAGTGCTTCACCACCCTCAGTGAAATAAAATTTCTTCCTAATACCTAATCTAAACTTCTCCTCTTCTAGTTTAAACTGTAACCCCTTGTCCTGTTGCTATGGTTCCTGCTAAAAGTTTTTCCCCATCTTTTTTATAAGTTCCTTTTACGTACTGAAACACTGCAATAAGGACTCCTCAGAGTCTTCTCTTCTCCAGGCTGAACAACCCCAACTCTCTCAGCCTGTCTTCACAGGGGAGGTGTTCAAGCCTTTGACGATTTTAGTGGCCCTCCTCTGGACCCATTCCAACAGGTCCATGTCTTTCCTGTGTTGAGAGCTCCAGAGCTGGACACAATAGTCCAGGTGCAGTCTCACCAGAGGGACAGAATCCCCTCCCTCAGCCTGCTGGCCACACTTGGTTTCATGCAGCTCAGGATACAGTTGGCCTTCTGAGCTGCAGATGTGAGCTTTGCATCCTCCAGGACCCTCAGGTCCTTCTCTGCAGGGCAGCTCTCAATCCCTTCATCCCCCAGCCTGATACTGAGGGTTGCCTTGACCCAGGACCTTGCACTTGGTCTTGTTGAACCTCGTAAGGTTTTCAGAAGCCCACTTCTCCAGCTTGTCAAGGTCCCTCTGGGTGGCATCCTGTCCCTCAGGGGTGTCAGCCTCACCTCTCAGCTTGGTGTCACCCGCAAACTGGCCGAGGATGCACTCAATCCCATCATCTGTTTCATTGATGAAGGTACTAAACAACAGAATACGTTGCAAGGAATTCTCTTTATTTGAGGTGAATATTAATGAATATAAGGAATGCAATCTTCCCTTTCCATTAAAATGATTATAATCTCTGCATTACTATAAACCCTCTTCATTGCACCCTTAGCCCTGTGTCACTCTTTAGAATTTTTGTTGCTCTTAAAAATAAGTTTGTGATAAGACTTGGTAACATTACTGTGTAATACAGTGCCTGCAGTAGCAGGACACAGAGAAATGAGACTCAATGAGCTAAAAAGTCTTTTTGAATTCTGTTTCCATTGCAAATGGTCACTGCCCTCGTATGTACAGGAAACAATAAGTGTGGGTTTTTTCCATGTAAGTTTTCATTATGATCTGTATAAAAAGTTTAATTATGTTCATATAAACATAGCTATGTGTGCATACAAAGAAAAAAGAAGCAGACCTCTTTGTGTCCTTTTAGCTGCATGATGAGTCTTCATTTTAACTTACTTTGAGATAAAATCTTTCTCTTTTATTAGGTGGCTGCAAGAAGTATTTGATGTTCCCTTAGTCATACAGTTAACTGATGATGAGAAATACCTTTGGAAGGACCTGACAATTGAAAAAGCATATGAGTATGCTAGAGAAAATGCAAAAGACATCATTGCATGTGGTTTTGATATCAATAAAACCTTTATATTTTCTGATTTAGACTACTTAGGGTAAGTACAAATTTCTTTAGGGTGTTGTAATGAAAGAAAAGAGTCTGTATTTTCTGTCCAACTTTGACAACCAGCAATATTTTAATAATGTGTCTAAATTTGAAAACTTCAAGACAAGTTTTACATTACTTAAAATAGAATCTTGTTATTTTTTCTACTGTCTAACACTTTTTATGTATCTACTATTGTCATTCTTCTGTGTAACATACGAACAGTGGTGTGCAATGCTTAAAATTAAACCACATAAATTGTAAAAATACCTTAACCAGGAAACCTCCAGATTTCTTTGTTTTAAGGTGGTATCAAAATCTTTGAGATGTATTTACACTTCATCTGTGTTAACAAAAAGCATTTCAGCAACTTGTTGTGGTCAATTAATTTAATAATACAACATGAAAAATTATTATTTGAACTTTGAGTAAAATTTAAAGAATGTTTAAGAAAAAAAAAACTGTTGGAAATGCCTTCTGAGAAGGAGGAAGTTTTATGGCAGAGTTCGGAACGGAAGTTGTGGACTTTGTTCTTCCATGTGAGGTGGTGAGTTTCCTTAAAGGCTTGGATGAGAGAATATATGATTTAGAGATGCACTGTATAAAATACAGCCCCCAGAATACAGAGCCTACAAAGCAGCTTATCCTCCTCTCACTCCGCTAACTTTTGTGCACTAGACAAGTTGCATTAACACACATCTGCCCTGTGGCTGAATGAGGTCAGGTCAGAACTGCTGTTTGTTTTGCTTCAGCTGTTCATCAGAAAAAAAAAAAAAGGAAGAAGTTGCTGAGCTATTTTTGATTTGGAAATGTTGCTGCTCTGTTTGGTGACAGAGAGAAGTCCAACCAGAGAACTTAGCCTGTAGTAAATGAGAATTTGGAAGATTTTAGCTACTATTCCCTTGATGAACCGCGTTGTCCTGTAAGGGGTACATACTTGGGAATACCCAGAAACACAGAAGATGTGATCCATTCAGGTTGCCTTAATTCACAGAATCACAAGGATAAGTAAACGCCAGGCTCCATTTGGCACCATTTTCAAATCAAAATAATTCTGGGTTTAAACAGTTAATTGCAACAAAAAATTGTTTGCAATAAATTTTCAGAGGAGGGAATAAATAATTTGTAAATAATTTTCTGATTATTATCTCAATGGACCACAAGAAGCCCAAAATGGTGAGATGTAATTCTGTAAGGTTTTTGACATTCTCAGCTTTTGAAGTGGAAGTTTTTATCTATGCTTTTCTGTTCTTGACTGCTCTTTTTATTTTTGCCACTTTCTTTCTTCCAGGACAAGTACTGGATTCTACAAAAACATTGTCAGAGTTCAGAAGCATGTTACATTTAACCAAGTGAAAGGAATCTTTGGCTTTACAGACAGCGATTGCATTGGTAGGAAATAGTATAAGTTACTGGAATTGATGTTTATTTTCAATTTCTATGGCACTATTAAAATAAATACTTACAGATATTAATATCTTCCACTCATGAAATGGAAAGAAATAGCAAGGAAATTTCTGGGCCAGTTTTATAAGGTTGTTGCTGTGGTTCCTTCAGTATGTAAGACTGGAATTTTTAGCATGATACCTGCTGTTTTGGCCTTGATAATAGCAAAGTACAAAACACTAACGTTGGAGTGACCAGGACAGAGAACTTTTTGTTTTAAATATAGTGATTTCAGCTATAATTCATTATGCCTCCTAGAAATTTTTATGCCAAAATTATATAGAAGCTTTTCTTTTCAGAAAAAGTTATATTCATGTACCCACATATATGCATGTATGAAAAAGTTAAGGAGCCCTCAAATGCCGTTAACAAGGTGCTGGGTAAATTTACTGTTGTGATTGCAGGTTTCTGTCACATTAGCCTAGAAAAATTCTGTGTCGAAGAGAGCATTAAAATCTTGGTTCTCCTGAGCACAAACAACATTATTTGACAAGTTATCAAGCTAGTGACAGCTTTTTAGACCTACCTATAACCAAGGATCAGATTCCTACTTCTGTTTTATCAGTACTCTAATAAAAGCTTGTATTGTGATAACTTTTTGCTTTCTGTTTTGAAAGGATTTTGATCAGGGAAGAAGGTTTGTCATTCTGTGATTAAAAAAAAATAAAACTAAACACATCTGACCTGCTTCACTTGTACAGCATGCGTATAGCAATGGTTCTAGGATCTTAGAGGGGAATGTGCAAGCCGCTCAGGATGATTATATAATCAATAATAGTTCTGTGAGGGTGTGGAGAGTTCAGTGATGTAGAGGGTGAACCCCAATGAACCTTTTCTAGAACCTTTGTGATCACAGCCTGCCTTTTTTCCTTAGTTTCTATGTTAGTTTGTTGACATCATAGAAGGAAAAGATGAAAAAGTTTCCTCAAATAAGGCAACACTGCTTGATAAAGATAAATTCAACTGAGTATCTGAGTGATTCACTTGTGCATTTTACACGTTTCAAAAAATTCTCTCTGTTTATCATTACTTATATTGGCTTCTCAACTTTTCTAAACATGTTTTCTAGGAAAGATCAGCTTTCCTGCGATTCAAGCTGCTCCATCCTTCAGTTCATCATTTCCACAAATCTTCAATGGCAAGGAGAACATTCAGTGTCTTATCCCATGTGCTATTGATCAAGTAAGAAAATTGTATTACTCTATCTGGTTTCATGGATTCATTTTTGTAATGTACCATTCAAGCTTCATGGTGGTATAAACAAACATCTGTAAAACATTCTTGCAAGCACCTTTCTTGGGCAAAAGCTGGAAGAGGTAAAAGGTGTTGTGCAGTGTCCTGACAAAGATGAAGTCTTAACGCAACAATCATGTATTCATGTATTACTTGTCCTTGCCAGTCTTGGATCTGTCTTGATCTTAACCCAGTTCACAGTGATCTAGCATCTGTGAAAGCCAAGACTAAAATCTATGCAAAAGTATACTGACGTGCGGGTAGAAAGAAACTTTTGTCTACCTCCATTTTAACCAGGACAGGATGTAGTGAGCTTAACTTGCAGCACAAGAGACTTAGATTGAACCTTCCATTATTAAGGATGAAAAAGCATTGAAGTAGCTTTCCAGAAAGGCTGTGGAACCTTAACAACTCAGATCTGAGTTGGTTTAAGTCAGATCAGCAGTATAGCACTATCAGCTTGATGACGTATTCAGATTCTATGCTGGTTGTTAAATGCTTTGGATGGAAGTTACATCTTGATCTACATCCATTTCCAGGCCTACTGAGCATAGTTTTCACGCCTATTTGAAATCTTTGTAAATATGCCTATTAGAGGGAATCTGAGTGTACAGCAAAACTATGGAAATAAATGGGGATTTTGTTTGTCTTTTTCTTCTTCTGAATGAACTGTATTGGAAGTATTTTTGTATTTGTGGTTCGTTTGTTTTTCTTGAGACCAGCTGTTAAGGCATGAACAAGTAAGCACTAATCAGCTTTTACATTGTATTTTTCAACTTTATTCTGTGCTTTTGTTGATGGTGGTTCTAGGATCCTTATTTTAGAATGACCCGAGATGTAGCACCTAGAATTGGACAGCCTAAACCAGCCTTACTGCACTCAGTCTTCTTCCCAGCCTTGCAAGGAGCACAGACAAAAATGAGTGCTAGTGACCCAAACTCCTCCATCTTCCTCACTGATACACCCAAACAAATTAAGACAAAGGTAAGGACTTGCAAAAATTGACAGCACAAAGCTGTATAACAAAGAGCAGGGAACCTCGCAGTTACAATGGCAGTTTTTTAATGTTTTCTTTGAACTTATCTATGTCTTTTTTTCCATACATTTCATTGCCAAGCATCCTCAGGAACTGACTGAGTTATGCAGATTTAGCTAGACTATCAAATATAATCTTTTGCCTCGCCAACTAATCTGACAGTACAAACATCAGCTAGAATAATATACAAAACATCATGTTTGTTTATCTGATATCTGAAGAGCAATGGTGCAAGAATGAAAGCTGTGGAGTCTCATGCTTTAAAAATAAATATTATGTTGGCATAGTTTTGAAATCTGACAATCCATGATGTAAATCAAATAAACAGCTCTTTTTCTTGACTGCCTCTCCATGCTGGGAGCACCAAGCCATTAAGGTCAGACTTTTCCTGCTGCTTGGGGATCTGCTGTTGTTTGCACTCCTCCCTCAAACACACAAATAAACATTATGTTGAATTGTACCTAAATTTTAGAAGGGATATTTTCTCCTATCTGAGTATATTCCTAATGCTCCTTCTAGCTCAAAGGAAAATCCCTCTTACCCAGTGTTAGATGATTTCATTTGGCAAAAGTTCACCTGTGTTGTGGTATTAAAAAGTAATAAACAAAAATAAGTCTTTGGAAAAGGATTTATAGGCATGATAACCAGCCATGAAATAACTGTATGAAACGAAGAAAAAAGATGTATATTTTTTTTCTGCAGGGTGGGCTTGGATTCTCTTATGGCTGACAAACCCATATATAGGTCAAATTCCTCTGCAGTTGTCTCATAATGATTCGTTATCTTATGTAAAAACTGATTAAACAGTACTGTTCCGAAGAACTGGAATTTTTTTATGTATTTGGATTAGAATAATTCTAGTTTATTTGCACAGTTACACTGTTGCATCTTTAAAAAATCCTATAATTTCATAGTAGAGGATATATGGTTAGTGGTAATATTGGTAATATTCTTCCATTTTTTTTCCAAGCAAGTAGCTAGTGTAATCTGAAAAGTGATCCAAGAGGCCTCACATCCAACTAATAAGTCCTATCTGCTATCCTTAAACTAGTTGCAAAAATAACGAAATAATTGTAGCTACTTGGAATATAAAAGCTATAGAGAAATTCTGAAATTAATGTAAATCACTGAGTAGTGGAGCACAAAGTGAGATTTATTTCTCCTTTATATAACCGATCAGGAATAGTCTTTTCGGAAATAGAGCTTGAGTGGAAGAGTAAATATTGTTATGGCCAGTAACTGAAAAAAAAAAGAGTAAGAAATGTGACTTCTGATGATAGATGAACGTTAAAAAGAGAGTGCCACTGATGTACAAAAAAAAAAAATTACTGCCTACAGCATTTTTCAGATCATGAATATATTACTAGGTAATGAGGTTCAAAACTCGCAGGTAATAAAAGATGAAAAATTACTAGATATTGGGAAGGTCTGAGAAGCTTCTGGGAAATCCAAGGAGATGAATGGCAACATTATAATAAACTATTCTTATTTCTCCTGTCAGTACCAAGTTACAGGTCAATTATTTACTTGTTTTCCTAGAAACTGTTATTTAGACTCTTAAGTCTGTACTCATGCAGCAAGAAGATCAGTGCGTCACTTCAGATAAATCACTGAAACCCACAGGCAACAAGTAGGTGCCAGAATATGTAAAAACTTAACTTGAGATTAATATTGCATGAAATCTAATAAGGAGACAGGTGAGGGGCAGCGCAATACAATATGTAAAAACAGTTTTTTAGATGCTGAGACAGTTATTCAGGCTTCGTAAAATAGGATAATATAACGTGACAGATAGCAGTTTATTTTCTTAAGGTATTCATCTGTGTGTCATTTTCATATGTAATTTGTTGCCACAGGATATCATCTATAACATAGTTATTAGAAAAATTCAAAAAAGTATTATGCAGTTATACAGATAATAAGAATGTTCAGAAATTGTAAGTGTATAACAGCTCCTGGATACCAGAATTTTAAAAAAATCTGCTTCTCATGCATGTGTGTCTCCTGGCTAGTTGATGATGGTATCTGAAAAGATACTAGAGCCAAATGAAAGCTCAACATATGGATGAGAAATAGTTTTTCCCCCTTTCCCTGGCAGTTTAACTTCTTTAAATTTGTAGGAAGGTTAGCATCTTCTGAGAAGTGCTTTCTGAATTCTGGGGTTGTTTAGCCTGGAGAAGAGGAGGCTGAGGGGAGACCTCATTGCTCTCTACAACTACCTAAAAGGAAGTTGTGGAGAGGAGGGTGCTGGCCTCTTCTCCCAAGTGACAGGGGACAGGACAAGGGGGAATGGCCTCAAGCTCCACCAGGGGAGGTTCAGGCTTGATATCAGGAAAAAATTTTTCATGGAAAGGGTCATTGGGCACTGGAACAGGCTGCCCAGGGAGGTGGTTGAGTCACCTTCCCTGCAGGTGTTTAAAGGACAGGTGGATGAGGTGCTGAGGGACATGATTTAGTGATTGACGGGAATGGTTGGACTCTATGATCCTGGGGGGTCTTTTCCAACCTAGTGATTCTGTGAATTTACTGGGAATGCGGATTATCAGGTAGATGTGTTCACCAGTACAATTCATCTCCCCATAGGAAGCTGTGCTTAAGAAGAAGTGGGGGCTAGTCAGCAAGTCCTCCCTTTTTAGGCTGAACAATTGGGCATTTGTCAAATTTCAGCCAGTCTAGCCAGATTTTTGTAATCTTTACCTTGGCTTTCTCTTCTTTTCACTCTCCATGCAAAGAGGAGGAGACTTGATTCTCTCGAGGTTTTTTTTCAAAATTCTCCATGCCTTCTTCATCTCTTTCAAAATTAATTTCTAGATGGAATTAATATCTTATATTTTCTTACATGAAGTACATTTCCCAAAAGCATAACAAATTCTGTCCAGCAGACAACAGCTTCAGCAAATAGGACTTTAAACTTTTTTGACTGAATTATTCAATTTTTTTGTGTTCTGGTCATGCAGGCTCTACAGCCATTTTTCCCTGCTTGATTCTGATGACCTCCTTTTGCCTCCCTGCTTCAGTCCTGAGGCTCTGTATTAACTTGCCCCACTCACCCTTCAGCTAGTGCTTAATATAGAATTTGGAGGATCATAATACACATCTGTTCATAATATAATAATCCAGAATTTAGTAGAAATAGTATCATAAATCTTTGTTGTTTCAGATTAACAAGCATGCCTTCTCAGGAGGCAGAGATACTATTGAAGAGCACAGGAAGTACGGAGGTAACTGTGATGTTGATGTGTCTTTTATGTACCTGACTTTCTTCCTAGAAGATGATGACAAGCTTGAACAACTGAAGCAGGTAAATAGCCAAGTTGAAGATGATATTATTCATTCCTCGCTATGAGGACAAATTTGTAATGGAGTCTTTCTATGAACCTTCTCCAGGAAGGTAACTGTCTTGCACTTCCCATCCCTTACAAATGTCAATTTTAAGACCTCTATATTTGTTGCTGTGTTCTGCTTTCTCACAGGTCATTCTGTCTCTTCTTTTTTTAAAAAAAATAGATAATTTCCCTAGTATTTTCATTGGGATCTCCAACACTGTGTGCATGATATCTTGCCTGTTTTTCAAATGAGGCCACTTCAGGATTAGTGTTAGTTTTAATTGTATAATACACTCTGCTTGTTCCTTATGTGCGGGGTACCTCAGTACTCTGCAAAACTGTGAAAGCTCATGTCAAAAACTTGCTAGTTTTTTGGTTTTTCTTATCACCACAAGAAACGTAATAGATATGAGGAATTGATTCACTGATCACATGCAAATTTGCTTCCTTATTAGTTGCATTTTCCTTAAACCTAGCTGGGAGATTTCTGTCCCCAGGGATGGCAGCAAGACGTTTAGCTTCCTTCAGCTATATTATCATCATCAATAGTAGGCAATAAGCATTCATTGAAGGGGAGCATCTGTATTTGGTAGTACCCGTGTCACAGTGGTTTATCAGCTTCCCCTGCTGAGAACAGCTGCAGCCTCTTCTCCCGCCTTCCACACTTTCCCCACGCAGAGCAGGGTCAGATAGTTGCTAATCCCCATTCACACTGTGAATTACCAACTGTGAATATGACTGCTGGTGCGAGCATAGATTCTGAGTGTTTTGCTATAAAAAGGATACTTCAGTCACATCTAATCTCTTACCTAAATGCAATGAGAGAAAAATATGAGAATTTGTAACTCCTACAGCAAAACACAGCTTGGGGTGACTGTTTATTTGAACTGGATTTCTAAGGAGAAAAATTTGCAGTTCTCTGCAAATGATTACAAGATTTCCCAGTTAAATTCTTGCAAATGTGGCCTATTCAGTCCATATAACCTGTTGCATTTGAAATTGCTGAACTTCCTTAATCTTTAAAAGGCAACAAGAAATTTTGTATGTTCAGAGTGATACCAAATTATTTTCTGATGTGTGCTTACTTTTAAGACATACAAATCTGTATTTGTGAAGGACAGGTTTTTAAAGAAATACTTGTCACTGAGTCTGTTTTCATCTAGCACCATATATAGCAATCAACACTTTCTTGACAGGCGTACACAAGTGGGGAACTGCTCACGGGGGAGCTGAAGAAGGTTCTTATTGAAACATTGCAGCCCTTGATAGCAGCTCATCAAGAGAGACGGAAACAGGTTACAGATGAAATGGTGAAGCAATTTATGACTCCGCGGAAGCTAGCTTTTGAATTTTGAAGAAATGCCATTGTAACTTACGACTTGATAAAACAAAACTGAGTAATTGTTGTATGTCATCACTTCCTAGTTATGTACAGCCTGCAATCGGTGCTTTATAAATATTGCTTTAAAGGAGCTAATTACAATGAATGTCAGAATACAGAGTAAGTTTAAAATAGGACTAGTATCTATTTAAAATCAGAATATACAAGAGGGAATTGCCCGATCCTGCAGAAAAAAGCATGTCTGTCAACACACTGTATTTGATTTTATTTCATGTTGAAAATATAAATAAAACTTCCATTTTTATCATAAAGCCTAATTTATAAATTGTTTTAGATATGTTGGTACTATCTCAAACTACTGCTGAGTAGCTTCATTTTCTTTTGTCCTGCGTACCTTGTTTTTTTGGACTGAGTGTCCTTGTGGGCTTCTGCGAACATGCTGTACAGGAAAAGATAGTGAATATTACAAAGTAGATTGCACAGTGACTTAGGCCTGGGATCAACAC